>NC_069787.1:5843181-6146212 GCF_027406575.1 Nycticebus coucang
GCAGAGGGAGAATACTGATAGGAAGGGGAGGATTTGATCGCCTTGTGGAGGTGGGATTCCTTGTTACTCTCATCACAATAAAAACAATCACATAATTGTTTGATATCCTGTCCCCATTGGGTAACAAAGCTTTTGTTAAAAAAAAAACAAAAAACACCATCTCAAGGACTTATTTACATTAAATATGTTCAGGGGAAAATTTTCTTTTAGTTTGCAGTTCTTTTTAAAAATGTTTGCATTACATACATGACTAATGATTGAAACTGAGTGATTGGACACATCTTTTTGAGGGCTTAATTCCAACTGAATCTAGTTCATCAACAGATATACTCACATACTGCTAGACCTGTTGAGTATTTTAAAAAGCAGAGCAGAACTTCAGTCTCAGACAGGCATTTCCCCAACCTGCCTCCTGCCACCACACACTGTCATTTCCTAAGCTCAGTAGAATTATATGTCTAAATATCATCTGAAAGCCTCTTTATAACATCCTATTTTGATGTTCTATAAGGAAGAGGTAATTGGGCTTTTATTTTTCAGTTAATAGTTACCCCCCAATAAAAATGCCTAGGTTATAGATAAAACATACTGGGTAGGTTTTGTAAAGGAAAACCTTTGGGTGTAAGCTGATCCTGTGAGCAATTTTCTGCTGCCTGCAATGTGAATTCCCCTCTAACATGAACAGAAATTTCTGGTTGCAGATGACCAATCAAGTAGGTACTTTTTCTTAAAGTCGTAATAAATTCTGAATTTCATTATCTAAGCAAAAAAAAATCACTAAATTTTATCACTGTATACAATCCATGCACATAATTCAGTATTAAACACGTCATCTATAAAAATGAATATAGTTCGGGGCGGCGCCTGTGGCTCAGTCAGTAAGGCGCCAGCCCCATATACCGAGGGTGGCGGGTTCAAACCCGGCCCCGGCCAAACTGCAACCAAAAAATAGCTGGGCGTTGTGGCGGGCGCCTGTAGTCCCAGCTACTTGGGAGGCTGAGGCAAGAGAATCGCTTAAGCCCAGGAGTTGGAGGTTGCTGTGAGCTGTGTGAGGCCACGGCACTCTACCTAGGGCCATAAAGTGAGACTCTGTCTCTACAAAAAAAAAAAAAAAATGAATATAGTTCTATTCTAGTCATATGCACAAGATTTGCCTCAATTGCAAAACACAAGCTTTAAAACATTTTAACACGTTACTAGTGTTTCTCAATAATGAACATGTTAAGATGAACATGCAAATATGAGAAGTTTTTAAACTAAATGAATTCATAGATTCAGCAGAATGTCTGCGATGAACTTACAGGGAATAACAACCTGGTGAATTGATCAAATAACTTCCTACGGGTTAACTATCTCTTACCCAAAATGCCTGGCACCAGAAGTGTTTTGAATTTAGTATTTTTTCAGATTTTGGACTATTTGCTGATTCTTTTTTTTTTTGGTTTTTGGCCGGGGCTGGGTTTGAACCCGCCACCTCCAGCATATGGGACCGGCGCCCTACTCCTTGAGCCACAGGCGCCGCCCTATTTGCTGATTCTTAACCATCAGAGCGCCCTAATCTGAAAATCCGCACACAAAGTTTCAGATTTTGGATTTTTGGATTCGGAATGCTCAACCCACAGTCTCAAAACTTTAAGAATGTGCATTGTATGTGAAAAGACAAGCCTGAAGGTTATGGTTAACATGTTCTATGAGAACTAACAAATCTTTATTTTGGGAAGGAAGACACCAGCTCCCAGTAGAAAAGAGAGTGCATGTCCACACCACATCTCTGTGTCCCAGGGGTGGGGGGACTATTTTCAGAAATCAAGCCAACCTCAGAGCCTGTGCCTGTGGGGCATATGTTCAGACAAGAGACTGCAAATTTGCCACATGCTACAAACAGAACAGGAGCCACTCTACCAAGGTCCCTAAGAGGAACAGCCAGAGGGAGAGCCATCCCTGGGATGGCTCTGAATTTCCTCAAGGATTTCAGCCCCCAAGCAGAGCTCAATAACCCCCAGGCATGCTTGGTCTCAGGCTCCTCCCATGGCCCACACCTCACATGCTGGGGTTACCTCTGGGTAGACAGGCCAGGCGAAGCTGAGGCATCTACAGTTTCTACGATGTCTTGGGAGATTGTGTGCATAGGCAGAAGATGAGTGGTGGGAGAGAGGATGGAAGAGGTGGCAGGTCAGCCACCATGAATAATGAGTCAAAACTTAGTCATTAGCTGTGATCTGTTTGTCACTTGAGAGAGTCTGTGGTAGAAGCCATGATTTGCAAGGTGTATCGGGCACAGCATATATTCAGATTCTTAGCTGAAGAAAGTGAGACCCAAGAATATCTGAAAATGACTTTACAAAGCATGAAAGCCAGCACTGGGATCATCAGACAAGACTGCAAGACACCTTGGAGAATTTGACAGTACGCTAATTACAGGAGAATTGTATGCCCAAGGTAGTAGACATTTGAGGGTGAACAAGGCTGAGGCAGACACAGGACTACCACCAGGGCAGTGCCCAGCCAGGAAAACATCACCTTCCATAGAACTTTTCTCTGGAGCAGCTTAATGAATGACCCTGTGGACCCTCTGAGTATCCTGGTCATCGTGTGAGAGATTTTGCAGAACAGATTCTGTACGTGGACTTGGGCTCTTCCTTGTACGGATCATTTGATGCTGTCATTCAGTAAAGGGCATTCTGTGTTGACAAAGCAGAATGGCAAGCTTCTTTGTCTACTTTGATCACCTTGTGGTCATCTTGCAGCAGTGTAAAGAGACAGCCTTCCATAAGAGCAAAAGAGGCTTGTTCAAAATAAACTAATGTGAAGACACTAATGTGTCTCTCTATTTGTACAGAGACAAATATTCTTTTAAGCTTGGAGCCATGACTTTCGAACTCTGGGAATGGGTTGTGAAATTGATGGGTCACAACCAGCTCCCTCCCGTCTCTCTGAAGAAAACAATACAGGAGAATGTATCCATCATCGAGGACTATTTAATAAATTTTTTTGTTTCAATTATGTGTGTATGTATATACATACGATATTCTGGTTGTTAATATAAAATGTATTTATACTTACAGACTGGCCAAAAACGTTTATTAACCATTAGTATAAGAGTAAAAGATAAGTAAGAAAAAAAGTGCATAAAATTGCATAGATACAAAATGAACCAAAGCAAACTAAAGGAACATATGCAAATTTAATGACATTTCCAGTTTTATTTTTTGAATGGGTTCAAAAAATGTAAGATTTTAGGAAGAAGTGTAAAATTAATACTAAAGCTGTACAAATTCTTTTGATCAGGAAATGGATAATGTAGCAATGAAAGGAAAACCCTATTTATTGGTATATGCTGAGAGTTGCAAATATTGCATTTTTTTTTTTTTTTTTGTAGTTTTTGTCTGGGGCTGAGTTTGAACCCACCACCTCCGGCATATGGGGCCAGCACCCTACTCCTTTGAGCCACAGGCACTGCCCACAAATATTACATCTTAACAGAACTTTAAAATAACAAATTCTATGCCAGGTGCTCCTAAAGCCTGTTTTCTTTTCTTTTCTTTTTTTCTTGAGACAGAGTCTCACTATGTCGCCCTCGGTAGAGTGCTGTAGTGTCACAGCTCACAGCAACCTCAAACTCCTGTAGTGTCACAGCTCACAGCAACCTCAAACTCCTGGACCTAAGTGATTCTCTTGCCTCAGCCTCCCTAGTAGCTGGGACTACATCCACAACACTGGCTATTTTTTGGTTGTAGTTGTCATTGTTTGGCAGGCCCAGGCCGGGTTCAAACCCCCTAGCTCCAGTGTATGTGGCTGGCACCCCAGCTGCTGAGCTACAGGCACGGAGCCCTTAAAGCCTGTTTTCAACAGTGTCTACTACTATGGTTTATATAAAAAGTCCCCATTCAAATGCAAACTGCCCTAAATGACCTCAAGGTCTCTTCAATCTTAGGGTCTCATCTTCGGTACATTCATCAATAGCTGTATCCAAGAACTTGTCTTATAGTAAAGTGTAGTGTCTACTACTATGGTTTATATAAAAAGTCCCCATTCAAATGCAAACTGCCCTAAATGACCTCAAGGTCTCTTCAATCTTAGGGTCTCATCTTCGGTACATTCATCAATAGCTGTATCCAAGAACTTGTCTTATAGTAAAGTGTAGGCAGTAAGCCATGTGTTCCTTAGAACTCCTTTTTTTTTTTTTTTGTAGAGACAGAGTCTCACTTTATGGCCCTCGGTAGAGTGCCGTGGCCTCACACAGCTCACAGCAACCTCCAACTCCTGGGCTTAAGCTATTCTCTCGCCTCAGCCTCCTGAGAAGCTGGGACCACAGGCGCCCGTCACAACGCCCGGCTATTTTTTTGGTTGCAGTTTGGCTGGGGCCGGGTTTGAACCCGTCACCCTCGGTATATGGGGCCGGCGCCTTACGGACTGAGCCACAGGCGCCGCCCTCCTTAGAGCTCCTTTTAAGTAGCAGATACAATGAATAGGAGACCAGAATGTAAAAGAACTGCCACTTCCAGTAAGCCTATGGCCTTTCAGGTCCAGAGACCTGTACTTAACAGCCCTTAACAGTCCCATAGCAGAATTCATGAATGTGTAATGGACCTATCCTGTTGTGAGCAGCAGACAGGAGAAAATAAATGACTTCTAGGTTGCTACAGTAATTGGCTATGCCCTAAAGCATGAGACTTGATTATTCTAACATGTATAATTATGAAAGTTATTATAGGCATTAAATTAGCTCTTCTAAAGATACAGCCATAGAACTACTCAGTGTGACCTTGAAACGCACTTTGTGGGGCAGGTGAAAAATAACCATTGGTTTTCACCGTGACAATTCAACTGATTTCTTTCGGATCTTAACCTTTCACATACTCAGCAAAAACCTTCCATTTTTATAACTATCAAGATATTATTGTCTCATCCTGAGGGTCTACCATTTGATGCACAAAATGAGAAACTGGTCCTTTCCTAATGAAAAGTAAAGGTGGAGAAAATGGCCTTTTAATAACATTAAAAAAAAAAAAAAAAACTTCCCCTGCCAGATATGTTCTTTGACATATTGTTGTTAAACTTTCTTTCTGAAAATTTATGTCTTTTCTCTTCAGGAGAACTATAGGGACAAAACTTCCAATTAAAGATACAGCAAAGTGTTTCTTGATTAAATTCTCTTTTGGTGAAAAACAGTAGATGAAACATTTGCTAAATAATGTATTTCAAATTTTTTTGTGTGGGTTTTTTTGGCCGGGGCTGGGTTTGAATCCGCCACCTACGGCATATGGGACTGGCGCCCTACTCCTTGAGCCACAGGCGCCGCCCTGTATTTCAAATTTTAAAATTAACAGCATGGGAAACCATGAAAGTTACCTTATCTGCATAAATTAAGGTGCTTTGGGGCTTCAATCAGGAGCACGGAGCTTCAGATTCAGCAGCCTTTGTGAATGCCTCAGTTTACCTCCTAGGTGGTACAGCCTCAAATGACCTTAGAGCAGTGATTCTCAACCTTCCTAATGCCGCGACCCTTCAATACAGTTCCTATGGGTTGTGACAGGAGTAAACAGACTCTGGTGTTGGATCTCTCTCTGAAACCCCACAATCAGTAAGAGCAAATCTGGAATGCAGCAATACAGCCAGAGTGTTCGACACTTGGCCACTGCCACCTCCTCAGCTGAAAGGTTATTAATTTTCAATTACTCTAAAAACTGACTCTACTAATTCAAATTCTGACACACAGTTGATTGATGAAAACTGACTTTCCTACTAAAGAATACTGATTATCCAAGTCAGAATCAAAACTTTAATGTTGAAATCTGGAGGTTTGGGAAACAGGTTGATATTTATCTCCAGGATCAGCTAGAAGGCAAGGTTATTATGACTGGGTTGTGTTTCCTGGGGCTAGGAATTTTCAATTCACTCTGTTAGCATAAGAGGAGGGGGAAGTGAGGCAGGAGAATTGCTTAAGCCCAGGAGTTGGAGGTTGCTGTGAGCTGTGTCATGCCATAGCACTCTACCAAGGGCCATAGGGTGAAACTCTGTCTCTACAAAAAAAAAAAAAGAGGAGGGGGAAGAAGTGGCTGAATGCTTAAGTAAGTCTATGAGAATTCTAAGAGACTGTGGAACTCCCGTGATACCCAGGCAATATTTTAACAGCAGCACCAGACTTAGCATAACAGCAAGCACTAGAAACAAGACTATTTACTTCAAGTCAGGTACAAACACTATAATTCTCTGTGGTTAGGAGCACAAAATAAGTGCTCTAGGAGAAAGGACAGTAGTGAGTGGAGTGCCTGAGGCAGATCTGAGTTCCTGAGGGTGACTTCTGAGTTGGGGCTTGACAAGGGAGGACAGCTGGGTTGAAGAGGTCCCTGGACACGGCAGAATGAATAAGATGTGTGATAAAGAGGATCCCATGTGGCATGCTCAGGGAATGGAGTAGTTCATTATTCCCAGAGAACAGGAAGGAAGTCACCAAAGTGGATGATGCAAGAAAGGCCATGTCATTCAGGCCCACTGAACTCAGCCTATAGTTACTGACCGACAGTGGGAGCCTTCAGACACCTTAAAATAGGTAGGTAGCCAAGAGCAATGGCTCACTCCTATAATCCCAGCAATTTGGGAGGTTGAAGTAGGAGGACTGCCTGAGGCCAGGAGTTCAGAGACCAGCCTAGGCAACATAGCAAGATCTTGTCTCTACAGAAAATAAAAAAAATTAGCAAGATGTTAAGTTACTTAGGAGGCTGGGGTGAGTGGATAGCTTGAGCTCAGGAGTTTGAGCTATGATCATGCCACTGCACTCCAACCTGGGTGACAGGGACAGATCCTGCATCTTTAAAAGAAAAAAACAAAACAACTGGGCGATGCCTGTGGCTCAGTGGGTAGGGCGCCAGCCCCACATACCGAGGGTGGTGGGTTTGAACCCAGCCCTGGCCAAACTGCAACAAAAAATAGTCGGGCGTTGTGGCCGGCGCCAGTAGTCCCAGCTACTTGGGAGGCTGAGGCAAGAGAATTGCCTAAGCCCAGGAGTTGGAGGTTGCTGTCAGTTGTAACGCCACAGCACTCCACAGAGGGTGACAAAGTGAGACTCTGTCTCATTAAAAAATAATAAATAAATAAAACCAATTGGGCAAATTGGCTCACACCTGTAATTGTAGCACTCTGGGAGGCAGAGACAGGAGTATTAGGATTGAGTTCAGATCTGGATGGCATTAGGATTGGTATCAGAATTAACATTAGGATTAGAAAGATTAGATTAGGACAGGATCAGGATTATAGTGAAATTAGGACCCTGATCCTGAGTTAGGATTGGGATTAGTGTCAGTATTAGCATTAAGATTAGAATGAGATCGGGAGGATAGTGTTAGAATGGGATTAGGGTCAAGATTATGATGGGATTAGAATTGGTAGGATCAGTATGGGATGGAATTAGAGAGAATGGGGCTAGGATTAGGCTAGGCCCTGGATGAGGTGAGATTAGATTTAGAATTAGGATTAGAATTAGAATTAGTAGTGACATTAGCATTAGTTCAAAACCAACCTAAACAAAGTGAAACCCTATCTTTACTAAAAATAGAGGGCATGGTAGCAGGCACCTGTAGTCCCAGCTATTGGGGAGACTAAGGCAGGAGGACCATTTGAAACTAGCATTTTTGAGGTTGCTGTGACCTAGGCTGGGGCCATGGCACTGTAGCCTGAGCAACAGAGTGAGAATCTGTCTCAAAAAATATGAAAAAAAATAAAATAAAAAAGGAAAAACAAAACCTGAAATAGGTAGGTGACAAAACCAGATCTGAGTGTGAAAAAACCCATTCTGGTCTTCCATTTAAAGAAGACAAATTGGGACGGTGCCTATAACTCAGTGGGTAGGGCACCAGCCCCATATACCAAGGGTGTTGTCCTACCTACTGAGCCACAGGCGCCGTCCCATTGATGGGTTCAAATGCGGGCCCTGGCCAAACTGCAACAAAAAAATAGCCAGGCGTTGTGGCAGGCGCCTGTAGTCCTAGCTACTCAGGAGGCTGAGGCAAGAGAATCACGTAAGCCCAGGAGTTGGAGGCTACTGTGAGCTGTGACACCATAGCACTACCCAGGGTGACACAGTGAGACTCTTTTTTTTTTTTTTCTGTAGAGACAGAGTCTCACTTGATTGCACTCAATAGAGTACCATGGCAAGACTCTGTCTCTCAAAAAAAAATAAAAATACAAATTGAACACAGGTACTCATGTGGTAGTCTATCAAAGCTGACCACCATAGACTCCCTTCTGCATGTTCCTAAGTGACGTCACTCCTCCCATCACGTAGTGGAGTATATATTCCCTCCCCTTACACCTGGACAGAGGCCAGGCCAAGTGGCTCACACCTGTAATCCCAGCACTTCGGGAGGCCGAGGTGGGCAGATTGCCTGAGCTCAGAGGTTCAAGACCAGCCTGAGCTACAGTGAGACCCTCATCTCTAGAAATAGCTGGGAGTTGTGGTGGGCACCAGTAGTCCCAGCTACTCGGGAGGCTGAGGCAAAAGAATCTGCTTGAGCCTAAGAGTTAGAGGTTGCTGTGAGCTATGATGCTAGAGCACTCTACTGGGGGTGAATAAGTGAGACTCTTTCTCAATTAAAAAAAATAAATGGACAGACTTTTGTGATGATAGTAAATAGAGGAAGTGAGTCTATGTAACTTCTTGGGCTACATAAAAATGCTGCTTTGTTTTCTCTACTCCCTCTTGGAATGCATCCACCATGCTGTGGAAGCCCAGGCCCACAGCCACATGGAGGTGTTCACGTTGACAGCAAGTATCAGACATTTAAAGAGCCTTTCAGATAACTCTAGCTCCAGTCACTATCCGAATGCAACCATGAGAGACCCTCAGACAGAATCACCTGAGTCCCAGACAACTGTTAAGATTTTAGTTTTAAAAGAGAATCATTTTTGGTTTTTAGGTCACTGAGTTTGGGTGTGATTATACAGTAATAGATAACCAGGAAACATACATTTCTTTAGTGGGCTTCCTTCCAGAGCCCACTAAAGACAGTAAACGAATACAACTAACTCAAAGAATAGAGTACAAGAGACACAGGATATAGAAAATGTCAACCCATTTTTTTAAGATAAATTATGGACAGTGACACCTAACTTGGCAGAAAAAGTGATCACTAAATTGCCTCAGAAGGAGGTGCCAGCAAGATACACCAGGGCGCTTGCCCTTGGAAAGGCTCAGAAACTGGGGACAGGGTTAGATCAGGGTGGGATGAAGACAGGAAGACCAATTGTGTCTACAAGCAGTCAAGAAAATCTCCCCTTAGAGAGAAGTGATCATCCTTCACCCATCCTGCCAGGAGAACCTGTGGGGACTAAAGGACAAAAACACGGCTAAGACCAGGAATACTGAAAACAAGACAGCTAAGAATGTCTATGTGCTGGGAGCGGGGCGGTGGTGGCGTGCTGGAGGCAGCCATAGCAAAGCAGTACGACTCAGTGGAGTGTCCCTTTTGTGACAAGGTGACCAAATATGAGAAGCTCGCCAAGATCGGCCAAGGCACCTTTGGGGAGGTGTTTAAGGCCAAGCACCGCAAGACCTGCCAGAAGGTGGCTCTGAAGAAGGTGCTGATGGAAAATGAGGAGTGGTTCCCCATTACAGCCTTGCGGGAGATCAAGATCCTCCAACTCCTAAAACATGAGAACGTGGTCAACTTGATTGAGATTTGCCCAACCAAAGCTTCCCCCTATAACCGCTGTAAGGGCAGTATATACCTGGTGTTTGATTTCTGCGAGCATGACCTTGCTGGACTCTTGAGCAATGTTTTGGTCAAGTTCACGCTGAATCAAGAGGGTGATGCAGATGTTGCTTAATGGCCTGTACTACATCCACAGGAATAAGATCCTGCACAGGGACACGAAGGCTGCTGATGTGCTCATCACCCGTGATGGGGTCCTGAAGCTGGCAGATTTTGGGCTGGCCCGGGCCTTCAGCCTGGCTAAGAACAGCCAGCCCAACCGATATACCAAGCGTGTGGTGACACTTTGGTACCGGCCCCCAGAGCTGTTGCTCGGGGAGCGGGGCTACGGCCCCCCATTGACCTGTGGGGTGCTGGGTGCATCATGGCGGAAATGTGGACCCACAGCCCTATCATGCAGGGCAACACGGAACAGCACCACCTCGCCCTCATCAGCCAGCTCTGTGGCTCAATCACACCTGAGGTGTGGCCAAACATGGACAAGTATGAGCTATATGAGAAGCTGGAACTGGTCAAAGGCCAGAAGCGGAAGGTGAAGGACAGGCTGAAGGCCTACGTACGTGACCCCTATGGCCACTACCAACCAGAGTTTGAGCGTGTCTTCTGAGAGCCGGTGCTTTCACTAGAGTGTTTTATTTTTACTTCTGCTATGTGGAGATGATAAGGCATTTTGAGTTTTTTTTCTCTAGTGCATATTTTATTTATCCCTACCTTGGGCACTGGGAACAACCAGCTGAGTGGACTGGAATGAAGCATTGGCTAAAGGGCCAGGAGGGCACTGTGGCTGCCCCGCTCCCGGCTTTCTGGATGGTGCCCAGAAAGTCCGTTTACCTTAGGACAAGAGCAGGGTGGGAGGAGAGGCTCACCGACCAGTGACTTTGTAAGAGCTCTCAGCATGATGAGAGAAGGGGATAGGTCCCTGCGTCATCCCCAGCCTTTTCTTGGGATGAGAAACTTGTACGGGAACAGGGCCAGCCTCAGTAATGGGCTGTTGCTAGCCTAAGCTGTGAAACCTTGGGGGTGGCAAAAAACTCCTAGTTTCTTGAATAGGTGAATTTTATCGTGTTTATTTTGTTTAGTTGTTCAGAGGCATTCCTGGATGCAGTTATTAGGTCAGTTACAATTAAAAGTTGACTTTTTTTCCCAGTGGGAAAAAAAAAAAAAAAAAAAAAGAATGTCTATGTGCTCCCCAGTGGGAACTCACCACCTCTCAAACCTCAAGGTTCTAGTTAGGTAACATTCAAAAAACAAAAATCCTTCAGAGCAACCCATAATCTAGAAACGGGGGACCAAGAGCTAGTGAATTTTCCTGAAAATACCATTTTCTATCACATTCTCAAAGAGGTTCATGTCTTCCACAAAAGATCAAAAGCTACTGCTGTTAAGATAGCTGAGCCAAGTACAATTTGGAAATAACATCTTTTCAAGGCCCAAGGAGTCCCACTCAGAAAATAAAAGGGCATGAATCTCAGTAAAACCAATTCAGGAGGGGGCTGGGGAATACACTCCCTATAACCCTGTACCACTAATCCACCACAAAGACAATACTCTTTTTCTTTTCTCTTCTTGGGAAGAATAGGGCCATTTATATAGAAGTTGAGGCCTCTCCAAGCAGCCTGATAAGACTGTGAAAAGTGCTTGACTTTGACAGAAGCATGGAGGTAGGTAGATGGTTTTCTTCCTCTCAGAGTCTTCAAGGACAGAAGAAAATAAGCAGAAACAGCTATTAATACATGTACTACCATGTGCAAGCCATGTGACTTTGGAGAAGTCATCCTCTGTTTAGTTCTCTTTAGCTGGGAAAAAAGGATAACACCATTTACTTCACAAGGTTATTATTAAGTTTAAACAGGATAATGTATAAGTGAGAGAAATGCGTAATCTGGTATTCAGAGATTATGTCTATTTAGATTCCATGTTCATAAAAACTAAGGCTAACAACAATTGAGGTTTAAAAGTTTATTTTACAAATACATGTAGTAATTGCACAAACATATAGTCTGATAAAATGATTACTATATATAGGTAATAAAACATACTTTTACAGAAAAATTAAGACAAAATTGTACATAAGTACTTATGAAGGTAGTTCTTAAACCTTCCCAGTCTATGAGAATACAAAAGTTATCAGCAATTTGTTCCAAAAAAGGAAAACCACTATTTACACTATCACAAAAGCAGTACTCTTACAAGTAAAAATCTTTGCTTGATAGTAGTAATTTGAAAAATTAGCTCACACACAATTGCTATTGTTTTATCAAAATTTGATTTTCAATGACTCGACATTTATCATTTAAGTGGACATGTAAAATAATCCTGGACAGCAAAAAAAAACACGTTTTCTATGTGCTAGGTACAAATTAAACTGTATGATACGGTTCCTGTTCTCAAGTTCCCAGACAAGTGAATCAATGATTGAGTGCAGAACAGACTGGTAACCTGCCCAGAGGGTCACTGGGGTGAAGGAAGGAACACCCAAGTCTCACAGAACACCGTGCAAGAAGCCACAAGTCCCAGGCTCTACATTCCAGCTCCAGGCAAGTCACCAAACCTTACTTTTACAGAGCTCATCTGTAAACACAGGGACAATGATATGAATGGTTTGTCATACATCGCTGCTGGGAGAATCATTAATTCAGTACATGTCCACTTCATACCCACTCTGTACAAGGTTGAGATAGAAAAGGTCAAGGCACATCCTGACACATACACAGGACTAGGTACTGCCAGATAAAATCATCACTCCCAACAAGTACCTGTCCCTACGAATGAATAATCTCTTTGTAGGGTCCAGAGTTAAATTTTTTTCTTCTAAACTGCATTTCAAAAGGTAAAACAGGGCTAGATGTGACTACTCAGTAATACCAGTGGTTTGGAAGGGTGGCGCTAGAAGATTGTTTGAGGCCAGGAGTTCAAGACTAGCCTGAACAACATGGTGAGACCCCATCTCTATAAAAAATTAAGAAATTAGTTAAGGATGGTAGCACACATGTGTTGTCCTAGCTACTTGGGAAGCTAAGGCAAAGGATGGCTTGAGCCCAGGAGTTTGAGGCTGCAGTGAGCTATAACAGAGAGATCCTATCTCAAAAAATAAGTAAATAAAAATAAAGTGAAACAACTTTTTTTTCTTGAGACATAGTCTCACTTTGTCACCCTCGGTAGAGTGCCGTCGCATCACAGCTTACAGCAACCTCCAACTCCTGAGCTTAGGTGATTCTCTTGCCTCAGCCTCCCAGGCAGCTGGGACTAAAGGCGCCTGCCACAAAGCTGGGCTATTTTTTGTTGCAGTTTGGCCAGGGCCAGGTTTGCACCCACCACCCTCAGTATACGGGCCAGCGCCCTACCCACTGAGATAGGCTACACCGTGAAACAACTTTTAATTTTTTTTTTTTTTTTTGGAGACAGAGTCACTGTCAGTCCACAGTGCCATGGCCTCAGCCTAGCTCACAGCAAACTCAAACTTCTGGGTTCAAACAATCCTCTTGCCTTAGCAGCCCAAATAGCTAGGACGACAGGTGCCTACCACAAGGCCCTGGCTAGTTCTTTCAATTTCTAGTAGAAACGGGGTCTCAAACTCCTAAGCTCAAGTGATCCTGTCTCTGCATTCCAGAGTGCCAGGATAAGTTATAAACCATATGGTGCCCAGCCTGAAATAAGTTTTTTTGTCGTTCCTGTCTGGTCTTATTAAAAAACAAAACACAACTTTGGCTGTTGTGTTTTATTATCCATATTTGGAATTAGATCAGTGGCTCAGGCCTGGAGTACAGATTAGAATTACTTGGGATGATCAGTGAAAAGTACTGACTCCAGGCACCCACTAAAGCTTACTGTTTCAGGGCGGCGCCTGTGGCTCAGTCGGTAAGGCGCCGGCCCCATATACCGAGGGTGGCGGGTTCAAACCCGGCCCCGGCTGAACCGCAACCAAAAAATGGCTGGGCCTTGTGGCAGGGTGCCTGTAGTCCCAGCTACTTGGGAGGCTAAGGCAAGAGAATCGCTTAAGCCCAGGAGTTGGAGGTTGCTGTGAGCTGTGTGATGCCATGGCACTCTACCAAGGGCCATGAAGTGACTCTCGTCTCTACAAAAAAAAAAAAAAAAAAAAAGCTTACTGTTTCAGAAGCAAGGGGATGTGGCAGTTCTAAAGTATACCCCCAGTCAAGAAGTCTTTTATTTTAAAAGATGATAAAGTTTAAAGTACTGTGAATGTAAATGTTTCTCATTAATAAGAAGTTAAAAAAAAAAAAAAGTATAGCGGGCGGCGCCTGTGGCTCAGTCGGTAAGGCGCCGGCCCTATATACCGAGGGTGGCGGGTTCAAACCCGGCCCCCCCACCCCCCCCCCCCGCGGCTGAACTGCAACCAAAAAATAGCTGGGCCTTGTGGCAGGGCGCCTGTAGTCCCAGGTACTTGGGAGGCTAAGGCAAGAGAATCACTTAAGCCCAGGAGTTGGAGGTTGCTGTGAGCTGCGTGATGCCACGGCACTCTACCCAGGGCCATGAAGTGAGACTCTGTCTCTACAAAAAAAAAAAAAAAGTATAGCTAGTATAATACAACGTATTTTTTTGTGACTATAAAACCCATCAAGTTATACATGTGTAAAACCACTTAGAAAGTTCTTACTAGAAAGACTTCTAGTCAAAACACCCTTAAGTAAAAATAATGGCACTTTAGTAGTGCTGATCTCAACTTGTAAAAGCCTGTTACACAGTGATATTGTACACAATTTGAGTGCTTTGTACACATGCATGTTTTGAGGCAAAGAAAAGCTGCTCAAGCCAATCAAGGTTATGACCCCTTGCTACTACTTTTAATACTAAGAAACTATGTTTAACTGAAAATGTATTGAACACCATCACAAACTGAGACAGCTAGGCCCTGGTTTAACTTACTAGGGCACCTCAGTAAAATGGAAGGGCTTAGTTCACAAAGCTACTAAATATAAAATGTAAGAAATCAGAAAACCATAAGCCAATACAGAAACATGAATTACTCTTTAGTTTATTTTAAAATCTAGTACAATTACAATGTGTTTCAAGAAAATCTCATTGGTATGTGGATCTTTACACTATATCCAGAACCATTATTTACCCGTAAAAATTTAATATTTGAAAACTATTACACAACCATTAGGCAGTTCATGTTTGCAAAGACTTCCCATCAAAATAGTTACTTTGGGCGGCGCCTGTGGTTCAGCGAGTAGTGCGCGGGCCATATACCGAGGGTGTCGGGTTCAAACCCGGCCACGGAAAAATTGCAACCAAAAAAATAAGCCGGGCATTGTGGCGGGCGCCTGTAGTCCCAGCTACTCGGGAGGCCGAGGCAAGAGAATCGCCCAGGAGTTGAAGGTTGCTGTGAGCTGCGACCACAGGGGACATAGTCAGACTCTGTCTTAAAAAAAAAAAAAAAAAAATACTGTTACTTTAGGTGCATCACTTGATATTTCTGTTTCTGGCCCACCTCACCCATAAATAAACAGGGAAAACCTTCCTGGTTTTTTTTGGTAGAGACAGAGTCTCACTTTATGGCCCTCTGTAGAGTGCCGTGGCCTCACACAGCTCACAGCAACCTCCTGTGGCCCACAAAGCGTCGTGATCAATCAAGCCGAGTGTCGCCTAAATGCTTCCGAGGATCTAGAATACAGAATCGCCAGTACCTTCCCGGGAACCTCAAAAGCCATAAAGAAATAACGGGCCGGGCGCGGTGGGAGGCCGAGGCGGGTGGGTGGTCTGAGCAGCAGTGAGCCAGAGTAAGACCCCGTCTCTACCAACAACGTCAGGAACAGCCCGCACCGCAGGAGAAAGAAGAAAATCAACCAAAAGAAGGGAGTACTTCAAACAAATAAGAATGAACCGGCAGACTGAAATTAAAAAAAAAAAAAAGAAAGAACGTAAGGAAAACCTATGATCCCAGAGTCGTAAGCTGGAGAGGGGCCACCTCACACGTCTGGGGGACGTCGGTCATTAGAAACCACAAGCGGTAAGTCCCGGGGCGCTTCAACACTTTAACCCCAATAAAAAGCCGGCCGCCCGCTTCCCAGCTCCGCGCGCGGCCGGGCCCCGCGTCCTCAGTGCACGCTCGGCGGGCGCCGGGGCAGCCGGGGGAGCCGAGAGCTCGGGTGCCCCGGACAACGGCGCGCGGCGCCCTCGGCTTTCCGAGCCCGCCGGCCCGCCCCCCTGGAAGCCCCGGCGGCGGCGGCGCCACTTGGGCCACGCACTCGGCCGCCGGCCTCCGCCGCCGCCCGGGGCCCGCAGCTCGCGGGCCGGATGGCCCGAGCGGCGGCCGCGGCGTTCCGGTGCGCGCGCGCGCCTCAGCCAATCGCTGGCTCGCCCGCCCCCCGCCGCCGCGGCGAGGCTGGCGCTGGGAAGAGGAAGAAGAACATTCGCCCTCCTCCTCCCAGCGCGCGGGCGGCGGCGGCGGCGGCACCGGGGTCACGAACTCTGACCTTTCACTGACAAAAACAATAACAAACCCCCCCCTCCCTGCGACCCCCGCGGCGCCCCCGGGCCCGTCTCCGCCGCCCCCGCTCCCGCCTCGGCGTCGGCTCCCTCGCCAGCTGCCCCGCGAGCCTGCGGCCCCGGGCTCCCGCCACCCGCCGACGCCGGGAGCCCGGCCTCCCCGCGCCCTGCCCTCCGCGCCGGGGGCCGCCCGCCGCAGACACGGGACCCGCTTCGAGGCCGCTTTGGCGCCAAATCCTGAGGTAAAATTGAAAAAGGGTCGGGGCGGGCTCGGGCCGGCGGCGGAGGGGGCGGGCCTGGCGCGCGGACATGGAGGCGCCGCGGCGGCGGCGGCTGAACCCGACCCTTTTACCTTTGCCACGGGGCGGCGGCGGCGGCGGCGCCGGGCGCTTTGCATAGTGGGCCGGGCCGCTCCCCTCCCCTCCCCTCCCCACCCGCGGCCGGGCGAAGCCAGCGGGTTCCCCCTGACCGGCCCGGCCGGCGCAGGGGTGGGGGCAGAGGGGGAATGGCCGCGGCCCCGCCTCGCAGTTGGCGCCCTGCCAGCGCCGCCATTTTGTTCCCGCCGGAGACGTCTCCGCCCGGGCCGGCCCCCCCTCCTCCTTCTCCTCCTCCTGGTCCACCTCTTCCTCCTCCCTCCTGCGCTCCCTCCTTCCTTCTCTCCCCAGCTTCTCTCCCCTCCGCTTCCCGTTCGCCGTTGGCGGCTGCCGCGGCCCAACCGCCGTTTTTCCTGAAGGGGCGGGTAGAAGGAAAGGAGGAAGGCGGGTGCGGGGCGCGACCTTGTAAGCGACGGCCGGGCCGGCCAATCGGTGCCCAGATAGGAGGGCCGGGCCCTATGGCGCCGCCCCCCGAATCTCTGCTGATTGGCTTGGATGAGAAAGGGCGGTCCTCGAGGGGCGCGGTCCCCGGTGGGGCAGGAGCAGAGGCCGAGCGCGGCGTGGGGCCGGGTCGGCGGGGGCGGGGCCGGGTCGTCAGGGGCGGGGCCGGGGGCGGGGCGCTGGGGGCGGCCCGGGGTCTGGTGCGCCTGCTGCGGGCGGTGAGGTGGTCGGCTTCCGGCAGCCTGGGACGTGTCGTGGGGAGCATTGTGGAACAATGGTAGTAAAGGTGATGAAGCATCTTAGGTCCACGGCGCGGTCTCGTGGAAAGAGCTTTGCGGAGCTTGGACACCACTCAGGGCTCCTGCCCGGATTTTCGGCGCGGCCCTGCGGTTCAAGTTCACAGACTGGGAAATGGAGAGGATGTGTGTGTTCCTGCTTGGCCGTACCTTCCTTCTCAGAATTGTTTGGGAGTCTCTAAGAAAATGGAGTCAAGGCTCCTTTGCGAGCTCAAAGTATATTTAAGATGGTGTTAGTGTTAAAAAGGGATTAGGGTCTCCAGGAGTGAAAAGCATAAGGACATCAAGGGCTTGAGAGAGCACAATTGCGTGACTTGATCCTGTGGATACATCCTGAGAACCAGCTGGAGAAAGTCCCTGCTTTCCCTAGAGTTGAGGGCTGGGGGATGAATAGACAAAGATAATTTCAGAGCGTGATAAATTCTATGAAAGAAATGAAGATATGCTAAAGAAGCCGGAGGAGGCTAATTTAGAGTGGATGGTCAGGGAAGGCCTCTCTGAGGAAGGGGTGTTTGAACGGGGAACCCAAGGAGGGAATAGAGTTACAGAGGGTCAAGGAAAATACATCCATCAAATGAGTTGTTGATGAATATACTACTTGAGGAGTGAGCTTTAGAAAATCACTTCACTACCAGATTCATATTCTTTGTAAGCCTCTCATAACCATCTTCAATTCATCAAATATTTGCTGAGCCACACTAGTACTAGGCTGGGAATACAAAGATGACTTAAGACACTAATCCTCTAATATATGTGAATATGATTCTATACATGTGAATTCTGCTCTTTTTTTTCTGTCTCTCTCTGGTGCAGACATGCACACAGAAAATGTTTTAGGCAGAAACTAGTGTTATGATTAACAGCTTCAGTCTTTACTAGCTGTGTGATTCTGGGTAAGTTACTTTATCTTTCTTTAGTGTCCTGGTATGGACAATAATAGAACCTTCCTTCTAGAATTGAGGATTAAATTAGTTAATGTAAGTAAAAAGCTTAGAAAAGTGCCTTGCACACATTCAATACTCAATAAATTATTGGAGTTGTTTTTGTCATTATGAACTACTAGTTGTATGATACAGACAATGAATTTTTAGGCAGCATGGTATAGGGGCAAAAATAATGGATTAGAAAGAACACTGAAATTCTTTCTTGTTTTGACTTTCTTTTCATTTAGTCAGTTGGCACCTATATCAAAATTTATTTGGAAAACGAAGTAGTGAAACTAAGTAGTACTAAGAAATGTATACGGTGCTTTGTAGTTTACAAAACTCTTACACTCATTAAATTGTTCAAGGCCCGGCGGCGCCTGTGGCTCAGTGAGTAGGGCGCCGACCCCATATGCCGAGGGTGGCGGGTTCAAACCTAGCCCCCGCCAAACTGTAACAAAAAATAGCCGGGCGTTGTGGTGGGCGCCTGTAGTCCCAGCTACTGGGGAGGCTGAGCAAGAGAATCACCTAAGCCCAGGAGCTGGAGGTTGCTGTGAGCTGTGATGCCACGACACTCTACCAAGGGCAATAAAGTGAGACTCTGTCTCTACAAAAAAAAAAAAAAATTGTTCAAGGCCCACCCAAGCTCATGTAATGGGAGAGGACCTTTTCTTGCTCCCTACTTAATAACTTCTCCAGGGACTTTTCTTTTGTCTTTTTCTTTCACTTTTTTTTTTTTTTTAAGACAGTCACTCTTTTAGCCTGGGTAGAGTGCTGTGGCTCAAGTGATCCTCTTGCCCATTTTCTCATCCCTGTATCCCTCTGTGCTTTAGACACACTGGCCTACTTTTGACTTCCTTGACAGTATAGATTAACAGCTTGGCGCCGGTAGCTCAGTGAGTAGGGCACGAGCCACATACACCGAGGCTGACAGGTTCAAGCCCGGCCCAGGCCTGCTAAACAAGGACAACTGCAACCAAAAAAAATAGCTGGGCGTTGGGCGGTGCCTGTGGCTCAGTGAGTAGGGCGCCGGCCCCATATACCGAGGATGGCAGGTTCAAACCCAGCCCCGGCCAAACTGCAACAAAAAAATAGCCGGGCGTTGTGGTGGGCGCCTGTAGTCCCAGCTGCTCGGGAGGCTGAGGCAAGAGAATCACGTAAGCCCAAGAGCTGGAGGTTGCTGTGAGCCGTGTGACGCCACGGCACTCTACCCAAGGGCAGTAAAGTGAGACTCTGTCTCTAGAAAAAAAAAAATAGCAGGGCGTTGTGGCGGGCGCCCATAGTCCCAGCTACTTGGGAGGCTGAGGCAAAAGAAGCGCTTAAGCCCAAGAGTTTGAGGTTGCTGTGAGCTGTGATGCCATGGCACTACCAAGGGTGACATAGTGAGACTCTGTCTCAAAAAAAAAAAAAAAGTATAGATTACCTTCTCTCCCCTTTCATATGCTGTTTTCTCAGCTGAAATACTAAATGGTCCACCTCTCTAATTCCCATCCTGCCTCACTCCTGCAGATTTTGGCTTAGGTATCACTTTCTCAGGGAAGCCCTCCCAGATTGCTTTTGCCACTCTAGATCAGATTCTCTTTCTTTATATTGCGTTTCTTTCCTTTATAACCTTTATCATAATTTGAAATTATACACTCTATTATGTTATTTGATTAATGTCTGTCTTCCTCACACCACAAGGTTTATGAGAACTGGAATCATTTTGAGTCTACTATGTTGATTTGTTTATTTTTTAAAAGAAAAGAAATAGATAATTTATTAATTGAATTATAAGTTTAATTACATGAAAGCTAATAAGTTCATAAACAACTCAGATATAATCATGTCGTATACTTCAATAAAGAAACAAAGCACCAAACTAACATAATTTTCTTGAAATCAAAAATTCTAGGTTTGGATGGCACCTATGGCTCAAGGAGTAGGGCACGGCCCCATATACCGGGGGTGGCGGGTTCAAGCCTAGCCCCAGCCAAAACTGCAAAAAAAAAAAAAAAAAAAATTCTAGGTTTTGTTTTTCTATCACAGAAGATCTGAGAAGTCTTTAGTGGGTTTATAGGGAGTTGAAAAGTCTCTGTAGCCATTAATTTTGAATATTTAGCTTTCCAAAGATAAATTGATTCAGGTAATTATTGAAAATCACCTTTTAATTAGTTTCTAAAGTTAAAAGCAGATTTTGCAAAGTATATGTCAAGCTCTACTGGAAAATGTGGTAAATAGAATATTTTATTGACTTATATAATACAATTGTTTAAAAATAAATGACTATTAATGATATTTTAAAAATAATAGTTTTATTTAATTCTTTGTTTATTTTTGGATGTTTTCTAGTTTGTTAAAAGATTTTTGGTCTCTTGCGGGCAGCGCCTGTGGCTCAGTCAGTGGGGCGCCGGCCCCATATGCCGAGGGTGGCGGGTTCAAACCCAGCCCCGGCCAAACTGCAACCAAAAAATAGTCGGGCGTTGTGGCGGGCGCCTGTAGTCCCAGCTGCTCGGGAGGCTGAGGCAAGAGAATCGCTTAGGCCCAGGAGTTGGAGGTTGCTGTGAGCTGTGTGAGGCCACGGCACTCTACCGAGGGCAATAAAGTGAGACTCTGTCTCTACAAAAAAAAAAAAAAAAGATTTTTGGTCTCACTTGTTCAATTCAACACTTGATTCCTTGAACTAACTACTTAGTGTTACCGAAGAACTGATAGTTTAATGAAAAAGTTATATATATATATACACACACACACACATATATATAATCTTACACTGTTAAATTACTTATAGTTGTATTTACAATGACCTTAAAGCAGGCGTCCTCAAACTTTTTAAACAGGGGGCCAATTCACTGTCCCTCAGACCATTGGAGGGCCGGACCATAGTTTAAAAAAAAAACTGAACAAATTCCTGTGCACACTGTATGTATCTTATTTTGAAGTAAAAAAACAAAACGGGAACGAATACAATCACACCACCTCATGTGGCCTGCAGGCCACAGTTTGAGGACCCCGGCCTTAAAGTTTTCATGGTCATGCCTTTATGGAAAGAAGAAAAACTCCAGGTGTAACAACCTCCTCACTTTATGAGGACTGCCAGAAAGTGTTTGATGTTTGTCTCCAGGGAGAAAGCTTAGACTATGGTGGCAGAAAGACTGGCTCCAGAACCTTGAATTTGTACCCTCTCTGAGGCTTGTGCATGCCCCATTTATAAAATGGGGGTGGACGTCAACATTGAAATTGGGGCCAAGGGTAGAGGCCACTTGTTCACATAACTTTGAGAATAAAGAAGGCGGGCCTGTGTGAAGCAGCCCTACCTTCAACCTTGGCACTGAGAGCCACTGGCCTCCTGTGTAGTGGCCAGAGTGTCTCCCACATAACAAGGGCCCTCCATTGGGATTTTTACCTTTGAGTTCTCTTGCCTTACCTATGTGTGCTATTTGCTCCTTAGTCTCAGAACATGTAGAGTGAATACAAGTATCACTTCAGGCGGATTCCATGTCAGGGGAATCCGAAGGAATCTCAGAATGTTTCAACATCCCAGAGTTGGAAGCAGTCTTAGAGTTTATCAAGTACAGCCTCATACCTGATGCAGGACTTCTGCCAGACTCTTCTTACTTTATTGCTGATTATGAAGCAATGAAATAATGCTGCCTTTTTTCTTCCCTGTATGATCATCATCTTTAATCTAATGGAAACGTTCATGCTCCTCTCACACATTGTAAGAAAATATGTTCTTCCTTATTTGTTGGAGGTTTGCTTGCCTTCAACCTAACATGCCTACAGACTGAGATTCTCTGTTCCCTCTCATCCTGCCATTTCATCTCCATATTCCTTGTTATCTGCTGCTGCTACTACCCCAGCTAGTAGGTCTGTGCCCCATCCTCACTTGAGGTGTCCCGAATACTTTTGAGTGCTAGAGAGTTAAGCAGCAGGAGCTCTACACCCAAGGCAGGACTGCCTGGGAACAACAGCCCAACTAGCGTAGCTCACAATGGTGAGAGGGAGTGGGGAGAGGGGTGAAAACCCAGACCAGGGCATTGGCATAGAGCATTTGCTGAAGAGCCAGTAAAAGCAGATTTAGACTCTGGGAATCTTGGAGTAGAGGAAGGGGAGGTGAATTTTTTTTTTTTTTTTTTTTTTAAAGAGTCCTCTTTACTTTTTTATTTATTTATTTTTTGTGTGGTTTTTGGCCGGGGCTGGGTTTGAACCCGCCACCTCCGGCATATGGGACCAGCGCCCTACTCCTTGAGCCACAGGTGCCACCCCAATTTTTTTTTTTTTTTTTGTAGAGACAGAGTCTCACTGTACCGCCCTCGGGCTCACAGCAACCTCTACTCTTGGGCTTATGCGATTCTCTTGCCTCAGCCTCCCCAGCAGCTGGGACTACAGGCGCCCGCCACAACGCCCGGCTATTTTTTTATTGCAGTTTGGCCGGGGCTGGGTTTGAACCCGCCACCCTCGGCATATGGGGCCGGCGCCCTACTCACTGAGCCACAGGCGCCGCCCGGGGAGGTGAATTTTTAAGGACAGGAAGGGAATAGGCTTGCTCAGACCCTTAATTGTTCTTTCTGATTTACCCTTGGGGTTCCAGGTAGCTTACAATGATGAAAGTCAACATCAGGGACAAAGTATAATTTTTAAGGGCAATAAAAAGTACCTCTCCTCACTTTAATAACAGCCTCAAATCCTTTAATAAGTAAAAGATTTTATCCCGTAACTATTGAAAATAACCTCCAAAATTCTAGTCTCTGGAAATGTTAACAAGTAGATGGGGAAACATTTCTTTTTTTTTTTTTTTTTTTTGGTTTTTTGGCCAGGGCTGGGTTTGAACTCGCCACCTCCGGCATATGGGACCGGCACCCTACTCCTTGAGCCACAGGCGCCGCCCCAGATGGGGAAACATTTCATTCCAAGATTCCAAGTATAAAAGAGGATAATAATTTTTTCCTGTTTGGGTTAGTGGGAGGTATGAGAGAAGGTCTCGGGGCCTGGAAAGTGGGGTAGCTGCTACTCGAGTAAAGAGGAGAAATGAGAGGCTGATGGGATAGACTCAAGCTACTTGGATGACTTGAAACAAGTTGGTTAACTTATTTACATTTATTATTGGTGTATTGATAAAAGCTGTGTTTGGGGAGGTTTTTTATGTGGCTGCTGACACAATGTCCCTTAAAAACTCTAATGACTGGGGTGGCACCTGTGGCCCAGAGTAGGGTGCCAGCCCCATATACTGGAGGTGGCAGGTTCAAACCCGGCCCCAGCCAAAAACTGCAAAAAAAAAAAAGAAATAAACAAAAAAACCCCAATAACTGCCTGCGGTATGTGGCAGGCTGAGAAAGCTACACAACTGAGATTGGATGGTTATTAAGAAGTTAGTGCCATGGGGCAGCGCGTGTGGCTCAGTGGGTAGGGCACTGGCCTCATACCAAGGGTGGCAGGTTCAAACCCGGCCCTGGCCAAACTACAAGAAAAAAATAGCCTTGGGAGACTGAGGCAAGAGAATCGCCTAAGCCCAGGAACTGTAGCTTGCTGTGAGCTGTGTGACACCACAGCACTCTACCGCGAGTGATAAAGTGAGTCTCTGTCTCTATAAAAGAACAAAGAAAGAAGGAAAGAAAAAGAACTTAGTGCTGGCTCTGTGCCCATAGCACAGTGGTTAGGGCACTGGCCACATACACAGGGGCTGGCGGGTACAAAACCGGCCCAGGCCTGTTACAATGACAACTACAACAAAAAAATAGCTGGGCATTGTGCTGGGCGCCTGTAGTCCTAGCTACTTGGGAGGCTGAGACAAGAGAATCACTTAAGCCCAGGAGTTTGAGGTTGCTGTGAGCTGTGACGCCATCGTACTCTACTGAGGGAGACACAGTGAGACTTTGTCTCAAAAAAAATAAGTTACTGCCTGCAGCCTTCATGATGAATTTCCCCATTGGTATTTAGTGTACAGTGAATCTGATTATGTATTTATTATTTGTAGAACATTTCAGAAATGTCAGTTGTACCAGCCCCATTTTTGTTCATCGCCCCACTTCATTGCTTCTACAATAATGGTATTTTTTACTAGGTTGATGAGGTGACTTGACTAACCTTGTAATTATTTAAAAAAAAAAAAAATCACATTTTGATTGCTTTTTTACCAGGAGACAGATACATATCAAAAAGGATATGTCAGCCTTTAGCTGGCAAGGCTGATAATTAGAATGTGTTTGTTGACTTATTTACTATAACACAGATTTTTAAAAAATAAAATAAAATTTATGGCCAGGCATGGTGGTTCATGACTGTAATCCTAGCACTTTGGGAAGCCAAGGCAGGAGGATCACTTGAAACCAAGAGTTTGAGATCAGCCTGAACACTGTAGTGAGACCCTTGTTTCCACAAAAAATACAAAAATTAGATGGGCATGGTAGCCTCTAGTCCCAGCCACACAGAAGGCAGAGGTGGGAGGATGGCTTGAACCCAGGAGTTTGAAGTTGCCCTAAGTTATAATGATGCCACTGTGCTCTAGCCTGGGTAACAGAGTAAGACTCTATCTCAAAACATAAAAATATAAAATAATTTTTAATAAAATTTAAATTTATATTATAGGGTGTTTTTTTTTCTCGGAGAAAGCAAAAGATAGTCTTTTTAAAAATAGGAAATTTTCCAATGAAGAAAAGCTAGCAGTGCCTTGAAAAACATTGGTAAAAATCTTCATAGGAGCACTAGTCATGAAGACGCCAAACTATAGAAACAGTTAATTTCTGTTTAGTTTAAATGTCCATCAGCTATAGAATGGATAAGTAAATTGTGTCATGGGCATACATTAGAATACTGTGAAACAATGAAAATGAAATAGTCACTGATAGTTATCACAAAAATGATGTTGAGCAAAAGAAGTCAAGCACACAAAAATAGTACTTTACAATACTATTGACATAAACTCAATCATGTGGTAAAGTCATACCAATGGTATTACTCAGAAGAGGAAAGAGATGTTAATGATTGTGGGGGGGGTGAGGTAGACTTTGGGGTGCTAATAACATTCTATTTTCTGATTTGAGTACTTTTTATGTGTATGTGTTCAGTTAGTGAAAGTTCCTCAAACTGTTTCATTTGTGATTTGGGCATTTTTGTATTTATATGTTGTAGTTCAATAAAAGTGTTTACTTAAAAATAATATTACCCTCACTGTTTTTATCAATATGACTACTGTGTAGGTAAAATTTTAAGAGAAATGTGTTCAAAATTCTAAAATAATTGTCATAGTACTACTTGGGTGGAGCTGGCTCAGAAATTTCTGTCAGCAATGTTGAAACATAACTTGTATCTGGGAATTAGTGGTTGTGTAAATCAGCTATTAAATGACCTACTTATGGATGTAAGCAATTTGTACCCTTAGATATTTGTCTCCTGTAACTATTTTTTTTTTTTTCATTTTCTCTTTGACTTCCTTTTTCTGGAAAGTTGTTTTGAAGGGCACTATGATCTAAAGGAAATACAATTTCAGAGTCAAAGAGGCCTGAGTTGGAATTCTAGTTCCATTACTTCCTAGCTAGATGACTTAAACAACAACTTTTTTTTTTTTTTTTTTTTTTTGAGACAGAGTGTTACTGTGTCGCCCTTGGTAGAGTATCCTGGTGTCACAGCTCACAGCAACCTCAAACTCTTGGGCTTAAGTGATTCTCTTGCCTCAGCCTCCCAAGTGGGTGGGACTACAGGCACCTGCCACAACGCCCTGTAGTTGTCATTGTTGTTTAGCTGGCCTGGGCTGGGTTCAGACCCGCCACCCTCACTGTATGTGGCTGGCACCTTAACCACTGTGCTACATGTGCCAAGCCAGCCAACTTAAACAACTTCTGAATCTCAGTTTTCCACTCAAAAGCTGTGCTGACGGTTAGATTGTGCCTGGTTTAACACACACCACGGCACATGGTAGCTGCCCGGGAAGTTTATCCTGCCTTCCTTTGCTTTGTCTATCTCTGGTTCACACTAATTGAAATGAAGAAAGTCCACATCACCCTTGCTTACACTTGGGCCCTTGGTAAGGTGAGGAAAAATCATCCACAGTGTTCAATGACTTTTCAGGGAGTTACAACAGAAAATGTAGAACTGTGCCCTACTAATACAGGAGCTCCATTTAGGTGAAAGCTACTTCTCTTCCCTACTATTCGATCCTTCCCTCACCCCTTGCACATAGATACCCCTGCTGCCCTCTTTTTACATTCCAGACTTTTTATTATATTTTTTATTTTATCATTATTATTTTAATATGGAAGAAATAAATTTCATATCGAGGGGCACAATGGGCAAGAAATCACCTAATTCTAAAACCAACTAACCTTTGAGTCTAAATAGTGGCTGGGTATCCACTTCAAGGCGTGTACCTGAACTACTCTAGACCGATCCCAGTGCTTATCTTTTCTGTTGATGAGCATTCGCTTCCTGCTTTCTTAGGCTGTCTTACAAAAGAAATATTTTTTATGTTCCCATGAGTATACAAAAGTCACATCATAATTAAATTTATACTGAATACCCTGTACCTATCAATAGTTCTGTATCCAGTGGTATTTTGCAAGTAGTTATCAAGTATTAGTTAATTTTTACATATTTCGAAAATTCACCCCTTTCATTTTGTTGTCCAGCTGCACATTTTAGCAGAGGGAATTACAGATGCTGTACGTGTGTGTGTGATACATATATATACATGTTTACATTTTGTGTGCGGCAGCGCCTGTTGCTCAGTGGGTAGGGCACTGGCCACATACACCTAGGCTGGCAAGTTTGAACCTGGCCCCAGCCAGCTAAACAACAATGACAACTGCAACAACAACAACAACAACAAAAAATAGCCGGGCATTGTGGCGGGTGCCTGTAACCCCAGCTAATTGGGAGGCTGAGGCAAGAGAATCACTTAAGTCCAAGAGTTTGAGGTTGCTGTGAGCTATGATAACACGGCACTCTACTGAGGGCAACATATAAGACTTTGTCTAAAAATTAAAAAAAAATTTGTCGACCTTATGTCAAAAAGAGACCTGTTCCTAATCATAATACACATTTAACAGAGTTAACTATTTTCAGATTTCTTCGGAAAAGCAAAGCCAGCACCAACCATCACCTTCCACCAATAGTAGCTTATATTGTCCTTCGAGAGTAGACATGTATTGGATGTCTGCTATGTGCCAGGCACAGTGCGTACATTTTAAAAGCTGATCCTCGCAGTAACCTTGTATGGTCCAGTCAGAGTGGTCAACTTAGTGCCAGAACCTTAGAACCCAATGTAATTGTTTAGATAAGAAACTATCAAGACAGTAGATACTTCGAATATTATATAAGCCATAAATACATAGACATGGATGATTTCAATCAGTTGTTTGTAGAGGAAAAGGCAGGCTACCTGTTCCCATCAAAGAAGACAGAGTTTCCTTGTCCCAGGACTTGTTTATTGTTATATGAAGAGATTCAGGTGTTTCCAGTCAGAGCCCAGCTTTCACTAACGTGAGTTCTGTAGCTCTACTTAACTAAAGAAACCCTTGGTTAGCTGGGCGTTGTGGCGGGCGCCTGTAGTCCCAGCTGCTCGGGAGGCTGAGGCAAGAGAATCGCTTAAACCCAGGAGTTGGAGATTGCTGTGAGCTGTGTGAGGCCACAGCTCTCTACCCAGGGCCATAAAGTGAGACTCTGTCTCTACCAAAAAAAAAAAAAAAGAAAGAAAAGAAACCCTTGGTTGCAGGGTTTAGTCAGCTGTCACTTTTGTTGAGCCTGAAAAAGTCGATTCAGAGTCACTGTTGTGTTCTCTGCTTCTTTGTTGTTAAAGGGATGATATTGATCCACTTGGGTTTGAAAGGATTTCTGTTATAAAACCTGCTACATAGGCCAACCAGTCATGTATTATTCCATCATTCTGTAGTTTGTATTACAGTTTTTGTGTATTGTGCCTTGTTGTCATTTGTATACTATCGAGGAAAAATACTAGTTCAAATTAAGAATCTGCCTTCATCTCTAGACTTAACTGACGCCACCGCTTCTTCGCTGGCTTCGCATCTACTGTCTCTCTTTTCTATTATGTCCACACTGCTTCCCAGGTGATGTTTTTCCTTAAGATCCAGATATGTTACTTTGTTCCTCTGCCCAACTGCTGTAGTTCTCCACTGTCTTCAGTGTCATCCTGTCTCCTCCCGTGATCTCTCCAGTAGCTCCATGCTGGATTCCTCAAATGTGCCATTCTTCATCGCATCTGCCAGTTTTGTATGAGCTGTCCTCTCTGCTTACAACTCTTTTCCCATCCTTTCTGTCTTTGCTTGCTAAATTTACACTCTTCCTCCAAGACCTAGTTAAAATATCTCCTCTCCCATAAAATTTTCTTTGGCTCCCACAGGCAGGGAGAGATGCTCCTTCCCTAGATACTTATAGCATTTACACGTGTAGATACTGTTTCCTTCTTTGTTCATCAAGGATGAGGGCTGTTTCTTCTCCTTGTCCTCTTGTTATTAATTCTCAGCAGTCAGTTCACTGTCTACTTCAGCTGCTTTATAAGGATTGGTGGAAGTGGTTGGATTTGATTAATTTAAAATCACCAGAGGAATATCTTCTGTAGCAATGTTTACTTAAAAGATTCAGTTTTATGGCTCCTCTGACACCTAATCAGGTTCTTTTCTGTAAACATTATTATTATTATTATGGGAGGGGCAATCTTTGAAGGTTAGTAAGCTGAGTGTGTCAAGTGCCAGCCTTTAAGATTCAGGTTTCTGTACAAAAAGCTAGTGTAGTGTTCTTTATACATTGCTTATTAAGACAGTCTCTGATGGGGCGGCGCCTGTGGCTCAGTCGGTAAGGCGCCGGCCCCATATACCGAGGGTGATGGGTTCAAACCCGGCCCCGGCCAAACTGCAACCAAAAATAGCCGGGCGTTGTGGCGGGCGCCTGTGGTCCCAGCTACTCGGGAGGCTGAGGCGGGAGAATCGCTTAAGCCCAGGAGTTGGAGGTTGCTGTGAGCTGTGTAAGGCCACAGCACTCTACCGAGGGCCATAAAGTGAGACTCTGTCTCTACAAAAAAAAAAAAAGACAGTCTCTGATGGATAGTAACCACTTTGTAAGTGTTGGTTACCATCAGTGTGATCATACATAACTGCACTAGCAAGAAGGTTGTTTTTAAAAGCTTTATTTCTGTGTGTTTTTGCAATATCAAATAGGAGTTTTTCAGATTACAGCTACAAAATTATATTATGGTACTATATAGGGTTTTTCAAACTATATATAGACACAACCCACTGTTTTTTGGAGCTTCTCTTCCCATGAGCACACCCCTAATTGATAACCATTTTCTGATGACCTTTCCAAAAATCTTGGGCCTGCCTTCTCACGGTATGACCTTACTGTCTCTAGAACCACCTATGGCTGCGGTAGCAGTAAGAGAAGCTCTCAAGTCTCATCTCCTAATGTTACCTTTTTTTCTGGGTGCATTGAGTTAAGTGTACCCTCTCCCTTCCTTATGCCACTTGAAATTTTTGTTTTACTTCTTACATTGTAATGTCATGGAAGCCTCTGTCTTCCTTATTTATACATGTGGGTAGGATATGGTTTGTGACTTAACAGTTTCAGAAGCAATATAAAATATTTTTGACACTGCCTCTCACCTTCTTACTGAATTTAAATCTTTATTGAAAGTACTTGCTTTATACAGTTTTTCATTCAATTTCTCCCTCTCACTTTTATTCTTATTCTTTGTCTCTGCTTGTTTTTCCAGAAGATGAGCGTTCCTCTTCGTTCATTTTTAAGCAGCTTCCAAAGCTGCTGTTATGATGGCTGAAGCTGCTTTGGAAGCAGAAAAGCAACAGTGAGATCAAGAATTGTAAGAATTCAAGTGTATAAAGAAAGGTTACTGCTCAATTCAGATTTTTTTTTTTTGAGACAGTCTCACTATGTCGCCCTTAGTAGAATGCTGTGGCATCACAGCTCACAGCAACCTCAAACTCTTGGGCTTAGTCATTCTCTTGCCTCAGCTTCGCAAGTAGCTGGGACTACAGGTGCCGGTCACAACGCCCAGCTATTTTTTGGTTGCAGTTGTCATTACGGTTTAGCGGGCCAGGGCCAGGGCCAGCCAGAAGCTGCCACCCTAGGTGTATGTGGCCGGCACCCTGCTGACTGAGCTACGAGCACTGCTGTCTAATTTAAATTTGACATTTCTCCACACTTCCCTCCAAAAAGGAAGTATTAGTTTGCAGTCCCACCATCAGTGTAAAAGCCTTCCCTTCTCTCCACATCCATGCCAGCATCTGCAACTTTGAGACTTTGTGATGTGGGTCATTCCCACTGGGGTTAGACGATATCTCAGGGTAGTTTTGATTTGCACTTCTCTGATGATTAGGGACAATGAGCATTTATTCACGTTTGTTAGCCATTTGTCTGTCTTTAGAGAAGGTTCTATTCATGTTTCTTGCCCAGTGATATATGAGATTGTTGGCTCTTTTTATTGTTGATTAATTTGAATTCTCTGTAGATCTAGTTATCAAGCTTTTGTCTAATTCATAGTATGTAATATCTTTTCCCATTCTGAAGGTTGTCTTTTTGCTTTGGTTGTTGTCTCCTTAGCTGTTCAAAGGCTATTCAGTTTAATTAAGTCCCATTTGTTTATTTTTGTTGTTGGAATTGCCAAAGAAGTCTTCTTTATAAAATCTTTCCCCGGGCCAATATCCTCAAATGTTTTCCCCCTACTTTCTTCAAGGATTTTTATTGTTTCATGCCTTAGATTTAAGTCTTTTATCCATCTTGAATAAATTTTTGTAAGTGGTGAAAGGTGCAGATCCAGTTTTAGTCTTTTACATGTGTTTATCCAGTTCTCCCAGCACCATTTGTTGAATAGGGATTTATTTATTTATTTTCCCCGTTATTTGTTCTTATTTGATTTATCAAAGATCAGGTGGCTGTAAGATGTTAGTTTTATCTCGTGGTTTTCTATTTGGTTCCAAATGTCTTGTCTCTATTTTTGTGCCAATACCATGCTGTTTTGATCACTATGGCCTTACAGTATAGCCTAGTCTGGTAGGATGATGTCCCTGGCTTTATTTTTATTGCTAAGAATTGCCTTGGCTATGTGGGGTTTTTTTTGGTTCCATACGAGGTGAAGAATTATTTTTTTCCAGTCTTGAAAGTTTGATGTTGGTATTTTATTTTATTTTATTTTATTTTTTGTGGAGACAGAGTCTCACTTTACTGCCCTTGGTAGAGTGCCGTGGTGTCACACGGCTCATAGCAACCTCCAGCTCTTGGGCTTATGTGATTCTTTTGCCTCAGCCTCCCAAGCAGCTGGGACTACAGGCGCCCGCCACAACGCCCGGCTATTTTTTTGTTGTTGCAGTTTGGCCGGGGCTGGGTTTGAAGGGGCCGGCGCCCTCCTCACTGAGCCACAGGCACCGCCCTGATGTTGGTATTTTAATGGGGATTGCATTAAATCTGTAGATTGCTTTGGGAAGTATAGACATTTTAACAATGTTTATTCTTCCCAGCCATGAGCATGGTATGTTCCTTCATTTGTTACTATCTTCTGCTGTTTCTTTTCTTAGGGTTTCGTAATTTTCTTTATAGAGGTCCTTTACCTCTTTTGTTAGGTATATTCCTGAGTATTTCATTTTTATTATTATTTTTTTTTTGAGGCTATTGTGAAGGGAATTGCATCCCTGATTAACTTCTCAACTTGGCTATTACTGGCATATACAGAGGCTACTGATTTGTGAACATTGATTTTATATCCTGAGACATTACTATATTTTTTTGATCACTTCCAGGAGTTCCAGTTCAAAACTTAAAGGATCAAGCCACCTCTTAGGGAAACCTAGAAACATATGCCTTTCTAGGACTCTGTTGTTTGTAGACTATTGAGTAATATTTTCCTAACAATATTTCTATAATATTCAAGTTTACATATTTCTTGCATTAAACTACAATAACAGGAGAAATAATGTCTAAAAGTATTAAAATTACTAGTTTCAGCTGCATATTTGGATTTTAGTTCTTAATACTGTATATGTAATCCTAGCATTCTGAGAGGCCTTTATGTAATCCTAGCATTCTGAGAGGCCAAGGCAGGTGGATTGCTTAAGCTCAGGTGTTAACTAGCCTGAACAAGACCTGAACTAAAAATAGAAAAAGTAGACAGGCATCTTGGTGAGTCCCTGTAGTCCCAGCTATTCAGGAGGTAGAAGCAAAGAAGCAAGAGGATCGATCGCTTGAGTCCAAGAGTTTGTGACATTGCCATGAGCTATGATGCCATGGCATTCTGTCAGGGAGACAGAGTCAGACTCTGTCTCAAAAAACAAAACAAAACCCCAAAATTGTGTATAATACCTTTTGCTATCCATTTGATTTCTTAGAGAGTTCTTCTTTTCTGTTTTGAGAGAAAAGATTACAAATTTAGACTTTTCATGTGCAATAATTATTTTTAACAACAGTTGGTTGATTTTTCTGGTACACTTAAAGATGCCTTTTCCCTCCATCTTTATTAATTGGTACCAAACTATAGCAAGGAAAAATGTGTTTTTCCTTCTAGAAACAAAAGTTAAAGGTTTTGACTACTTACTAAAAGAATGAATAACAAAAAACACAAGCTCCATAGGTTCAGACTTAATCATTTATGAAAATGAATCACTGATACTGGTGGCCTGGTGCTCTTACAGGGTTTTGAGTCCATAAAGACGTAAGTCCGGTCTTTCATACAAGGTGTCCATAGAGTTATATTTTAAATTATACTCGAACTTTATGGATAACCTATATTTGTCAGTCAGTTTCATGCTTCTGCTTCTTTTTCTTACTATTTTGGCAATAAAATAATGTGAAGAATTATAATAATAGAGATGGCTGTCTAATAGTACAGAGAGTAGTGATTATAATTCACTTTAAGTAGGAACACACAGAAAAGTGTTTTATAAAATTGCATTGCAAAATAGTTTGTGATTGAGAAAGGGCAAGCAAATGAACTATATGCATTTGTGTCTATTGCATACTCAGTAATACTATATAGTTTTATATGTAAATCCTACAAATAAATTTGAGCTTTACTCTATAAACTGGAACATATGCAGTCAGTAATGAATTGTCCAGGAATTAGGTCCAAAATGGACTGCTTTTATCCTGAATTGTTTGTGCTAGAAGTATTGGAAAGAGTTTGAGGAGTATTCAGGAGAGCTATTTTGTGACCAGAGGAAACCAGGGATTTTTTTTTTTTTTTTTTAGCAGTGCTGGTATTCAAGTGGTCATGACCCAGGAGACTAATATATAAGACTTTTTGGTCTTTAGGTGATTTTCCTCAATTTTTATAAACCATGGCATCAAATCAATTTTTTCTATTAGTAGAAAACTGAAATGTCTGGCTTTCTAATTTTTTTTTTTGAGACAGAGTCTCACTATGTTGCCCTTGATAGAGTACTATAGAATCACAGAGTTTGAGGTTTCAAACTCCTGGACTTAAATGATTCTCTTGCCTCAGCCTCCCAAGTAGCTGGGACTACAGGCACCCACCACAACGCCCAACTATTTTTTTGTTGTAGTTGTCATTGTTGTTTAGCAGGCCTGGGCCAGATTCGAACCCACCAGCCCCAGCACATGTGGCTGGTGCCCTAACCACTGAGCTGCAGGTGCCAAGCCATGGCTTTCTAATATAAATTAATAAATGTATGGGTACCATGTTCTTATTGGCACACTTTAATAACACAGTCCCTCTACTTCTTGCTTTGTCATTGAGAGTGTTTGCCTTTCAACCCGTGAGTAAGATAAGTGAGCACCTAGGCAGAGTTTTGTTTCTTACATTGCCACTAGTAAAAGAAGTATAATTGTTTTGGGGAGTCTTTTTGTTTGTTTGTTTGAGACAGTGTTTCACTTTGTCACCCTTGGTAGAGTGCTGTGGCATCATAGCTCACAGTAACCTCCAAACTCTTGGGCTTAAGTGATTCTCTTGCCTCTGCTTCCCAAGTGGCTGGGACTACAGGTGCCCACCACAATGCCTGGCTGTTTTTTTAGAGACGGGGTCTTTCTCTTGTTCAGGCTGGTCTCAAACCTGTGAGCTGAGAGCAGTCTTCCCGCCTCGGCCTCCCAGAGTAGGATTACAGGCGTGAGCTACCCCACCCAGCCCCGCTCCACCTATAAAAGAAGTATAGTTGATGATAGCAATCTAATGCTGTATCCAAAGTTAATCTCACACCTTTCTCAGATAGCCACCTTCTTAATCAGCATACTGTGATAAGAAGCTATCAAAAAAGGTGTGATTCCCAACTCTCTGAGAGGTAAACCAAGCTGTTACAACCCAGGAGCCCAGATAATTAAATTTCCAAATTCATCTTTGTTATATTTACCTGGAGAAGTCTTGTTTCCAAATTCAGTGTTTCTACAAATTAATTTTGTTACCTGTAATTGAAGAAGCTGGTATAGCATATCCGGATATGCTAGCTGTGTCTTCTATAGAGGCTAAAATCTGCATAAGACAATACCAAAGACAAATTTTGATTACTAATATTTTTCAAGTAGCCTGGTTTCTTCCACCTGATAGAAGTTGCTGCATCTTTCCAAACAGGTTCTCTAATGATCTTGGTTCATCATGGCTACAAATATGGAGGGGCTGGTTCAACACAGAGTGGGGACCCAGCAGGTGGCTGAGGTGAGTGACGGGCTAGCATAATAGCTGGCACCCTTGCTTTCAAAAGGAAAGAAAAATAAGTGTACTCTGGTGATTCATAACCGTCCTGAGGAAGTCAGAATGTTATTTAAATCTAAAGCAGGATGCTGGCATGGAAGAAAAAATTAAAATGACAACATTTATTTATAACATGTTTTTGCATGAGTAGGCTGGCCTAGCTATATACAATACAGCAACTTGAAATTTTATCTTGAACCAAAAACTAATAGAATCTGATTCTTACTGAACTTGTGGATATACTTTTATCTTCAAGGCTCTGTCTTACTTTCCCACACCCTTGATATTTGTTAATACCATGAAATGATAAAAAGGCCTGATAATGTACATTAGCAGTCATTGACCATCTACCATGTACCTGAGATTACTAAGTGCTGAAAAATATGGAGGTGAAGGAGCCACGATGGCTTTAGTGATCTTGAGGCCTGATTAAGGAGTAATTGTAAAACAGATAGGGAAGTACAACTCCTTATGAGGTGGGTGATCCTGGAGGTGGGTCTTGAATGACAAATAAGCATTTGTCAGACAGACCGGTGTAAGTGGGGTAGAGAACTTTGTGGCAGATGCTGGGGAGGAACTGGTAAGTCAGAAACTACGTAAAGGAACAGCTTGGTATGGGCAGGCAACCTGAGTGTAATGGAGGTGCTTAGGGCCAGCTCTTGAAAAGCATACTTAATCTATCATTAATATTAATAATATACTTTGAGCATTTGCTCTATACCAGGCCCTTTACAAGGGCTTTAATCCTTATAATAACCTTCAGAGGTTGGTACTATCTGCATTCACATTCTATAACTAAGGAAATCAAAGCTTAGGGCACACTGCAGCAGAATTGAGATTCTGACCCAGGTTCACTTCTAAAACTCCTCCAATTAGCCATGGGCCTTACTGCAACCAGAAGCCATAACTGAGCATACACATACCAGTTTAAGCCAGTAAAAAGAATGAGCAGAGTTTTCAGGTTTTAAATTAATCATTACTTTAAGGCTATCGTATATTTTTGAAAGGGCTATCAGAGCTGTGAAAGTATTAGAGTTCAAATGCTTGTACAGTAAGTCTTCACTTAATGTTATCAATAGGTTCTTAGAAACTGCAACTTTAAGCAAAACCATGTGGAATAAAACCAGTTTTACCATATTAACGAGAGGTAAGTTCCTGTGACATTATTGTTGGTCACAAAAACATCACCAAACGTTTTAAATAAAGACCCAAAACACTCCTAATATTAAACATTGAAATAAATATGAGCTATGCATACATTTAAGAAATAGCATGGGGTGGCGCCTGTGGCTCAAAGGAGTAGGGTGCTGGCCCCATATACCAGAGATGACGGGTTCAAACCCAGCCCCGGCCAAAAGCTGCAAAAAAAAATTTTTTTAAGAAAGTATGCATTAAACAAGATAATTATTTACTCAACTTTTAGTGAATCAGTGAGTGACAGTGGTCATAGTGGTAATGAGTTAAATCAAGGAATAAATATCATGAGCACATCCTTTCACCATGAAGTTTAAAAATAATCACAAATATGGTGGCTTGCTAAGCACTGTTATATTACATTGTTTATTGTCGTGCATTTGTATGATTATTGTAGACTTGATTAATTTTTATTTTTCAATAATTTGTATTCATTCCTTTTTTTTTTTGAAACATAGTTTCACTTTGTTATCCAGGCTAGAATGCCATGGCATCAGCCTATCTCACAGCAACCTCAAACTCCTGAGCTCAAGCAATCCCCCTGCCTGAGCCTCCTGAGTAGCTAGGACTACAACATTTATTTATTTTTCATCTTGTTTATTTCAGTTCAGGGTTGCAGGTGCCTGGAGACTGCCCTGCGGCTCAGGGCACAAAGCAGGAACCATCGCCAGCCAGGATGCCATTCCATCGTAGGGCACATTGGCACACACCCAAACCCTCAAGCTGGGACCATTTAGACATACCAATTCACTTAATGTGCACACTTGGGATGCAGTAGGAAATGGGGAGTACCCAGAGGACACCCACACAGACATGGGGCAAGTATACCAGCTCCACCCAGACAATAGCCCCAGCCTAGAATTGATTTTTTTCTCATGAAACATCACTGGAAGACCTGTCTATATTTATTTGTTGCTTTAGTTCAGTGGTTCTCAACCTGTGGGTCGTGACCCTTTGGGGGTCGAACGATCCTTTCACTGGGGTCGCCTAAATACATCCTGCATATCAGATAATTACATTACCATTCATAACAGTAGCAAAATTACAGTTATGAAGTAGCAATGAAAATAATTTTACAGTTGGAGGTCACCACGACATGAGGAACTGTATTAAAGGGTCATGGCATTAGAAAGGTTGAGAACCACTACTTTAGTTGGTGATAGGAATAATTACCTTGAAAATAATTGCTAGTGGTTTTTTTTTCATATATTTAAGGTTATTTTGCATTTAACAGGGTTTCCAGTGAGGTTGATTTGGAGACTGGTACACAGCTCACTTCCCTAAGAGGCCATCATTAATTCTTTAGGAAAAGAGGTTGATTTAGATTAGTGTAAGTTCTGTGTATACATTCAAATAATTTACTTAGCTGTGAACTCTGATTTTTGGAAAAATTATTTAACGTCTTTGAAATTCAACTTTTCTTTTTCCTGTTTAAGCCGCCATATTTTTTCCCCAGAATATTAGGGGGTACACATGTTTTGTTTACATACTTCATTTTTGTACAGGTTGAATCAAAGTTATAGTGTGCACTATACCCAGTAGGTGTGAATTTAGCCATTCCCTCTCTCCCCCAGCTTGATTCCCATCGAGATTTACTTCCATGTGTGCACTCAAGTTCATCTGTTTGTTCCTATTTGGTATTTGAGTACAAGTGTTTGTTTCTCCATTCTTGTGATGTTTCACCTAGAAGAATGGTTTCTAGTTCCATCCAGGTTGTCACAAAAGATATCACAAAAGATACTGGATTGTCATGGAAATAATTTTAATTTAATAATAACTTTTAACTTCATATAATAACTATATATAATATTTAAATGGCTAAATGAGTAAGTGAGCTTATAGTTCATCATTTCAGTGTTAGGCATTAAAGCAGTGGTAATAAAATGTCCACATTGAGGAGTTATTAACAGTCAGTTCTGGATAATTGTTCATTCAATCAACAGACAATGAGGCAGCATACTCTTTCCTTTCCATAGACCAGGGAGAGTACATGGGCGAATAATAGGACAGGGCTTCTGTTCTGTTCTCTAAGAGGGTAAACCTGAGACAGGCCACACCGGAAGAGTAAATTGGAATGAACAGGATCTTGGAAGAAAGGGACTCTACAGAATGAGATTATGAGCCATGAGATCAGACAGATTAGGGTTTAAATCCATGCCCTGTTATTTGCCTCTTTGTGCTTCCCTTTCTTCATTTAGAAAAGAGTACCTATTTATCTCGTGGATTGTTGTGAGAATTCAGCAAAATAATAACCCAACGAACTTTAGTAACCACCATGCTTTTGCTTCATGAATGAGATACAGGGACGTTGTCAATTATGTAAATAGTTTTCTGTAGAGTCCCCAAATCAACCTTTTTCTCAGTAAATCAGTTAAGTCACAAATACTAAGGTAAACTACAGAAGTTGGATAATATAGAATAACAACTTGATGTCCTATAATGTGCTCAAATTTATTTGGTTATTCAGACAGACAATTTAATAATAGTGGTCAATAGAATAGACCTTGGAGCCAGATTACCTAGATTTAAATCCAGGCCTTACCATTTACAAGCTGTGTGGCTCCTCTGTATTTTGAAACTGTTTTATGAAGATGTAGTATTAACTTTTCTTAAAAAGTCTGTTAGAATTCAGCAGACAAGCCATCTGGGCCTAAGCTTTCCTTTACAGGTAGTTTCTTGATTATTCATTTAGTCCCCATTTGTTACGGATGTGTTCATATTGTCTTTTCCTTCTCAGGTTAGTTTCAGTGGTTTGTCTTTTTTTTTCTTTCTTTGAACAAAAAAATGTGTTACCTCAGTGTTCTGGAGGCTAGGCATCTGAAATTGAGATGTTAGATGGCCATGTTCCTTAATGGTTTATATTTTTGAGAGTTTGTTCATTCCATGTTACTTAATTTATTGGTGTACAGTAGTTCACTGAATTCCTTTATAATCCTTTTTATTTCTGTAAAGTCAGTATTAATTTCTTCTCTTTCTTCTTCTTTTTATTTGAGACAAGAGTCTCACTATGCTGCCCTTAGTAGAATGCTGTGACATCACAGCAACCTTCAAAATGCTTGGCTTAGTTACATGGTTCTCTTGCCTCAGCCTCCCAAGTAGCTGGGACTACAGGCGCCTGCCACAACGCCTGGCTATTTTTTGTTGCAGTTCAAAATAATGTACAGGTTTTAATACATTTAATACATTTAATGTACAGGTTTTAATAAGCTGGGTTTGAACCTATCAGCCTCAGTGTATGTGGCTGGTGCCGTAACCACAGTGCTATGGGCGCCAAGTCAATTTCTTCTCTTTCATTTGTAATTGGTTTCTTTCAAAGAGATAGCTTTTTTGGTTTCACTAATTTTCTCTGTTTTTCTATTCTCTATTTTATTAATTTTCACTCAAAACCACAATGAGATACCATTTTACATCCATCGGAACAGCTAGGATTTAAAAATCAGACAACAGGTGCTGGCAAGGATGTGGAGAAATTGGAAATCTCATATGTTGCTGGTCCATTAACTATGAAATCACTATAAAAGTTGATTTTTAAAAACTTTATGGTTAGTTTTTGTGTTTTTTTAAAGGAATAGTTGAGGGCAGGGCATGGTGGTTCACACCTGTAATTCCAGCACTCTGGAAGGCTGAGGTGGGAGGATCACTTGAGCTTAGAAGTTCTAGACCAGCCTGAGCAACAGTGGAGACCCTGTCTCTACTAAAAATAGAAAAATTAGCTGGGCATTGTGGCAGGTCCTTGTAGTTCCTGCCAGGCTGAGCCAGGGTTGCTGTGAGTTAGGCTGAAGCCCTGGCCTGTAGCCTAGACTACAGAGTACTACTCAACAGAAGAGAATTGGTAAACTGAAGCAGTGAGAGCTTCAGTAATATCTAACCGTGTCATTAATCTTGCTTTTCTTACATGAAAGAAATGAAATTTTCTAAAGGGGCTTCAGTAGTTGGCAAACATTTAAGATTTCCCTTTATAACTAGAAACTTAAAAGAGAGATACGTATATACACACACACAAAAAAATACATACTGTTTGTTTCTTCATAATTAGCTAAATTACCTAAAGATACTTTTTAAATTTCCTAAAATGTTTTGGGTCAGGAGAAATTTAGGAGTTAACTTGCTGGAGCATTTTGAGTGCTTACTAAGAAACCACTTGTATACCTAAACTTTAAGTTGCATGCATGTTTACACCATGGCAATGAAGTGACTAAAAATCTTGGGCAGGCTTTTTTTCTGATCCTTGGATTGTCTAAGGGACTCTGAGTCACAGATGCTCTGACCAGAAAGGCCCTGCCTCTGCTGAGAAAACAGCCCAAATCTCACAGCCACATTACTCCTTTTATCATCACGCCTTACTCCATCATTGCAAAAAATGTACACTAATGCTTCCATGTAAGGGAATGTTTAAAACCATTTGATTGGGCTTTCCCAATTCTTGAACAGAGCTCAGTGTTGGCAAGGCTACATCCTCAAGTGGGGGAAAGCAGAGTCATTGCACAGGTTTCATAGTTCCAGTGTTCTGAAATGGGCGACTCATTGTGATTACATTTGATTAATTTTGCCCTCTACCAAACTGCTTAAGTTCTTCATTTTCTTTTTTTTTTTTTTGTAGAGACAGAGTCTCACTTTATGGCCCTCGGTAGAGTGCCGTGGCCTCACACAGCTCACAGCAACCTCCGACTCCTGGGCTTAAGCAATTCTCTTGCCTCAGCCTCCCTAGTAGCTGGGACTACAGGCGCCCGCCACAACGCCCGGCTATTTTTTGGTTGCAGTTTGGCCGGGGCCGGGTTTGAACCCGCCACCCTCGGTATATGGGGCCGGCGCCTTACCGAGTGAGCCACAGGCGCCGCCCAAGTTCTTCATTTTCTTGTCAAAGTAGTATATATACATAGATTTAAAACAGAAAACAGCAGGTACCCGAGCTATAATTCCCCTTTCCTTATCCAAGCCTCCCTTGCTAAATTCAATTTCTTGTGGTATTTAACTCCTTGCTTTAAAAAATATTCTTATGGACAACTCATTAGAGACCCTTTCCCTTGTGTTGGGAGGTCTCCTGTCTATCCTCTATTTCCTGTCTATCCTTAATAAACTATCACTCTGGCTTGGCAACCATAGCACAGTGGTGACAGCACCAGTCACATACACTGAGGCTGGCAGGTTTGAACCCGGCTCTGGCCAGCTAAACAACAATGACAACTACAACAAAAAATTAGCCAGGCATTGTGGCGGGCACCTTTAGTTCCAGCTACTTGGGAGACTGAGACAAGAGAATCGCTTAAACCCAAGTGTTAGAGGTTGCTGTGAGCTGTGACACCATAGTACTCTACTGAGGGCGATGTAGTGAGACTCTCTCAAAAATAAATAAATAGGGGTGGTGCCTGTGGCTCAGTGGGTGGGGTGCCGGCCCCATATACCAAAGGTGGCGGGTTCAAACCCGGCCCAGGCCAAACTGCAACAAGAAAATAGTTGGGCGTTGCGGTGGGCACCTATAGTCCCAGCTACTCAGGAGGCTGAGGCAAGAGAATCACCTCTTAGCCCAGGGGTTGGAGGTTGCTGTGAGCTGTGTGACTCCATAGCACTCTACCAAAGGTGATAAAGTAAGAATCTGTCTCTACAAAATAAATAAATAAATAAATAAAGTAAAATGAACTATCACTCCATTGCTCTGCTAAAAAATAAATAAATGAATAAATAATATTCTTACCCTGTTATTCCTTGATTTTTCAAATTTAAACATTATTTCTTTTTTTAGAGTGAGGTTTCAGTTGTGGTAAAATATGTATAACATAAAATACCCACTGTAACCATTTCCTTTTTTTGTTGTTGCAGTTTTTGGCCTGGGCTGGGTTTGAACCTGCCACCTCTGGTATATGGAACTGGCACCCTGCTCCTTGAGCCACAGGTGCCACCCATTAACCATTTCTATTATAGTAAAATATAACATAAAATTTACTGTACTAACCATCTTTGAGTGTACCGTTTTATGACATTAAGTACATTCACGTCTGCATTCATCACCACCATCCTTCTCTAAAACTGGTTCATCTTCCCCAACTGAAACTCTGTGCCCATTAAACCCTAACTCCTAGTTACCCCTTCCCCCTAACCCCTGGAAACCACCATTCATTCTTTCTCTAGGAACTTGACTGCTCTTGGTACCCTGTATAAGTGGAATCATATATTTGTCATTTTGTCACTAGCTGTCTCACTTAGTGTGATGTCCTTGAGGTTTGTCCATGCTACCGCGTGTGTCAGAATTTCTTTCCTATTTTAGGCTGAGGAATATTCCTTTGTAAGTATATTCCACATTTTATGTGTCTATTCATCTGTCATAGACTTTTGGATTAATTCTACCTCTTGCCTACTGTGAGTAATGCTGCCATGAACACGAGTATACAAGTATCTGAGTCCTTGCTTCCAGCTCTTTTGGGTATACAGTTGGTCCCTGTCTTACAGTGATTTGACTTACAATTTTTTGGTTTACAGTGGTGTGAAAGCGATATATATGCATTCAGCACAAACCAAACTTTAAATACCTCTACAAACTATTCTATTTTTCACTTTCAGTACAGTATTAGTAAATTACATGCAGTATTCAACATTGCATTATAAAACAGGCTTTCTATTAGATGAGTTTGCCCAACTGTAAGTTAACGTAAGAGTTCTGAGCACATTTAAGGGAGGCCAACCCATGATGTTGGTAGGTTAGGTGTATTAAATGCATTTTTGACTCATGATATTAACAATGATTTATTGAAACATAACCCCATTATAAGTCAAGAAGCATCTGTGTACCCAGAAGAGGAATTGCTGGATCATATGGTAGTTCTGTTTTTATTTTTTGAGAAACCACCGTACTGTTTCCCATAGCTGCACCATTTTGCATTCTTACCAGCAGTATGAAAATATTTAAATTTTTCCACATCTTCAACGGCACATGTTATTTTCTGTTTTGTTTTTTGATAATCGCCATCCTAATGGATAAGAAGTGGTATCTCATTGTGGTTTTGACTTGCATTTCTTGGTGATTACTAATGTTGAAGAGCTTTTCATAGGCTAATCAGCTGTATATCTTCTTTAGAGAAATGTCTATTCAAGTCCTTTGCACATTTTTTAACTGAGTGGTTTGAATTTTTTCTTGCTGTTGAGTAGTAAGTTCTTTTTTTCTCACTGTGTTGCCCAGGCTAGAATGCCAAGACCTCAGCCTAGCTCACAGCGACCTCGAACTCCCAGGAATTCTCCTGTCTCAGCCTTCCCAGTAGTTGGACTATCTGTGCCTGCCACAATGCCCAGCTAATTTTTCTATTTTTAGTACAGACGGGGTCTCATTCTTGTTCAGGCTGTTCTAGAACTCCCAGCCTGAAAGGATTACAGTCTTCAGCCACTGTGCCTGCCTTGAGTTGTGATTCTTGATCTGTTCTGAAGCTTTATCAGCTATATCATTTGTAAATATTTTATCCCAGTCTGTAGGATTGCCCTTTCACTCTCTCAGTGGTTCCTTTGATGCAAAAAAAGTTTTAATTTTGATGCAGTCCACTTGATCTATTGTTCCTTTTATTGGCTGTGTTTCTGGCATGATATTCAAGAAATTATTGCCAAATCCAGTATAATGAAGCTTTTTCCCTGTGTTTAGGCCTGTGATCTATTTGTATGTGGTGTCACGTTAGGGATCTAACTTGGTTCTTTTTCCTTGTGGTGTGTTACAGTTTTCTCAGCACTGTTTTGTTAGAGATAGTTCTCTCTCCGTTGAAAGGTCTTGGCATCTTTGTGACATTTGACATATTTGAAGATTTATTTCTGGGCTTTCTGTTCTTTTTTTCCCTATAATATTGTTTTTTTAAAAAAGACAAAAAACTTGTAACATGAAATTTGCCACGTTCTACTCATGGTGTGCATTCAGATAAACTCATCATAAGTCAAAGATACTGTAAGTTGCACCACCATTAAGTCAGGGACCATGTGTATAAGTTCAGTAGTTTTAAGTATATTCATATTATTGTGTAACAGATCTTTACAACTTTTTCATCTTGCAAAACTGAAAACTTAGCTGATACAACAGCAACTACCTGTTTCTCCCTCCTCTCCAGCCCTTGACACCACCATTCTATTATGTTTTCTATGAACGTGACTGCTTTTGATACCCCTTTGTGTAGAATCATGTAGAACTTGTTTTTTTGTGACTGGTTTCACTTATGATAATGTACTCAAGGTTCAGACTCTCTTTTTTATTCCATTTGTCTATATGTCTATCTTTATGCCAATACCACACTATTTGATTATTGTAGCTTTGTGTAGGTAAGTTTTGAAATCAGGAAGTGTGAGACAGTGAACTATTCTTTTGCAAGATTGTTTTGGCTATTCAGAGTCCCTTGAGATTCCACATGAAGGTTAGGGTGGATTTTTCTAGTTTTGCAAAATACATCCTTGGGATTTTGATAGGGATTACACTGAATCTGTAGATGGCTTTAGATAGTATTACCATCCTAACAATATTCATTGAATAGCCAATTCATGAACATGGAGATATCTTTCCTATTCGTGTCTTCTTTAATTCTTTTAGCACTGTTTTATAGTTTCCCACATATAGGTCTTTTATTTCCTTGGTTAGATTTAACCGTAAGTGTTTTATTCTTTTTGTTGTGGTAGTAAATGGAATTGTTTTCTTCATTTCCTTTTAGGAAATACATTACGTTGTTAATGTATAGAAATGCAGTTAATTTTCTGGCGGCACCTGTGGCTCAGTGAGTAGGGCGCCGGCCCCATATGCCGAGGGTGGCGGGTTCAAACCCAGCCCCGGCCAAACTGAAACAAAAAAATAGCCGGGCGTTGTGGCGGGCGCCTATAGTCCCAGCTGCTCAGGAGGCTGAGGCAAGAGAATCGCGTAAGCCCAAGAGTTAGAGGTTGCTGTGAGCCGTGTGACGCCACGGCACTCTACCTGAGGGCGGTACAGTGAGACTGTCTCTACAAAAAAAAAAAAAAGAAAGAAATGCAGCTAATTTTCTATTTTGTTTGGGGCAGGTTTGTTTATTTGTTTGTTGTTTTTGAGATAGAGTCTCTGTTGCCCTAGGTTGAGTGCCATGGTGTCATCATAGCTCACAGCAGTCTCAAACTCTTGGGATCAGGACATCCTCTTGCCTCACTCAACCCCATGAGTAGCTGGGACTATAAGTGCTTGCCACAATGCCCACCCAATTTTTCTATTTTTAGTAGAGAAGGTTCTTGGTCTTGCTCAGCAGGGTCTCAAACTCCTGAGTTCAAGCAATGCCCCTGTCTCAGCCTCCCAGAGGGCTAGGATTACAGGTGTGAGCTACCTCACCTGGCCTTGGTTTTGTTTGTTTTTCTTTTTTTTTGTAGAGACAGAGTCTCACTTTATGGCCCTCGGTAGAGTGCCGTGGCCTCACACAGCTCACAGCAATCTCCAACTCCTGGGCTTAAGGGATTCTCTTGCCTCAGCCTCCCGAGTAGCTGGGAGTACAGGCGCCCGCCACAATGCCCGGCTATTTTTTGGTTGCAATTTGGCCTGGGCCGGGTTTGAACCCGCCACCCTCGGTATATGGGGCCGGCGCCCTACCAACTGAGCCACAGGTGTTTTTCTTAGACACAGTCTCTCTCTGTTGCCCTGGCTAAAAGAACAATGGCATGGTCAAATTCCTGTGTTCAAGTCTCCTGCCTCAACCTCCCAAGTAGCTAGGATTATAGGCATGCACTTACATGCTCAGCAAATTTTCCTATTTTTTGTAGAGAGAGGATATCCTTCTTATTCGGGATGTTCTGGAACTCTCAACCTCAAGCAGCATTCTGGCCTTGGCTCCCAGAGTGTGTGAGCCATCACACTTGGATTTTTTTCTTTTTTTATTATTTAATGTTTTTATGTCTTCAATTGGTCTTTTTATCCTTTGGGTAGCAACTGGTTTGGGGGTACTGATTTTTTTAATCCTATAATTTTGCTGAATTTATTAGTCTATAACAGTTTTGTTGTGTAATTGTTTGGGTTTTCTGCATATAAGATCATGTCATCTGCAAACAGATAATTTTACTTCTTCCTTTCCCATCTGGATGTCTTTTATTTATTTATTTATTTATTGGCTGAATTCAGGGAACTTTATTGATGTTATATGACAAGGTGTGGCTCCCTAGGCCCCTCCCATTCTTTAGGGGGTCTGGTGTGGAAACTGTGTCGAAGGGAGATTCTCATGAGGTGAGGGGCTGAGTAGGCAGGGGCCCCCCAGCAGCTAAGGGCCTCTCTCTTCCTTTTGTGCTCTGGCTGGGGCTGGTGGTCTGGGAATTCTTACTCCTTGTAGGCCATGTGGGCCATTAGATCCACCACCCTGTTGCTATAGCCAAATTCATTATTATACCAGGCAATGAGTTTAACAAAGTGGTCATTGAGGGCAATGCCAGCCCCAGCATCAAAGAATGGTTGTCACTGTTGAAATCAGAGGAGATGACCTGATACTCGGTGTAACCCAGGATGCCCTTGAGGGGACCCTCTGATGCCTGCTTCACCACCTTCTTGATAATCACCATATTTGGCAGCCTTCTCGAGATAGCAAGTGAGATCCACGACCGACATGTTGGCAGTGGGGACCTGGAAGGCCATGCCAGTGAGCTTCCCATTCAGCTCAGGGATGACCTTGCCCACAGCCTTGGCTGCACCATTTGAGGCAGGGATGATGTTCTAGAGAGTCCCACGCTATCACACCACAACTTCCCAGGGGGGGCATCAGTCTTCTGGGTGGCAGTGATGGCATGGACTGTGGTTATGAGTCCCTCCCAATGCCGAAGTTGTCCTAGATGACCTTAGCCAAGGGAGCTAAGCAGTTGGTGGTGCAGGAGGCATTGCTGACAATGCTGAGGCTGTTTTCATACTTCTCGTGGTTCACACCCATCACAAACATGGGGGGGGGAGCATCAGCAGAAGGGGCAGAGATAATGACCCTTTTGGCACCTCCCTGTAGGTGAGCCTCAGCCTTCTCCATGGTGGTAAAGATGCCAGCAGACTCCACAACATACTCTGAGCCTGCCTCACCCCCTTAGATTTTGGTGGGATCTCGCTCCTGGAAGATGGTTATGGGATTTCCTTTGATGACAAGCTTCCCGTTCTCAACCTTGACTGTGCCATGGAATTTGCCATGGGTGGAATCATACTGGAACATGTAGACCATGTAGTTGAGGTCAATGAAGGGGTCATTGATGGCGACAATATCCACTTTGCCAGAGATAAAAGCAGCCCTGGTGACCAGGCGCCCAATACAACCAAAGCCGTTTATTCCGACCTTCACTTTCACCATGGTGCCTCCGGGATGCGGCTGGTGCTGCACTAGAAGAAGCGGCTGTCTGACAAATGGGAGGACCAGAGAGCTGGATGTCTTTTATTTTGTTTTCTTACCTAATTGCTAGAACTTCTAGTATAAGTTGAGTACATGTAGACGTGTCAAAAGCAGGCACCCTTGTCTTATTCCTCATCTTAGAGGAAAATTTTCAGTCTTTCATTGAGTGTGATATTAGCTGTGGGGTTTTTTGTATATGGTCTTTATTATGCTGAGGTAATTTCCTTGTATTCCTAGTTTGTTGAATCTTTTTATTATGAAAAGTATTGAATTTTGTCAAATGCTTTTTCTCCATTAGTTGAGAGGATCATGTGGGCTTTTTTCCCTTCATTCCATTGAACCACTCTTGCATTCCTTGTATAAACTCTCTTGTTCATGTTTTTTATTTTATTTTTTTTCTGTTTTTTGTTTTGTGAGACAGAGTCTCACTATGTCGCCCTTGTCACAGCTCACAGCAACCTCAAACTCTTGGGCTTAAGCGATTCCCTTGCCTCAACTTCCCAGGTAGCTGGGACTACAGGCACCCACCACAATGCCCGGCTATTTTTTGGTTGTGTTGTCATTGCTGTTTAGCAGGCCCTGGGCCGGGATCAAACCCACCAACTTTGGTGTATGTGGCCAGCGCCCTACTCACTGAGCTACAGGCGCCGAGCCTTGTTCATAGCTTTTAAATATTTCTTTTAACATATTGTTGAATCCTTTTTTTTTTACTCTCTCTTTTTTTTTTTTTTTTTTTTGAGACAGAGTCTCACTTTGTCACCCTGGGTAGAGTGCTGTGGCATCATAGCTCACAGCAACCTCAAACTCTTGGGCTGAAGTGATTCTCTTGCCTTAGCCTTGGGCCCAAGTAGCTGGGACTACAGGCGCCTGCCACAATGCTCGGCTATTTTCTGTTGCAGTTGTCATTGTTGTTTAGCCAGACCCCGGGCTGAGCTTGAAACCACCAGCTTCAGTGTATGTGGTTGGCAGCGTTACCACTGTGTACAAGCACCGAGCCTTGAATCCTTTCAATACACAAGCTGAATTCAATTTGCTAGTATTTTGTAGAGGATTTTTGTATCAGTGTTCATGAAAAATATTGAACTGTAATTTTCTTCTGATGTCTTTGATGCCAGCCTGATAGAATGAGTTTGGGAGTATTTCCTCCTCTTTAGTATTTTTTGGAAGAATTGGTAGAATTCACCACTGAAATCATCTATCTGGTCTAGGGCTTCTCTTTTTTGGAAGCTTTTTGCTTATTTATTCAATGTCCTTACTAGTTATAGGTCTATTCAGATTTTCTGTTTGTTCATGATTCAGTCCTAGGAAGTTGTTTGTGTTCCTGGGAATTTGTCCATTCCATCTAGGTTGTCCAGTTTGTCAGTTGACAGTTGTTCATAGTACCCAGTGAAATCTGTAATAATACCCCCACTTTTATTTCTGATTAGACATTTCTTTTGACCTACTATTATGAGGAAACTTTATTTTTCATTTAGTGCCCCATACTTCTACATCTCTTTCCTCTATTTTCCCAATAAAATTAATATCCTTTTTGTATAAGTCAGTGTTCCGTGTTATATAATTAATGACACTGTTGCAAATACTTTCCAGTGTCTCCAGTATAATCATGAAACCCTCTAAATGTTATTTTCCACACAAATACATCAGAGGAATTTTTAGTGGGGTTTTTTCCCCCCCTGTGAAAACATTCCTTCTAAAGCCCTCTAACCTCCTGCTTCAGTCAGTCCTTTACTGATTGCTTTTGGAGCTTGCTGTGCACAGCTGTTTACCATTCTTTCTTTTCTTTTCTTTTCTTTTCTTTTCTTTTCTTTTCTTTTCTTTTCTTTTCTTTTCTTTTCTTTTCTTTTCTTTTCTTTTCTTTTCTTTTCTTTTCTTTTCTTTTCTTTTCTTTTCTTTTCTTTTCTTTTCTTTTCTTTTCTTTTCTTTTCTTTTCTTTTCTTTTCTTTTCTTTTCTTTTCTTTTCTTTTCTTTTCTTTTCTTTTCTTTTCTTTTCTTTTCTTTTCTTTTCTTTTCTTTTCTTTTCTTTTCTTTTCTTTTCTTTTCTTTTCTTTTCTTTTCTTTTCTTTTCTTTTCTTTTCTTTTCTTTTCTTTTCTTTTCTTTTCTTTTCTTTCTTTTCTTTCTTTCTTGTTTTGAATTCTTTGTTCCCTTGAATCCATGTCCTGAGATTTCTTTTGGTTTCTTTTTTGGGGGAGGGTGTTTGAGATGGAGTCTCAAGCTGTTGCCCTGGGTAGAGGGCTGTGGTGTCATAGCTTACAGCAACCTCCAACTCTTGGGCTCAAGAGATCCTCTTGCCTCAATTTTTCTATTTTTAGTAGAAGACGGGGTCTTGCTTTTCCTCGGGTTGGTCTTGAACTCAGGAACTCAAGCAATCCATCCGCTTCGACCTCCCAGAGTGCTAGGATTACAGGCATGAGCCACCCTGCCTGGCCAAGGGGGTGGTGTGTTTTGTTTTGTTTTGTTGATGGACAACATACTCCATTAGCTTCCCAGGAAAGGATTCTTTTAATCTTAAATATCTAAACACATCTTTATTTATACCTACATGCTTAATTAATGATTTGACAAAGAATAGAAATCTAAATCGAAAATGATCTTACCTCATATTTTGAAGATGTTGTTTTATTGTCTTCCCTCTTCTTTTTTTTTTTTTTCTGGTTACAGTTCAGCCGGGGCCGGGTTTGAACCTGCCACCCTCAGTATATGGGGCTGGCGCCTTATCGACTGAGCCACAGGCGCCGCCCCTGTCTTCCCTCTTCTAGTGTGGCTTTTGAGATGGTCAATATCATTTTCATTCTTCAGCCTTGTGGGTGACCTTTTCTCTCTCTCTTCCTATCATTCCCACACCAGTTGTTGACATCTTTGTCCTTGTTCTGAAAGTCACAATAATGTCCCTTAGTGTATATATTTTTTCATGCATGATATTGGGTACTCAGACAGTCCTTTCAGTCTGGAAATTCATTTCTTCCTTTTCTTGGAAATTATTTTTTACTAGTTCTCCAATAATTCTTCCCTCGATTTTTTCTAGTCCTTATATATTAGTAGTACTCCTAATTAGTTAGTTGTTGGATCTCTTGAACTAATCTTTTCATTTCCTATCTTTTCTCCTATTTCCATTTGTCTGCTTCTTCTACTTAGGGAGCTTTTCTGATTTAGAAGCTATCTTCGGCACCTACTAGTTTTTGAGCGTGCTACTTAATCCCTTTGTGCTGGTTTCTCCTACTGTCAAGGTTAATTATTGTACTTATTTTGGAGGATTGTTGCGAGAATTATGTGACTTAATGCACGTAAATAAAACATGACACATACCAATACCATGTGGCAAATATTATATTAAGCTCTCAGCTCTTGCTGTTCTTTCTTTAATTTTATTTTCATTTTTGAGGTGTTTGTTTGTTTTGAGACAGTGTCTAGCTGTGTTACCCAGGCTCTAGAGTGCAGTGGCATCATCATAACTCACTGAAACCTCAAATCCCTAGGCTCTAGCAATCCTCCTTTCTTGGGTTCCCAGGTAGCTGGGACTACAGGCGTGTGTCACTATACTAGGCTGATTTTTTGTATTTTTTTGTAGAGACAGGGCACCCCTTTGGTGCTCAGGCTGGTCTTGAACTCCTGACCTCAAGTGATCCTCCCACTTCAGGGAGGGTAATGCCTGGGTAATGCCTTTCTTTCTTTTCTGTTCTTTTTTTCTTCTTCTTCTTTTTTTTTTTTTTAGGAACTCTTTTGCTTTGTTTTTTTTATAGCAACTTTGTCATATTTCATGAGTGCAATTGTTTGTCTTCATTTTCTGGGGGTGTTAATTGCAGTTTTTTTTACTCTCTAAATTTGTTCTTCTTACATAGTTGCTATTTCATCTAAATTTCTTTTTGTTTCTTTTAGTTCCTTTCTTTTGTATGGAAGCTTTCCTCAGATGACTAATGATCCTTGTTGGTTCATATTTAAGAATAAAGGACTTAAAACTAAAAAAAAAAAATTTACATGGTTACACCTCATCAGCAGACATCCTAGCTTAGCCTAGCCTACCTTTTATAGTTGGGCACAGCCATCTAAAATAAAGCCTATTTTATAATGATTATTTCCTATAATTTACTAAATAGCATTACTGAAGTGGAAACCAGAATGGTTGTATGGGTACTTGAAGTACAGTTTATACTGATAAGTATCACTTTTGCACCCTAATAAAGTCAAAAAAATTTTAAGTTAAACCATCACAAGTTGGGGACTGTCTGTATATCTGTAGCTTTCCTTTCTAGGTCTGTTCACTTTTCCAAACATGAATTCTTTTCCTGTATAAGAGGACATGTCTTTTTGCCAGTCATTTTTACCCTTGTTTGTTTGAAAACTGTGGCACAGTGAATAGGTTAGGGGGTGGAGGTAGCTGGTGGTCTACCTTTTGATACTTAACACTATCACTTAGTTCACCTCTTTAAAATCTGAAGAACAAAGGCTCTCTCCTTTGCTATGAAGATGCTCTTTCATTCAATTAACTTATCCACAGATTGGGCTTCCTTTTCTGTGTAGTAGAATGAGAGGTGGTGGTAATGGTAGTGAGTTGCCTGGCTGCACCACATTCAGCCAGCCCCCTTCTCAACCCAGGTTTCTGTGGGACCAAAGACTCTAGTACTGAGTCTTTCCAGGGTTCTGGGGTGGAAATTAGTTTGCTTCTCAGTAATATCCCCCTCTGTAGTCCTTTTGGATTTGGCTTTGTTCATTCTGCCGAAATGGTCTCCACTCCACCATCTGCTTTCCATCTTCCAAAAGGCTGTCAGCATCCGTGATTTACTGACATCTCCTTGGTGGGTTTGGCCTCTTTTTTGTTGTTGTTGTTGTTGTTCCTTTATTCATAATTTAATGTGGTTTGGTAATGGAATAGAGATAATAAATGCATGTAAGTATTTTCTATACTTAACTAAAAGTCAGGGAAAGTACTACCATTACTTGACAGACTTCCAGGTGTCTAGAAATATTCATTTATCTATTCAACATGTTTTTAAGGAGTACTTACTGTATGCTAGGCATTGTTTTAGTTTTCAAGGTAAAGATTTTGCTCACATGAAGCTTCTATTCTATTGGGTAGCAGAAATAAATATCCAAACAAAAATAAAATGTCAAAAGAGCCCTAAGCGAAAAGAAAAAAAGATCAAAAGTGACAGGAGTTACTGTCGAAGCACAATCAGGGAAGATTTTTCTTAGAAGGTGACATTTAAACAGAGACCTGAATGAAGCAAGAGAGCGATTCATGCTAGTATCTGGGGTGGGGGTCCAAGCGGGGGGAACATTCCAGGCAGGGAAGAAGGTGGGAAGCCTGCTCAGCATGATGAAGGGACCGCAAGAGGACTGCTGGGCTACAGTGCAGGGAGCAAGGGAGAAAGTGGCAGGAGATGCAGTCAGGGTGGGAGGTGAGGGCCAGGTCATCGTGGGTTTTATGATGTAGGCCAACGTCACAAATGTGTTATTTGTTCTAGATATGTTGGGGAGCCATTGGAGAGTTTTCAGCAGGAGAATGACCAGTCTTTGAGGGTTAGATCAGTAGCTTAATGATAGTGCAAACTACTGTATTCAGTTCCTAGCGTGACAGACCAAACTCCCTTCTTTGATGGTGGACAGATTTGGGAGTACTCACAATTTTTAAACCATTGCCTAAAGTCCTCACTGTGGAATTTCTATTGGTGGCTCTTTCCATGCTGCATGACTCTGGGTTTCCTTAGTATACACCTCATGAAACTAAGCTGCATAGTATATGCCTAATGGACTGAGTTGTCAAGATTTCTACTCTTGGGTTGGGCACAGTGGCTCACACCTGTAATCCTAGCACTCTGGGAGGCTGAGGGGGGTGCATTGCCTGAGCTCACAGGTTGGAGACCAGCCTGAGCAAGAGCAAGACCCTGTCTCTAAAAAGGCATTATGGCAGGAGCCTGTAGCCCCAGCTACTCGGGAGGCTGAGTCAAGAGAATCATTTGAGCTCAAGAGTTTAAGGTTGTTGTGAGTTAAGACGCCAGGGCACTCTACCGAGGGCAACAAATTGAGGCTCTGTCTCAAAAAAGAAAGAAAGATTTCTACTCTTATGAATTAGAAAGACATTTCTACTATTACATGATGTATACATTTCTGAAAAAGCTAAAGATAACAGAGCTTATGGAAAAATAGGGTTTGGGGTAGATCAGAAAACTAATAAAAATAATAATAATAATTAAAATGCTAGCACAGTTAAAAAGGCTTATTAAATTCTCAATAATAAACATTAGAGTAGATACAGGTTTTTTTCTTAAAAACAAAGTAAAAGTTGCTTTGTAGAAGAAGGTGTAAGGAAGGGTTAAAGATGCCGTGTTACTATGTAAACACAAAGAGCTGTGAGAGAAATGTGTTGAACCGTGTGATGATCATTTACAAGAGGAAGAACCTGGTGTGAATAGGTATCATGCAGAACATAATTCCTTGTAGCTTTCTATGCCAGTGAATTGTGCGTTCTGTGCCTGTTACTTTGTGATAACAAAGAATTAAGGAATTAGGAGCAACCAACTTGTAAATCATTATGATTTGTACATACTGACATCATTTCTCTATTTACAGTTTTCCAGAATCAAAATCACATTACAGAAATAACTTTGCAACAGACCACACCAAACTAACAGTAATAGTTATTGAACAGTTTGTTCTAGGTACTGCAAAGCATCATACATATATCATCTCATTTAGTCATTGTCTTTTTTTTTTTTTGGCCGGGGCTGGGTTTGAACCCACCACCTCTGGCATATGGGACCGGCGCCCTACTCCTTGAGCCACAGGCGCCGCCCTGTTGTTGTTCTTGAGACAGAATCTTACTCTGTTGCCTGGATAGAGTGCCATGGTGTCATCATAGCTCACAGCAACCTCAAACTCTTGGGCTCAAGAGATCCTTTTATTTGCCTCAGCCTCCTAAGTAGCTATAGGTACCCACCTATACCTAATTTTTCAATTTGTGGTAGAGACAGGATCTCACTCTTGCTGAGGCTAGTCTCCATCTCGGCTCCAAGAGTGCTAGGATTCTGGGCGGCACCTGTGGCTCAGTGAGTAGGGCACCGGCCCCATATACCGAGGGTGGTGGGTTCAAACCCAGCCCCGGCCCAACTGCAACAAAAAAATAGCCGGGCGTTGTGGCGGGCGCCTGTAGTCCCAGCTGCTTGGGAGGCTGAGGCAAGAGAATCGCGTAAGCCCAGGAGCTGGAGGTTGCTGTGAGCCGTGTGAAGCCACGGCACTCTACCGAGGGCGGTACAGTGAGACTGTCTCTACAAAGAAAAAAAAAAAAAAGAGTGCTAGGATTCTAAGCGCGAGCCACTACGCCTGGCCATCTCATTTAATCCTTATATAAAACCTATGAAATAATACTCTAACTTTTCATAATTAAAGACTCTTGGCTCGACACATGTAGCTCAAGCAGCTAGGGCACAAATCACATATACTGGAGCTGGCGTGGTTCAAATCCAGCCTGGGCATGCCAAACAACAATGACGACTACAACCCCAAAAATAGCCGGGTGTTGTGGTGGGCATCTGTAGTCCCAGCTACTTGGGAGGCTGAGGCAAGAGTATCGCTTAAGCCCAAGAGTTTGAGGTTGCTGTAAGCTGTGACACCACGGTACTCTACCCAAGACGACAGCTTGAGACTCTGTCTCAAAAAAAAATACAACAATAAAGATGCTAAGTCAGCTTGGTGCCTGTAGCACAGTGGTTAGGGCGCCAGCCACATACACTGGGGCTGATAGGTTCGACCCTGGGCTGGGCCTGCTAGAGCAGCAATGATGACTACAACAACAACAAAAAAATAGCTGGGTGTTATGTCAGGTGCCTATAATCCCAGCTACATGGGAAGCTGAGGCAAGAGAATCCCTTAAGCCCAAGAGTTTTAGGTTGCTGTGAGCTGTGACGCCACAGCACTCTATGAAAAGCGACAAAGCAAGACTTTGTCTCAAAAAAAAAGATGCTGAGTTTTAGGAGAGGGTTGTTTCTTGTCACATGTAAATGATGTCACCAAACACTCAGTAGGTTGTAAGATCACATATTATCAGGGCTTCAGTTGATACCACGTATAAGCCCAAATTGTCATACATGGAAGCAAAGAAAGCTAGTCTTCAGAGAAAGGCTGGAAAGTAACCAGACTGTGGTCCCAAAAAGAGATGGAAGACAAGCTGCCTGACAGTTCTCTGTTCCCTTATAGCCTGGTAGTACATCTTGAGATTAGGTTCTGTAAATATCCTTTCAATAAATCTCCCCTTCTCACTTGAGCAAGTTTGAATGTCATTTGTTACCAATCACTAACAAAAGCACCCAAACCCTCCTAAATTCTAATATTTGATATCTGTCTGGCATATCACATTTCAGGGATATAAACATCAGTTTTCAAGTAAGTAGATTAATTTGACTTTTTTCCCTATGAAATTGAATAAATTATCTGTTGGGGTTCAAGTCCATGGCTCTCAAATATGCATGTTGGATTGGATTGGAGGTGGGGGTGCTCTGAAGCTAGGGAAAAAGGAGCAAAAAGAGGGTATTTGACTTAGCTTCAGTGTTTCCTCATTCTTAGTGTCTTTGACATGAAGGAGCAAGTAACATTTACCCTTCAGTAACAGTGTATAACCTTTGTGCTGAATTTTATGGAACCTTTTATTTCCTTTGTTTATGACTTTTCCCACCTGTGCATATATTCCTAAATAATACATTATTTTTTTCTGGTTTTAAACTTTAAAAGTAATTTTTTTTTGCATGTGTTCTTTCCTCTGATTTGTATCTTCTATTCAATATTTTCAGATTTGTCCATACTTAATGTATTAATTTATAGTTCATTCATTTTCACTAGGTATAGTATTAATATCCTGTTGTATGAACATACCATCAAGTATTCATTCTACTGCTGGTGGCCATTTGGACTATGCATCTGTTCCTTTTGGAGGGTGACAGAATGAGGGTAATGTTACCAACAGGGCTTCAGGAAGCATTCTTTCACATGCCTCCTGGACTATGTGTGGAAGAGCATCTTTTCAGCATATGTAGTACTGAGATTACATGACATAGGGGATGCACACATTCAACTGTTTTTTTTTTTTTTTTTTTTTTTTTTTGAGAGCGAGTCTTACTTTGTCACCCTCAGTAAAGTGCAGTGGCATTACAGCTCACAGCAACCTCAAATTCTTGGGCACAAGTGATCCTCTTGCCTCACCCTCTCAACACCCGACTACTTTTAGAGGCGTGGTCTTGCTCTTACTCAGGCTGGTCTCAAACTCTTTTTTTTTTTTTTTGTAGAGACAGAGTTTCACTTCATGGCCTCGCTAGAGTGCCGTGGCGTCACACAGCTCACAGCAACCTCCACCTCCTGGGCTTAGGCGATTCTCCTGCCTCAGCCTCCCAAGTAGCTGGGACTACAGGTGCCCGCCACAACGCCTGGCTATTTTTTTGTTGCAATTTGGCTGGGGCTGGGTTTGAACCCGCCACCCTTGGTATATGGGGCCGGCGCCCTGCTCACTGAGCCACAGGCGCTGCCCTGGTCTCAAACTCTTGCGCTCAAGTGATCCACCTGCCTTGGCCTCCCAGGGTGCTAGGATTACAGGCATGAGCCACCATGCCCAACCTCATATGTTCAGCTTTAACAAGGAATACCAAACTGTTTGCAAAGTAATTATACCACTGTCCATTCGCATCAGCATTGAATAAATGATAGTTACTGTGCCCATTAGGTGGGAGCATACCAAATCCCTCCCCACTCCTTCTCCCTCTCCCCACCCTGAATTGATTTGAGTTTTTCTCTTAATGTATTAGATCGTCTACTGGCTTCATATTAGTATTGAGTACAGTGAATACTTGCTTCTCCATTCTTGTGATCCTTAACTAAGAAGAAAGTTGTTTCTGTTGTTTCAACTGTGGAATACTATTTATGGCTGAATAGTATTCCATGGTGTACATATACCACAGTTTGTTAATCCATTCACGGGTTGGTGGGCATTTGGTTTGATTCCACATTTTAACAATTGTAAATCGAAGTGCAATAAATAATCCAGTACACACATCCTTGTGATAAAATGATTTTTTTTTTTTTTTTGGGTAGATGCCTAATAGTGGGATTACAGGATCAAATAGAAGGTCTAATTTAGTTCTTTGAGGATTCTCCATAAAGAGGCTGTATTAGTTCCCTTCTGTCCACGTCTGTGCCAGCACCTTCAACTTTGAGACTTTGTGATGTGGGCTAGTCTCACTGGGGTTACGGGGTCCCTGACTAACTTTTTAGAAAGATTTTGTGGAGACAGTGTCTTGCTATGTTGCCTAAGTTTACGTCATACTCCTGGCCTCCAGTGATCTCCTGTCTTGGTCAATAAGAGTGCTGGGATTACAGACCTGCACCATCATTCATGGCCATTTCCAGTTTACGACTATTACAACTAAAATTGCTATAAACATTTGTATATATGTCTTTGTGAGAACATATGTTTTCATTTTTCTTGGGTAGATAGCTAAGGGTGGGATTGCTGGGTCATGTGATAATTTTTTAAGAAGCTACCAAAAATGTTTTCCAAAAATGTTCATCCTTTTATATTCCTGCCAGCAGCGCTGGAGAGTTCCCGTTGCTCTTCATCCTTGCCAATACCTGATATAGTCAGTAATTTTACTCTTAAGCATTCTAATAGAAGGGTAATATTTCCCCATTATGATTTTATTTTGCATTTTCTAATGGCTAATAATGTTGACTATCTTTTCATATATCATCTTTGATGAAATGTCTGTTAAAATCTTTCGTCTATTTTAAAAAATCCAACTCCAGCCAAAACCTGCAAAAAAAAAAAAAATTAAGGGCGATGCCTGTGGCTCAAGGAGTAGGGTGCTGGCCCCATATGCAGAGGGTGGCGGGTTCAAGCCCAACCCCGGCCAAAAACTGCAAAAAAAAAAAAAAAAATTTAAGTTTTGTTGGTTTTTGTTTGTTTGTTTTCGGGGATTTTTTTTTTTTGAGGCAGAGTCTCAAGCTGTCACCCTTGGTAGAGTGCTATGATATCACCGCTCACAGCAACCTCAAACTCTTGGGCTTAAGCGATTCTCTTGCTTCAGTCTCCCAAGTAGGTGAGACTACAGAAGCCCACCGCAAGGCCCAGCTATTTTTTTTTTTGTAGTTGTCATTGTTTTTGGCAGGCCTGGGCTGGATTTGAACCCACCAGCTCCAGTGTATGTGGCTGGCGCCCTAGCCACTGAGCTATAGGTACCAGGCTGATCTCAAACTCCTGAGCTCAAGCCATGCACTGCCTGGGCTTCCCAGAGTGCCAGGATTACAGGCATAAGCCTCCACACCCAGCCTTCATTATCTTTAGCTAATCCATGGTCACAAACATTTTCTCCTGTGTTTTCACTAGAAGTTTTATAACTCTAGGTTTTACAATTATAATTATTTTTAATTATCTTTTTAAAATTAATAATATAATCAGAATATCTGGTCCCTTTGATGCCAATTCTTTGAAATATAATTTATGTTTAGTTCAATGTATTATCTTTCAGAATTTTTCCTAAGTATTTACATTTATGTATATATAACTATGGAAACATAAGTTTTAAAATTGAAGGTAAATGGAATCAAACTGGATATGATGTTCTGCAAGTTGATCTATTAGCTGTCTCAGATACACAGATATACCTAATTCTTTTTACTGTTGTATAATATTTGATAAATTACATCTATATTTAGCTATTCCTCTGTAGGTGTACATTTGTTTCCAGATTTTCTCAAACATAAATAGTACTATAATGAACACAGTTTTTTTTTTTTTAAACAGTTTTTTTTTAACAACCACACATAGCCTCAGATGCATGAAGAAGCTGGGCCATTAATTAGCTCAGTTGTTAATTCAGCAAGTATTCATTGAGTAAGACCCTTGTATGCACCAAAGGGATAGTCATAGAAAATACAGTCATTCATATACAGATAACTCAAAAAATCAGTATATTACAATAACCATATTCAGAAAAAATATATATGAGTTATTATGAAATAATTTTTATTTTCATGTAAGTATTTGGACATAGCTGGATGATATAAGAGAGAAGTCACATATTTGTTAAGTATGTTTGCATATACTTAAATGAGTCATGACTTAAGAGTAATAAGATAAAACTATTTTTTTAATAATTTTTTTTTTTTTAAGCAGGCTAGGGCTAGGTTCGAATCTGCCACCCCTGGTGCAAAGGGCCAGCACTGTAAACACTAAGCTATCAGCGCCTGATAAAACTATTTTATATATGAAATGCATACAGTAAAACTGGAATAAAACTAATATCAGTGTAAGTGAACATGACTTGTACTCTAATAAGAGAAAACCAATTGACAAGAGGAATTGTTAAAAAGAAGAAAATGAGGAAGTTTATGTCCATGCAAAAAAAGCTATACCTTATGTAGAATTGTGCCAAAATAATTTCCTATGGTATGTCTTGGTACAGAATAATGATGATCTATCACAGAAGACATCTTTTTTTTGAAATCTCACTGCATTTAAGGTATATCTTTAGTTTCTAATACCTTGGAAACCATATTTTTATTGGTCACAGAGCATAAAGAACAAGAAAATGAAGGCAGTTTGTCTACCAAAACAAAAATCAAAAATTAAATATCTGCCATAGGAGAAGATAGACATCTTACTAGGTTGAATATTGCACTTGATTTCCTAAGGGTAAGTGTAAAAGAAATGTCCTGGATTTTTCTTTTCTGTTTTTTTTTTTTTTTAATACATTGTACTTTATATTATTGCCTCGTTTAATCCTCTCAATATCCTGTGAGGGAAGTGGTATTAACCGCAGTTTTACAAATGAGTAAATTAATTTAAAGAATTTGCCCCCAGTCACCCAAACAGGAGCCATAATTCTAAGTGAAATGTGTTTCCAGGTAACTAGCTGCCCGCCGGGATGATTAGCTTTGTAGTTGCGGAAACAGCCTAATTTTTAAAAATCTTAAAAATCCAATTCTTTTTTTTTTTTTTTTTTCTTTTTTTTTATTGTTGGGGATTCATTGAGGGTACAATAAGCCAAAAAAATCCAATTCTTTAATGGATAGGAAAGAGGGAGAGTTTTTCTTTAAAAATGAGGAAAAGTATGAAGAGTGCCTATTATTAATTTCCAATTCTAAAAAATAAGATCATTCATAATACCAAATTCTGGCAATATTGTCAAGTTTTAAAAGGTAACCTTTTTAAAAAGTTTTTAAAAATTGGGCGGCACCTGTGGCTTAGTCGGTAGGGCGCCGGCCCCATATACCGAGGGTGGCAGGTTCAGACCTGGCCCAGCCGAACTGCAACCAAAAAAATAGCCGGGCGTTGTGGCGGGTGCCTGTAGCCCCAGCTACTCGGGAGGCTGAGGCAAGAGAATCACTTAAGCCCAGGAGTTGGAGGTTGCTGTGAGCTGTGTGAGGCCACAGCACTCTACCGAGGGCCATAAAGTGAAACTCTGTCTCTACAAAAAAAAAAAAAGTTTTTAAAAATTAATTATAAAAGTAATATAATGTTCTTTATCACCTTATTTTATAGAATAAACATTTCTACCTCTATCACTTTTTTTTAAATTTATTTTTAGTTTTTGGTGTTTTTTTTGGTTTGTTTGTTTGGGATTCATTGAGAGTACGAAGAAGTAGGTTACCCCGATTGTAGTTTTTGTATTTTTTTTCTTTCTTTTTTTTTTTTTTTATTGAATCATAGCTGCGTATATTGATATGATCATGGGGCATCATTCACTAGCTTCACAGACCGTTTACCAAGTTTCACATATACCCTTGTAAGATGCACCGCTGGTGTAATCCCACCAATCCCCTTCCCTCTACCCACCTCCCCCCTCCCTTTCCTCCCTCTCCCCCTTCCCCCTATTCTTAGGTTGTAACTGGGTTATAGCTTTCATGAGAAAACCCTAAATTAGTCTCATAGTAGGGCTGAGTACATTGGGTACTTTCTCTTCCATTCTTGAGATACTTTACTAAGAAGAATATGTTCCAGCTTCATCCATGTAAACATGAAAGAGGTAAAGTCTCCATTTTTCTTTAAGGCTGCATAACATTCCATGGTGTACATATACCACAATTTATTAATCCATTCGTGGATCGGTGGGCACCTGGGCTTCTTCCATGACTTAGCAATTATGAATTGGGCTGCAATAAACATTCTGGTACAAATATCTTTGTTATGATGTGATTTTTGGTCTTCTGGGTATATGCCCAGTAGAGGAATTACAGGATTGAATGGCAGATCTATTTTTAGATCTCTAAGTGTTCTCCATATCTCTTTCCAAAAGGAATGTATTAATTTGCATTCCCACCAGCAGTGCAAAAGTGTTCCCTTTTCTCCACATCCGCGCCAACATCTCTGGTCTTGGGATTTTGTGATATAGGCTAGTCTCACTGGAGTTAGATGGTATCTCAAAGTAGTTTTAATTTGCATTTCTCTGATAATTAAAGATGATGAGCATTTTTTCGTATCTCTGAAGGCCGCGTGCCTGTCTTCTTCAGAGAAGTTTCTCTTCAAATCCCTTGCCCAGCCTGTGATAGGATCCCTTGTTCTATTCTTGCTAATGCGTTTGAGTTCTCTGTGTATTTTTTTGAGACAGGGTCTCACTGTTGCTCAGGCTGGTGTGCAGTGGTACAATCACGGCTCACTGCATCCTCAGACTCCTGGGTTCAAGCAATCCTCCTCCCTCACCTTCCCAAGTAGCTAGGACTATAAAAGCACATGTGACCATGCCCAGTTGATTTTTTTATTTTACCCTGTGTTGTTCAAGCTAGTTTCAAACTCCTGGCCTCAAGCAGTCCTCCCATATCAGCTCCCCAGAGTGCTAGGATTATAGGTGTGAGCCACCATATCTGGCCTCTACCTCTGTCACTTTTTCTACTCTTTACTCTTTTGTCTTTCTCCATAATGCTTATCATTATCTATAAACATATTTACTTGTGATCTGTCATACTAGACTATAAAATTCCAGGAAGGCCAGAAGTTTGTTTCATTTTCTGTCGTGTTCCCAGTGCCTAAAGTATAGTGCCTGGAACATAGTAAACGCTCAATATGTGTTAATTGAACAAATAAATATATTCTCTTTTGTTCTTTCTTCCCATGCATATCATCTAGTTGACAGTGTGCCCGTAAATTTGCCTTGTATTTTCTTTTTTCTTTCTGTTTTTTTTTTTAGAGACAGAGCCTCACTATGTCACCCTGAGTAGAGTGCTATGGCGTCACAGCTCACAGCAACCTCCAACTCCTGGGCTTAGGTGATTCTCTTGCCTCAGCCTCCCAAGTAGCGGGGACTACAGTGCCCACCAGAACACCCGGCTATTTTTTTGTTGCAGTTTGGCCAGGACCGGGTTCGAACCCACCACCCTTGGTATATAGGACCGATGCCCTACCCACTGAGCCACAGGTACCACCCAAATTTGCCTTGTATTTTCATAAAATATTATTTCACAGAATAAATATAGTTGGCCTTTCCCAGGTTGCTACATAATCTTCTTGACCATTATTTTTCTTTTTTTTTTTTTGAGACAGAGTCTCACTATGTCGCCCTTGGTAGAGTGCTGTAGTGTCACAGCTCACAGCAACCTCAAACTCTTGGGCTTAAGTGATTCTCTTGCCTCAGCCTCCCAAGTAGCTGGGACTACAGTAGCCCGCCACAACGCCCAGCTATTTTGTTGTTGTTGTTGTTGTTGTCGTCGTCGTCATTGTTGTTTGGCAGGCCCAGACCAGGTTCGAACCCACCAGCCCTGGTATATGTGGCCGGTGCCTTAGCCACTGAGCTACAAGTGTGGAGCCTTGACCATTATTTTTATAATATTATATCTAGAGAATGTACCATAATTGTTGCTAACCCATCTCCTAGTTTGGAACATATAAGTTGCCTCTGACCTTTCTCTATTATAAATCAATACTGATAAATACAGTAGAACCTCCATAGCTGACCACCTCCCTACACTGATCACCTCCTTAATTTGACCTAATTTTCATAGACTGGACATGCACCACATGCACATAACAGTCGAATGTTGACCAGTTTGTTACAGTCCCTTGGGTGGTCAACTTTAAGAAGTTCTATTGTAGGGTGGTGCCTGTGGCTCGAGGAGTAGGGCGCCGGTCCCATATGCCGGAGGTGGCAGGTTCAAACCCAGCCCCAGCCAAAAACCACAAAAAAAAAAAAAAAAAAAGAAGTTCTATTGTAAATAATATTCATTATTTACCAGTCAATGGGCTTATTAGCAAATGACAGAAACAAACTGTAGCTGATTTTTTTTTTTTTTGTAGAGACAGAGTCTCACTTTATGGCCCTCGGTAGAGTGCCGTGGCCTCACACAGCTCACAGCAACCTCCAACTCCTGGGCTTAGGCGATTCTCCTGCCTCAGCCTCCCGAGTAGCTGGGACTACAAGCGCCCGCCACAACGCCCGGCTATTTTTTGGTTGCAGTTTGGCCAGGGCTGGGCCTGAACCCACCACCCTCAGCATATGGGGCCGGCGCCCTACTGACTGAGCCACAGGCACCACCCAAACAAACTGTAGCTGATTTAAACAGAAATGAGATTCCTAAAGAATATTGAGTTAAAATGTATGTGAGGGTAGATGACTGGACAAATGGATGGGCAGATACGTATAGATGAAACATTATGCCAGGTAGGCTAGAGAGGCAGCTCTAAAGCTCAGAAAACACCCCAGAACACACTAGAGACGCAGTCTGGTGAAGCTGTGGTGGGACAGTACCACCAGTGCAGTCTCAGGCTAGCACATCTGACTGACACCACCTCCTCACCTGGCCCTTCTACCCCTTGTCTAAGGGAAGCCAGGACTGCAAATAGCTGACATTGTCTTGTACAGTTGGAGATAGGCTCTGCCTCACCCAGAGCCTGAAAGAGGGAATTCTATATTGCCTAGAAGAATAATTCAGGACATAACACTTGATAAAGCCATTCTCTATTTAAGATAATTTGTATAAAGTGGATTACCAGGACCAGACTAGGTAGTTGACTGCAATAGTTTGGTCTTGGAGGTTTTTGTTTCCTTGGCATTAATCTCTTTCCTTTTGTACACCATTTATTGGCTGCAGTTAGTGACTAGAGTGTTATGTTTCTTAGAACTTTAAATAGCTGTTGAAGTCTGGGCACAGTGGGACATGACTATAATCCCACCACTTTGGGCAGCCAAGGCAAGAGGATCACTTGAGACCAGGAGTTTGAGACCAGCCTGTACAACATAGTGAGACCCATCTCTAGAAAAAAATTAAAAAAAGAAATCACCTGGGTGTGGTGTGTGCCTGTAATCCCAACTACTCAGGAGGCTGAGGCAGGAAGATCTCTGAGCCCAAGAGTTAGCAGTTGCAGGAAGCGATGTTTGCACCACTGCACTCCACCCTGGGCAATAGACAGAGAGACAGTCTCTAAAATAAATAAGTAAATAGTTGTTGAGCTGAAGGGACTTTTCCTCTACCTTCTCAAAAAGGAGAATTATCCCTGTTTTCTCCTTTATTAATTTTTCCCTTTTATATTAGGGTCCCTGAGGTTATGTTAGAATCTTAAAAAAATGGATGACGTTTATCTAACTTAGATTGTTTTAAGTTAGTGCACATACAAAATTCGGGAGGAGAAATTGGTCATTTATAGCAAAATGGACTTTAAAAAAAGTTTATCTCTTTCATCTTCCTTCCCTACCCTATGTAAAAGTAAATATCCATTAGACCGTTTTCTCCCCATCTGTCACTATGCAAGAGACATGAATAGAACCTTCTCTGAAGAAGACAAATGGCTAACAAACATATGAAAAATGCTCATTGTCCCTAATCATCAGAGAAATGCAAATCACAACTACCCTGAGATGTCACCTAACCCCAGTGAGAATAGCCCACATCACAAAGTCCCAAAGCTGTAGTTGCTGGCGTGGATGCAGAGAGAAGGGATCACTTTGCAGACTAGTACAGCCTCTTTGGAAAGAAGTATGGAGAATCCTCAAAGAACTCTAATTGGACTTTCTATTTGATCTCACAATTCCCATTACTAGGCATCTACCCAGAAGGAAAAAAAAAATCATTTTATCATAAGGACATTTGCACCAGATTGTTTATCACCCCTTGTCCAAGGGAAGCCAGGACTGCAAATAGCTGACATTGTCTTCTACAGTTAGAGACAAGCTCTGCCTAGGTCAATTCATAATCACCAAGATGTGGAAATGCCCACCAACGTAGGAATGGATTAACAAACTGTGGTATATGTATACCATGGAATACTATTCAGCCATAAAAAGATGGAGATTTTACATCTTTTGTATTAAACTGGATGGAGTTGAAACCCCTTCTTAGTAAAGTATCACAAGAATGGAAAAACAAATATCCAGTATACTCGATACTAATACAAAGACAGTAGATGATCTAATATTCATATAAGAGAAAACTCACTTCAATTCAAGTTGGGGGGAAGAGGGTAAAGGGAGACGGGAGGGGATTGGTGTGTTTCCACTTAATGGGCACAATGTAAGGTATATGGCACACCTCTTGAGTGCAGGACAAAACTATGAGAGGGACTCTACCTAACCAATGCAAACATTGAAACTCAGTTGTCTGTACCCTCATGTTAACCTGAAATTTAAAAAAAAAAAAGTCTTTTCTCGTACCCTTTCCCTAGGCTTTTGTTTGTTTTGCTCTTTGATGATTGGCCAGTATTCACCTCCTATTTGTGAAGTAGTCCTCACATCAAACAAACTTAGTGATAGGTGTTTTCAAAGCCAAAGAATCTGGGTGTTCGTTTCAGCCCCACTTCTACCTCTCTTTAGGAGCTCCCTCTCCTTAAGGCCTTGGGGAAGGGGTGGGACTGAGACTCCTTCTGTGGGCCTATTATATACTTTGACTACATACGCCCATCTTTTTGCCAGAAGGGTAGGCTTCTGAGTCCAGAACTTTGTCTTGTAGTATTCATGTGCCTGGCACATTTTGAGTGGATATAGTTAAATGAGCCCAGTTTTGTTATTCCTGTGAGCATTTTTGTATGTAACACAGCCCATATGTTGTTGTCTACCCTTTGAATGAAAGAGAAACTTGCAGAGACCCTCATATCATTAAAAATATTAGATTATCCAGCTACGGAGGCTAAGCGGGAGGATAGTTTGAGCACTGAAATTTGAGACCAGCCTGAACATAGAGATAGATCCCATCTCTGCAAAACATTAGCCAGGCCTAGTAGTGTGTGCCTATACTTTCAGCTACTCAGGAGGCTGAGGTGGGAGGATTGCTTGTGCCCAGACGTTTGAGGCTACAGTGAACTATGATTATGCCACTGGTTATAGCAAAAGAATAACAATAAAAAAATTACTGCCCTATGAAGTTGAAGATGCTGTGTGCAGAACATGGTGTCTCTAGGTTCTCCAAATCGTCCCTCCTCCACTCCTTACAGTTTTAAAACTGTTTTGAGTTGGTTGGACTCCATGGTAACATTCTTGCCAGCTTTCAGTTGAGGAAAGGTAATCTTTAAGGGGAAGGGGGTGGGGGGAGTGAGGGGAGAAGATTTAGCAAAGGCAATAATCTAGGAGAAGGGAGAACTTTTCAAAGCAGAGTACATTTTTTCCCAGAAGCAATTAATCGTATTAGACAAACCGCTTCAGCAGCTGGGGAAACAGCAGGAACATGTCGATTTTGCTTCCTTGGTTACAGGGGAGTGATAGTGTACTTGACCTTCAGCATAGCAGGGTCACAGAGAGGGCATCTTTAAACAGCTCTGTCTGGTTTTGGTGAATGGAATCTGCACTGGCAAGGTTTGAAAGCAAATGCCTGTGAATTCCCTCAACCAACCCCTGGCCGTTTTGGTTGGACTCTGTGGCTGTGAGGTTGCTCAGGAAAAATGTAAATAAAGCTGCAGGAAACCAGTGGCATGGTAAGTCTGAGTGTCCTAAAGAAAACACCACGACTGCAATATTGAAGTCTGTTCTCTTTCTGTTTCTGGGAGAAGCTTCCTTGTAATGTAGTATATTTCAACAGGCACTTGTTTTTAGAGCAATTTGTGTAATAGCAGTGCATTTAGACACCTATTGTGTATTTGAAGGAATTCAATTTATTGTCTGTTGCTATGCCAAGCTCTTAGCAAATTGTTTCTTCATAGACTTGTATTTGAGAGTGCTGGGTAAATTCAGGTGGGGCAAAAGATGTTGTCCAGCAGGTTAATCTGCCTGTGAACAGAGACTTTATGAACCATACTGCACTTAAACATCTTGTTGTTTGACATCATTGTGGGTAATGATTGTTGACTTTGGATCTTTGGTTTTGTGCCAAGAAATTTAGGGCTATAGTTTTACCTTTTTATTTTTATTTATTTATTTATTTATTTATTTTTTAGAGACAGTCTCAGTTTGTCGCCCTTGGTAGAATGCCGTGGTATCACAGCTCACAGCAACTGTCAGCTTTTGGGCTTAGGCAATTCCCTTGCCTCAGCCTCCCAAGTAGCTAGGACTAGAGGCACTCGCCACAACGCCTGGCTAATTTTTGTTGTTGCAGTTTGGCTGGGCGGGGTTCGAACCCACTACCCTTGGTATATGGGGCCGGCGCTCTACTCACTGATCCACAGGCACCGCCCAGTTTTACCTTTTTAAAATCTCTTATTATCAACTGGAAAATTCAAAAACTGGTTAGTCAATTCTGATATAAATGATGCAGATTTATAATGGTGAGGTTTCATCCTTCATTGACTTTATTGGAGAGTGGAATTACAGGTCACTAAGAGAAGTAATTGTTTAGGAGCATAACAGATTGGCATTATAAGCTTTAAATACTTTGTAAGAGGTGAGAGGGTAAGTACTTACTAAAGCCAGCAACCTCCTATGGTGTTCTTCTGTCTGCGATATGGTTATAGCACAAAGAGGATTAGCCTCTTTGCCCATTGACCCTTCACCACACTTACTTTATAATGGTCCTCTGAAATATAATAAATATAAAAGGAAGATGTGGTATGTTTAAAAGTTCAGGCAAGAGGTGTCCTGCTGCCTGAAACCTTTTATCCCACTTAGGGATTTACATCCTTCATTATTTCACTGGGAGTGTTAAGGAGAAGTGGGAACTTCTGTTTGAGATTTGTAACATACTAGGTCTGCATGATCTGTTTTTTCCCATCTTGTGAACTCTGTTACCCTGTTTATTACTGTATCCCATGAAAATGTTACAACCAGACCCCAGAATAAATTACAGATTTAGAAACTTTTTTTTTTTTTTTTTTTGAGACAGAGTCTCACTATGATGCTCTTAGTAGAGTGCTATGGCATCACAGCTCACAGCAACCTCAAAGTCTTGGGCTTAAGCGATTCTCTTACCTCAGCCTCCCAGGTAGCTTAGACTACAGGTGCCTGCCACAATGCCCGGCTATTTTGTTGTTGTTGCAATTGGCATTATTGTTTTAGCTGGCCCAGGCCGAGTTCGAACCTGCCAGCCAGTGCCCTACCCACTGAGCTATGGGCACTGCCCTAGAAACTTTTTTTTTTTTGTGACCCTGCTAGGACCTATAAACGCTTAATATTGCCCATTAACTCGGTGCTATGAGCATCTTCTTCAAACTAGCTGTTCCTCTTTCAGCAAGTGACTGTATGTAAACCAAAGAAATTTTTCTTAAGAAGTATTTCCTTTAAAGCAAAACAGCAACCACCACCAAGAAAAACACTGTTAAAGCAGTGTCATATTATAGAGTAGAGAAGGTTCTCATTTCAGGGTGAAAATATGTGAATTTCCCCTAAACCCACCTGTGTCATCAGTAATTGCTAGGGCAGGTCAACATGTTGTCTCATTAGCAGACAGGCACAAGCGTAAAATAAAGCCAAGTATAGGCACAGTCCTAGGATCAAAGGCTGTATAAAATAGAGACTTTGTATTCATTCCCTAAGGTAATATGTGTTCATTCACTAAGTGTACTAAGCATTCACTGTGGGGCTAATACAGTAGAACCTCTGTAAGTTGACCACCTAAGGGACTATAGCAAACTGGGATTGTTTGCTACAACAAACATGTATGTTTCAAAATAAGGAACTGGGCCTACTGTACTTGTGGTGCATGTCCAGTCTGTGAAAATCTGGTCAACTTAAGGAGCTGTTCATGTAGGGAGGTGGTCAACTATGGAGTTCTACTGTATGTGCCTGGCATTGGGAATAAAAGGAAAAATAGGAAATATGGTCCTTGGGGACAGTACTAAGATGGAGGCACTGTGGGAACCCAGAGGAGTGTGTTCGTACCAGCCAAGGAGGCAAGAAATGGCCAGAGGAGCATGGCTTTTATTAAACTTTTTAGACAATAAATTTCTGTTGCACAAGCATGATAACCTTTAGAAAGGATATGAAAGGGAACAGCTGATTTTACCTCGTAAGTATGAGTTGGAGACCATCAACCATCCCCTAGAAGACTTATGTCCAAATTTATAATTTTTTTTTTTTTATTAAATCATAGCTGTGTACATTGATATGATCATGGGTCATCATTCACTAGCTTCACAGACCGTTTGACACACTATAATTGTTGTTGTTTGAGACAGAGTCTCAAGCTGTTGCCCTGGGTAGAGTGCTGTGGTGTCATAGCTCACAGCAACCTCCAGCTCTTGGGCTTAAACGATTCTCTTGCCTCAGCCTCCCAAGTAGTTAGGACTATAGGCGCCTGCCACAGCACTTGGCTATTTTTTTCTTTTTGGTTGTAGTTGTCATTGTTGTTTGCCAGGCCCGGGCTGGATTAGAACTTGCCAGCTCCGGTGTATGTGGCTGGCACCCCAGCTGCAGAGCTACAGGCACAGAGCCAGCTTCTCATGGTTTTAACTGAGTCCTTTAGACTAGCAGTTTAATAGTGCTTTGGAATAGTAAAGTCCACGTGCCCTAGCCTGAGTATAACACACACAACTGGGTGTTGTTAGGTATTTATGTGTCACTATAAACTAAGCAATTGTATTCTTTGCAACTTGAGCAGGTTAAAGGGGTACAAAATAGGCTAAGGCAGAGGCCAAGAATGACATCAGGCACAGAAGGTAGGCAGGAAAAGATAGAAAGGAAATACTTCACCTACTCAGAAGTGTATCCAATATTTCTTTGTTCTGTTACCAAATTGACCTTTTATCAGTGTGCTGAATGATTCTCAGCTTCTGGGAAAAAGTGGCTATCCTGCCTTGATATCTTTTGGCAATTTTAGGTTCTAAATTCACACAACTTCAAGAATTTCTTAGTGGTTCCAACATGGCATGATTTTGCCTTCAAGCAAGAGCATTGCTGAACTATCCCTATTGCCACTGGAACGCACCTCCTTTCTAATGGGCTCAGGAATAGGGGATCCCAAACCTTTCCCTTAATCTGTCATTTCTGCAGTTAAGCATCTTTATACCAAATCTCAGGAATATTTAAGGTTTTTTACCCAATCTAAATTTATTATTGCCATGTGTGACCCATCTCCCTCTCAGGTAAAGAGTTCTTTTGGATCTCTCTATAAAAGGAATCATAAAATTTACAAGCATATCCCTAAACAAGTAACAAAGCCAAAATATGGGGAGTTTAAACTGTAGCCCTCGCAAGATTGAAAGTTAATGAAGAGCAGTCTCAGCACCCAGCTGGTGCTGCTCCTCTGCAGCTAGCAGTCCCTCCTCCAGAGCCTTGTAGACAGGGCCATTTCTGATTGCTCTGTGCACACAGTGTCAGGGTGGCACAGGGAGAGTGTTGGGCAGATCGAAGGGAAGTGTGGACAATAGTTTCTTTGGCTTAGTGATACAGGAAACTTTTTTAGTACCTGCAAAAAATGGTTTTTATAAATACTGTTTTTTGTTTTTATTTTTTTGAGACAGTCTCAGTTTGTCACCCTGGGTAGAGTACTCTGGTGTCACATCTCATAGCAACCTCAAACTCTTGGGCTCAAGTGATTCTCTTGCCTCAACCTCCCAAGTAGCTGGGTGCTTGCCATAACACTTGGCTAGTTTTTCTATTTTTAGTAGAGACAGTGTTTCACTTTTGCTCAGTTCAAGTAGTCCATTGCCTCGGCCTCTCAGAGTGCTAGGATTATAGGTATGAGCCATTACATCCTGCCTAAATAATGTTTTGTTTTGTTTTAATAAACTTTTTTTGTAATATAAGTTTAAAATTCATCAGTTTATAATTTAGTGAATTATCACAGAGAACGTTCCCATGTAACCACCGCCCAGTTTAAGAGCAGAATAGAATTTCTTATAACACAGAAGCTCTTCTCAGGCTCCCTCCCAAGTTACTACCTGTTCCAATTACTAACTCCCAGTACTAACTACCCATTACCTCTGTTCCAGCCCCTCATACCATGAATGTTTTGTTGTTTATTCATCCTTTTTTTAAGACTCTAGGGTAGAGTGCTGTAGCATCATCATAGCTCACAGCAACCTCAAACTCTTGGGCTCAAGTGATCCCAAGCTTCAGTCTCAGTTTCCTGAGTAGCTTGGAATATAGGTACCCGCCACAATGCCTGGCTAAGGTTTTTTCTATTTTTAATAGAGACAGAATCTTGCTCTTGCTCAGACTGGCCTTGAACTCTTGAGCTCAAGCAACTGCACAGCTGGGCCTTCCAGGATGCTAGGATTATAGGATTGAGGCACCGCAGCTGGCTGTTGTTTATTCATTCTTTTTTTTTTTTTTTTTTGTAGAAACAGAGTTTCACTTTATCACCCTCGGTAGAGTGCCGTGGTGTCACACAGCTCACAGCAACCTTCAACTCCTGGGCTTAGGCAATTCTCCTGCCTCAGCCTCCGGAGTAGCTGGGACTACAGGCGCCCGCCACAACGCCCGGCTGTTTTTTTGTTGCAGTTCAGCCGGGGCTGGGTTTGAACCCGCCACCCTTGGTATATGGGGCCGGCGCCCTGCTCACTGAACCACAAGCGCCGCCTGTTTATTCATTCTTTAAAAAAAAGTTAACAGCCTTTTATTAAGATATAATTCACATTCCTATTTAAAATGTACAGTTTTGGCTGGGCACTCATGCCTATAATCCTAGCACTCTGGGAGGCCAAAGCACAGGGATCATATGAGCTCAGGAGTTCAAGTCTAGTCTGAACAAGAGTGAGACAGTGTCTACTAAAAATACAAAAAAATTAGCTGGGTGAGGTGGCATGTGCCTGTAGTTAACTAGCTACTTGCGAGGCTGAAGCAGGAAGATCGCTTGAAATCAGGAGTTTGAAGTTGCTTGAGCTAGACTGACACCATGGCACTGTAGCCTGGGCAACAGAGTGAGGCTGTCTCAAAAATAAATCAATAAAATGTAGAATTCTTTGGCTTTAGTATAGTCACAAGGTTGTTCAACCATCGCTGCTGTCTAATTCCAAAACGTTATTCCTTATCCTGGAAAGACTCTGCACCGTTAGCTGTCATCTCTAGCCCTGGGCAACCACTAATTTACTTTCTGTCTTTATAAATTTGTCTCTTCTGGATTTTTAGTTTAAATGGAATCATATAATATGCAGTCTTTTGTTGCGACCAGTCCCAAATTGTATCACGAGTTTTTTTTAGTGACTGGTGGAGACAAGAGGATGAAGGAAAAATGAAAAAGTCAGAACACAGAAAGTTTAGAGTAGTTGGGTCAGGATGGCTGACCACCTTTAAGCATGAGGTCTCATGGAGTCATTCTAGGCTAGTTCTGTTTTGTACACATCATTGTTTTAATCATCAATTTAATAGGGAAGACTAAACCCTTATGTCATGGTTTTTGGTGGGCTTGTATTTTTTAACTAAGCTATTTTTTTACTATGTTAATTAGACTGATTTACTTCTTACTATTATTGTTGTTGTAAGTTATTTATGATCTTAACACAAATAGAGTATGGGACAGGGAACATAGTCTAGGAGTGGAATGTCAAAGCAGACCCAATTACACCATGTTCACAAATCACAGGATTGGCAATTAACACTCAGAAAGTCTGTGTTCAGACAAGTTGACACTTCTACCCATATCGAGATGATAGAAGAAAGGAGATTTTTTTTTTTAATCTTTTTTTGAGGGACTTTTTTCTCTTGAGGTACAGACGTATAGACATTCATACTATCTCCAGTGTGTTTTGTATTCCCTAACTGCAAAAGTAGTCACTCTCTCTGAGAGGGCAGTCTCGCCCAGCCCTGGGAGCCTTGCCTCTCAGTGACCTCGCTTGCAGAGTCTTGAGGAGGAGGCGTGAAGCTTCAGCAAGACAGTTTCCTTGTCTTAAAGGGCCAGGCTTCCGGGCTGCCACATTTTGTCACAGATTTGGGGTTTTTCTGATCTACTTTTCTCCTGTCTCTGTTCTCTTTTGTCCGTCATCTGTAATCATTTTTTAAATTTAATTCTTAACTTTTTTTATAATAAACAATTGAATATTGGTTTTAAGCTTATAAAATTATTATTTTTAGCAATGTAAATACATCAAGATTTGACTCTTTCCTTCAGCACCCATGTGTACATCTACAGTCTTTGTGATTGGTTTCTTTTATATAATGTAAGTCCTTTAAGGCTTATCAATTTTGTAGCACGTACCACAGTTTATTCCATTATTGCCAGATAATATGCCATTGTATAGATTATACACATACAGATTATACACATATAATTATTTTCACTTTCTGGCTATTAGGAAAAAGTGGCTGCTACATTGTGTATCAGTTTTTCTGTGGACATGTTTTTGTTACTCTAAGAGTGGAATTGCTGGTCAAATGGTAACTATTTTTAAACTTCTAAGGAACCACGAAACTGTTTTGGGGGGGGGGGTTAGGGGAGGGTTGAGACAGAGTCTCACTCTGTCACCCTGGATAGAATGCTATAGTGTCATCATAGCTCACAGCAACCTCAAACTCCCAGCTTCAAGTGATCTTCCTACCTCAGCCTCCCAAGTAGTTGTGACTACAGACGCATGCCACACAACCCAGCTAGTTTTTCTATTTTAGTGGAGTCAGGGTCCTGCTCTTGCTCAGGCTGGTCTCCAACTAGTGAGCTCAAGTAATCTGCACTCCTTGGCCTCCCAGGCATTAGCCACCGTGCCAGATCTGAAGGAACCACGAGGCTGTTTTTCAAAGTGACTGTATATTTGATTCTGATACTACACTGTCAGAACCAGCAGCGTATGAGGGTTCTGATTACTGTACATCCTTGAAAGCACTTGTTATTGTCAGTCTTTTTTTATTATAGCCATCCTAGTGGATGTGAAAGTGATACGGTTTTGATTTACATTTTTATAATGCTGAGCATTTTTTCAAGTGTTTATTAGCCATTTGTATATCTTCATGTCTGTTCAACACTTTTGCTAATTTTTACTTGGATTTTGGTTGTCTTATTATTGAATTATAAGAGTTCTTTAGATAAATATTTATCAAATACATGATTTGCAATTTTTTTTCTCATATTCTGTGGATTTTCTTTTTATCTTCTTGATATTGTCCTTTAAAGCAACAAGATTTTAATATTGATAAGGTTCATTTTATTTATTTTTTCTTTTGTTGCTTGTGCTTTAAGTGTATAGTATCTAAGAAACTATTGCTTAATCCATAGTCATGAAGACTTAAGTTTTTTAATCTTTGTATATGATATGAGCTTGGGTTTAATATTATATTTTATAATAAGAAAATTGAAAAATTGTCCAAGCTGGCTGGGCTCAGTGGCTCACGCCTGTAATACTAGCACTCTTGGAGGCTGAGGCAGGTGGATTGCCTGACCTCACAGGTTTAAGACCAGCCTGAGCCAGAGTGAGACCTTGTCTCTAAAACTAATCAGGCGTTGTAGCAGGTGCCTGTAGTCCCAGCTACTTGGGAGGGTAAGGCAAGAGAATCACTTAAACTCAAGAGTTTGAGGTTGCTGTGAGCTCTGATGTCACAGCACTCTACCAAGGGCAACAAAGTGAGACTCTTATCTCCAAAAAAAAAAAAAAAATTTGTTCAAGACACACTAATACAATTTATTAATTTATCATTTGTGGCAAATATATTTATACAATGTTTATAACTCAGGTTTTAGAAAAAAATTATGAGAAATGTGATAGTATTAATAGCTACCATGGTATTAGTTACCATGCAACTAATACTTAATTTATATTACACTTATTCATTGACTTTCACACCCGTCCTGTAAAGTAGTAACAATATGTTCATGTTGAATTTGGAAAAACTGAAGGTTAGAGGGTTTAAGTGACTTATTCAAGATGGTAGTACATAGTTTAAAGGCCTGGTCTGTCAGATTTTATAGCCTGTGGGTACGCAAGTAATATTGATGGCTTTAAAATTTCTTGCAGGTAAAGTGAGGATCTAAACCCAAAATTTGGCATATTGTATCCGTCAAGAATTTTCAATACAGTCGTAGCATACCTTACCACATAGTAACGTTTCTGTGAATGATGCACTGCATTTCTGAGGGTGGTCCCGTAAGGCTCTTACTATACCTTTGCTATGCTTAGATGTACAAATACTTACCATTGTGTTACAGTTTCTTTCCATATTCAGTACAATAACATGCTGTACAGGTTTGTAGCCTAAAGGAAACAGGCAATACCATAAGCAGGGGTCCTCAAACTTTTTAAACAGGGGCCAGTTCACTGTTCCTCAGACCGTTGGAGGGCCGGACTATAGTTTAAAAAAAAACAAACTATGAACAAATTCCTATGCACACTGCACATACCTTATTTTGAAGTAAAAGAACAAAATGGGAACAAATACAATCACACCACTGCATGTGGCCCATGGGCCATAGTTTGAGGACCCGTGCATATAGCCTAGGTGCGTAGTAAGTAGGCTGTACCCTCTAGGTTGGTGTATTCTGTGATCAACATGATCAGTGACAAAATCACCTAACCATGCCTTTCTCGGGACATATTCCTGTCTTTAAGCGATGCATGACTGTATCTAAAAATAGCAAAATTAATCTGCAGGCTATTAGACTCAAGCAAAATTCTAAATGTTTATTATTAAAGAAGGATTCAGTGAATGTGCTCTCTGGTAAAGTATCTGGCCAACCTTTTCTTCTTAGTTACCACAGGGCTAGCAAATGTGTACATGGATGCTGGGAGACATACCCATATAGACCTAATCTATATGAAGCATTTTGTAAACGAGAAATCATTGTATTGTACACATGTAAGAATATTGGATTCTGTTGACTCACTATAATGGTGAGTTTTTTGGTAAAAGTAATGCCTATGAAAGAAAAAGGAAATATTTTTTGAGACAGGTCTCACTGTGTCACCTGAGCTGGGGTGCAGTGGCACAATTATAGCTCACTGCAGCCTCAAACTCCTGGGCTCAAGAGTTCCTCCTGGCTCAGCCTCATAAGCAGATAGGATACAGATGTGTGCCACCATGCCTGGCTAATCTTTTTTATAAATTATTTTGTAGAGACAGGGTACATCTATGTTGCCCACGCTGGTCTCCCAAAGGGCTAGGATTACAGGCATGAGCCACCATGCTTGGCCAAAATAAAATATTAGCCAGCAACAAATTAATCATCATATGCTCTTTTTAATTGAGATATAATTTATATGCTGTAGAATTCATCCTTTAAAATGTATAGTTTAAAGGTTTTTAATATATTCACAAGTCTTGCAACTATCACCACTATTTAATTCCAAAACATTTTCTTTTCTTTCTTTTTTTTTTTTTTTTTTTTTTTGAGACAGAGTCTCACTATGTCGCCCTGGGTAGAGTGCTGTGGCATCACAGCTCACAGCAACCTCAAATTCTTGGGCTTAAGCGATTCTCTTGCCTCAGCCTCCCAAGTAGCTGGGTCTACAGGCACCGCCACAACACCCAGCTATTTTTTGGTTGTAGTTGTCATCGTTTGGCAGGCCCGGGCTGGATTCGAACCTGCCAGCTCTGATGTATGTGGCTGGCACCCTAGCCACTGAGCTATAGGCGCTGAGCCTAATTCCAGAACATTTTCATCCTTAAACAAAACTCCATATACAGGCTGAGGCAGAAGTAACACCCTTTTGTGCTTGAATGTAATATTGTTATGTTACAGAATTTCATGTTTATAATTTTGTAATAAAAGATAGATTACAAGCTCATAAAAAGAAGGCATTATTTGAGCCATTGTAACATAACAATATCACACTCAAGCACAAAAGGGTGTTACTTCTGCTGAGCCCTGTATATTAGCAGTTACTCCCCCTTCTTTCATCCTTTCAACTCTTGGCAACCACTAATCTACTTTCTGTCTCTATGGATTTGCCTGTTCTGGATGTTTTATGTATGAAGGTCGCTGCAAAAGTTTTTTTTTTTTTTTTTTTTTTGGCCAGGGCTGGGTTTGAACCCGCCACCTCTGGCATATGAGACTGGTGCCCCACTCCTTGAGCCACAGGCGCCGCCATCTGCAAAAGTTTTGAGACAGCCTGTGTTGTGGTCCATTATTTCACCTCCAAGAAATGCAGTAGACAATGGCATCATTTCTGATTTAACGCACAAGTTTCAGTGTTGCTGGGAGGGCTTCATTTGTTTCTGTCCAAGGTACTAAGTTGGCATCTGCTATGGAGCTGGGTAGAGAGCACTTTTGCATGATGATTTTCAAAATGGATTAAGAGTCTCAAAGCCTTGAGCAGTTGCTAGCTTTCGGGGACCTTAAGTCCTTACCGTGCAACAATTTTTTGGTGGTTTCAGGAATTTAGAAGAGGCTGAACTTTACTGAAGGAGAAGAGCAGTGGGCATCCAGTGACCCAGTGACTAAGGAAAACATCACCACTGTGGAAAAAGTGGTACACAAAATCAATCAAGTGACGTTTAAGGACACTGAAGCAGCACTCAGATTGGATCACTGGCAGTGTCCAAAATCCTGCACACCAATTCTGATATTCCATCCTCAGAAAGTACTGAGTTACCTGTGGACTGGAGTATTAAAACTTGGCTCCTTTTCACCTCTTCTCAACCCTTTACCTGGGCAGAGCATTTGAAAACACAGGAAGAGGCCTAAGGTCTCATCCAACATTGTAGGGCAACTGAAGTTACTTTGCCTCAAAGTATACAGGATCCCAAACTCTCCACTGAGCTCCGGTGTGCCTTCTAACAGAGCCTTATTTATTGGCTCCACCCTGCCTTCCCTTGGCTACCACTGTTCCCTCGTACTGGAGCTGATAGGAAAATGACTGGGAAGACAAGCCCATGGTCAAATGTTGAAACTCTGCAACAAATTTTAATGAGTGACTGGTCTGTGAGCTTTACTTCTCTCTATAATCTGCTGAAGACAAAACTTTGCCCCTATTTCTACATTTGTACCTATCAGTTTACTATCCTATTCCAGCAGCAGGATTAGCAGGAAGTGATGTGATCACAGCTCTCATATCTCCTACAACTCGAGGTTTAAGAGAAGCTATGAAAAATGAAGATATTGAATTTTCTCTGCCTTTAATAAAAGATAGTGGCCCTAAGAAGAGAGCATCCGGAACAAGCTTGGGATATGGGGAGGAGCAAGCAATCAGTGATGAGGATGAAGAAGAGGAAGGTTTTTCCTGGCTGGAAGAGATGGGTGTGCAAGATAAAATTAAAAAACCAGACATACTCTCTATCAAGCTACATAAAGAGAAACATGAAGTGAAATGGATCACAGACCTGAGTCTGTTGTGTTGGTGAAAGGAATTGACGCCTTAACGTTGCCTAATTTTTTGATGAGCTGTAAGAGTTTAGTTGCTACCTCAGGTCCACAGGCAGGACTTCCACCAACCATCTTCGCCCCTGTGGCTTTCCGAGGTGCTACAATGCAATGCTTAAGGCCCGAAGTGTAAATGTGAAGACACAAGCTCTTTCTGGATATAAAGCTCAGTTTAGTTTGGAAATCACAGGTCCTGTCATGCCTCATTCTCTGCACTCTGTGACCATGCTACTGAGATCGTCACAGAGCAGGGCTTTCTGTGTAGGACTGTATCCGCATGAACCAACTGCTGTGTTTAATATTTGCCTACCGAAGGACAGAGTACCAGACAAGGAGCTTGTACATAAGGATCTTGCTAACTGTGGTTTACACCCTAAGACTCTGGAGCAACTTAGTCAAATACCATCACTGGGGAAGTCATCTTTATGGAATGTTGAAATGAGAGACTACATTTATAACCGGAGATCCTAAACACCAAAGTAAGCCTAAAAGGAATCTTTGAGGAAAAAAGCCTTCTAGCAAGGAAATTCAAGATTTTTGAAGTTAAAGAAAAGAATATACTTAAAAACACTGACATGTTTGTAACATTTAACTCTTTCCATTAACTTTTATTACATGCTCTGAATAGGAACATCAAGGTTTTAAATCATTTTCTGCTTTTACTATTTTCAGATTAGATTTTAAGATATGACAATAACTCACTTAAAAAAAAAACCCTCAAGTAAACATGGATAAGAAATCCGTATCCCTACAACCTAATTGTAAACAAGTAGAAAACTGAATGTGTTATGGGAAATTGAAATTAAACCTGTAGCAATTATCTTATGGCATTGTGACAAACAGCAGAACAAAATTGTTACATTAATATTTACCCATTATTATTCTCAAATTCTTGTTTTACAAAGGTAGAAAATAAATATAGACACTATCTACTGAGCTGACTGTTGCTTCTACCTTAGCATCTTACCTACTGATTTATGATTATTCTATTTTCAAGTATGCTTAAATTTGTCTTTTTTAATGCATTAAGGGTATTTTATATTCTACATGGAATAGTTAGGGAAGTTGTAAACTTCTGCTTAACTATTATGGTAAAGTATTTTAATGTGCTTATTAGTGAGAGTGTGCATGTGTGTAAAACTCAATATTTTTTAAATAAAAGTACTTAGAAATAAAAAAAAAAAAATCCTGCACAATTGCCTTTGAGTCAGGAAAGTTTCATCCCAATGAGTGCCTCACACTTTCACAGACGAGCAAAAGCATATCTGTATTGAATGAATGGTGAAAAGAAAAGCTATTCGGATTCAGTGGAGGCAAGTCTAGATGTGTTTCTGACATCGTTACTGAGTACGAAACCTAGATTTACCAGTTTGATCCAGAGAATAAGCATCAGTGTGGATTTTTTTTTTCCAGTGAAAATCCATCAACAGAAGTGAAGCAGCCCTGAAGTGCCGAAAAGAAAACAGTGACAACTTTCTTCTCCAAAAGTGGTCATAGTGCAGCTGTTCCTCTGGAGCTGTTCTCAAACTTCCTAATGCCGCAATGTATTTTCATTGTTAAAAAGGGACCGTGACTCACAGGTTGAGAATCGCTGCTCTGGAGGCACAAAAGACTATACTGGTCAGTGGTACCCAACAGTACGCCTACAAAAATTTCAGGAAGCTTCAGGAACAAACAGCAGCCAAGGACAGAACTGCAGAGGACCATCATGAACCATGACAATGTGTCTGCCCAGACAGCCAGCATCACCATTTAGTTTTTGAAATCTACAGAGGTTAAATTTATGACTCATCCACCATGCAGTCCTGACCTGGCCCCATGTGATTATTTCCTATTTGCTATAGCAGTGATTTTCAACCAGTGTGCTCCAGCTCACTGGAGTGCCATTGAGAGGATCTTAGGTGTGCCACAAAATTTTTTAAAGATCATTAATTATGGGGCAGCGCCTGTGGCTCAGTGGGTAGGGCGCCAGCCCCATATGCCGAGGGTGGCAGGTTCAAACCCAGCCCCGGCCAAACTGCAACAAAAGAATAGCTGGGCGTTGTGGCGGGCGCCTGTAGTCCCAGCTACTCGGGAGGCTGAGGCAGGAGAATCGCCTAAGCCCAAGGATTTGGAGGTTGCTGTGAGCTGTGTGACGCCACGGCACTCTACCAAGGGCGATAAGGTGAGACTCTGTCTCTACAAAAAAAAAAAGATCATTAATTATTTTTGAAAAGTTCAAAGCAGGCTGGGCAAGGTGGCTCACACTTGTAATCCTAGCACTTGGGAGGTGGAGGTGGGTGGATTGCTTGAGCTCACCAGTTCCAGAGCAGCCTGAGCAACAGCAAGACCCCATCTCTAAGGCAAAATGATCACTTGAGCCCAAGAGTTGGAGGTTGCTGTGAGCTATGATGATACCATAACACTCTACCCAGGGCAACAGCTTAAGATTCTGTGTCGAAAAAAAAGAAAAGTTCAAAGCACAAAAAATATATTCCTTTTTTTACTTTTTTTTTTTTGATAATTCTATATTGTATTCATAAATCATAGATCAACATAATTTAAGTGTGCCAACGAAGTTTAACTATAAGTTCAAGTGTGCCATGAGATAAAAAAAGTTGAAAAATACTGCTGCACAACAGAATATTGCATGTATAGGAGAAGGTTCTCCAGCCCTGAAGAAGCTGTTCATGCCTACAAAAATGAGCTTACAGCACTTGAAGAAAATGAGTGAAAAAAATGTTTTCAAAAATGGTTTACAAAATGCAAAAGTGCACAGAATGTCATAGCAATTCTTTTGAGAAATACAGTAATCAAAATGATTTTATATTTCTTAATTTTTGTGTGTCTCAAAACTTTCATACCATCCCAGTGAAAAAGTTGTCACTGTTTTCTTTTCTCCCTCATAAATGGAACCATACAATACGTGGTCTTTTGTGACAGATTCACCCATGCTGTGGTATGTACTGGTGCTTCATTTCTTTTTATTGCCAGGTAATGTTCCATTGCATAGATACGCCACATATATTCATCAGCTGATGGATACTTGGGTTATTTTCTACTTTTTGGCTGTCATCAATAATGCTGCTGTGAATATTTATAGACAAGCTTTTGTGTGGACATGTTTTTCTTTTTCTTGAGTATATATCTAAGTGTGAAATTATGGGCTCATATAGCAACTATTTGTTTGACTTTTGAGTAACAGACAGGCTTGCTTCCAAAGTGGCTGTGCCATTCTACATTACTACCATCAGTGATGAAGGTTCCCATCTCTCCACATCTTCACCAACACTTGTCCCTCATTTATACTTCACCCATCCTAGTGCGTGGGAAGTGGCCTCTGTTTGTGGGTTTGGTTTTCATATCCCTCATGATATTGAACATTTTCTTGCTGTACTTATTAGCCATTTGTTTATCTTCTTGGAGAAATGGCTATTTAACTCTTTACCAATTTTTATATTGGGATTGTAGTCCTTTTATTAGTAAATTGTAATAGTTCTTTATAATATTGTATATCAGATGTATGATTTACAAACATTTTCTCCCATTTTGTAGTCTGTTTTTCACTTTCTTGTTATCTCTTGAAACACAGCAGTTTTTAAATTTTGATAATCAGTTTATCAAATTGTTTGTTGATTTTGCTTTGGGTGTCATCCAAGAAACAATCACCTAATTCAGGTTCACAAAGATTTATACCTATGTTTTCTTCTAAGAGCTTTATAGTTTTAAGTCTTTTCTTTTTTTGTGACAGAGTCTCAAGCTGTTGCCCTAGGTAGAGTGCCATGACGTCATAGCTCACAACAAACTCCATCTTCTGGGCTTAAGCAATCCTCTTGCCTCAGTTTTTCTATTTTTAATAGAGACGAGGTCTCAATTTTGCTCAGGCTGGTCTCAAACTCATGAGCTCAAGTGATCTGCCTGCCTCCCCCTACCACACGGTGCTAGGATTACAGGCGTGAGCCACCACGCCCAGCCAGTTTTAACTCTTATATTTAGATCTTTTACCCATTTTTAGTTGTTTTGTAGATAGCGTAACATAGGGGTTCAAATTCTCTTCTGCATTTGATTTCCAGTTGTCCCATCTCCATTTGTTGAAAAAATAATTCTTTGTCCATCAAATCGTCTTGGCACCTTTATCAGAAATTATTTGAACATGTATGTGAAGGTTTACTTCTGGGTTCTCTGTTCTGCTCCATTGGTCTGTGTGTCTGTCTTTATGCCAATACCTCACTGGTGGTTGTTTTTTTTTTTTTTTTTTTTGGTTATAAATTGACAATTTATAATTGTACATATTTACATGATACCGAGTAATGTTATGATTTATGAATACAATATAGAATTATCAAATCAAGTTCATTAATGTGTCCATCACCTCAAATACTTATTTTTGTGGTGAGAACATTTGAGATTTACTCTTAGCAATTTTAAAATATATAATACACTACTACTAACTGTATTCACCATGCTATGCAGTAGATCTCAAAAAAAATCTTATTTTTCTTGTCTGAGATTTTGTACTCTTTGACAATTATCTCTTCATTCCCCCATCCCTGAAGCCTCTAAAACCATCGTTTTACTCTGCTTATATGAGTTTTGTTATTTTAGATTTCACATGTAAGTGAAAGCATGCAGTATTTGTCTTTCTGTGCCTGGCTTAGCATAATATTCTCCACTTACATCTGTGTTATTGCTAGTGACAAAATTTCCTTCTTTAAGGCTGAATAGTATTTCATCATGTGTGTATACCACTTTTTTAATTCATTGATAGACACTTAGGTGGATTCCAGACTTAGCTGTTGTGAAATGTGCTTTAGTGAACATGAGAGTGTAGACATCGGTGGCGCCTGTGGCTCAGTGGATAGGGCACTGGCCCCATATACCAAGGTTGGTGGGTGCCTGTAGTCCCAGCTACTCAGGAGGCTGAGGCAAGAGAATCACCTAAGCCCAGGAGTTGAAGGTTGCTGTGAGCTGTGATGTCACGGCATCTACTGAGGGTGACAAAGTAAGACTCTGTCTCTTAAAAAAAAAGAGAGAGAGAGAGAGAGTATAGACATCTCCAACAAACTGACTTCAAATCTTTTGGATAAATACTTGGAGGTGGATTGTTGGATCCCATACTGTTAGGATTACTGTAGCTTTGTAATAACTTTTGAAATCAGTAACTATGAGTCCTCTAATTTTGTTCTTCTTAAAGATTGTTTCAGCTATTCTGAGTTCCTTGCATTTCCATATGAATTTTAGGATCAGTTTGTCAACTTATGCCAAAAAGGGTACCTGGGATTTTGATATGGATTACATTGCCTCTGTAGATCAATTTGGGGAATATTGCCATTTTAACACTATTAAATCTTCTAATCCTTGAACATGGGTACTTTCCATATCATTTAGGTTGTTTTTCAATTCTTTCAGCAATGTTTTTCAGTGTACAAATCTTGCATTTCTTTTGTTAAATTTAGTCCTAAATGTTTTCATCATTTTTGATGCTGTGGTCAGTGGGGTTGCTTCCTTAATTTCAGTTTCAGATTGCTTATTGCTAATGTGTAATAATAAGATTGATTTTTGTATATTTATCTTCTATCCTACAACAGTGGTTCTCAACCTGTGGGTTGCAACCCCTTTGAGGGTCGAATGACCCTTTCACAGGGGTCACCTAACTACATCCTGCATATCAGATATTTACATTACAAATTAAGTTATGAAGTAGCAACAAAAACAATTTTATAATCGGGGTCACCATAACATGAGGAACTGTATTAAAGGGTCGTGGCATTAGGAAGGTTGAGAACCACTGTCCTACAACCTTATAAATCATGTACTACCTAATAGTTTTTTGTGGATTGTGTAGTATTTTCTGAATATAAGATCATGGTATCTTCAAACAGAGATAGCTTTCTTCCTTTCCAATCTGAAAGTTTTTGTTTCTTTTTCTTACCTAACTGCCCTGGCTAGAAAGTCTAGTACAATGTTGGATAGAAGTGGAGAGGGCACACATCCTCTTCTACTGTTAAGTATGCTCTTAGCTGTATTTTGTAGTTACCCTTTATAAGATTGAGAACGTTCCTTTTACTCCTAGTTTCTGGAGTATTTTTATCATGAAAGGGTGTTATATTTTGTCAAGTGCTTTTTCTTCAGCAATTGAAATGATCACATGGCTTTTGTCCATTATACTTTTAATATGATATGATAAGCTGTTGAATTCTCATATGTTGAACCAGCCTTGCATTCCTAGGATAAATTCAACTTAGTCACTATATGTAATTCTTATATGCTGTTGGATTCAGTTTGCTAGCATTTTGTTGAGTGTGTTATGCATCTATATTCATAAGGGATTTTGGTCTGTAATTTTCTTTTTCTGTAATGTCTTTGTCTGGTTTTTGTATCAAGTAATACGGATACCATAGAATGAACTAGGAAGTGTTCTCTTCTAATTTTAGGAAGAGTTTGTAAAGTATTTGTTTATGATATACTTTTAATCAAGGATAAATAATATATGCCTACTTCAGGTACCCAGGTGAGCACTCAATACCTTGAACCTTGCCTTTGGCAGGTATTAACTAAATTCTAGACATTTGTGTTACTGGTAGGCTTTTCTTGGTTTTATCCCATTGAGCCTGGGAAGTTGTCAGGACATTTTCACAAGTAATGATCACAGTAGTTTTCAGTGTAATACTAATTTGGTTTGTCATTCCCTGGACAATTTTAAGAACCTTTCTCTCTGCAGATCATATTGTACCAAAAAATGGGCCCTTCTCTAGAAACTACCATCTTAAAGAAGTATTTTACGACTGGCTTTGGAGACGGTGAAAATTTTCAAAGACCATCTCTAAAAAATTATATAGCTTTCTACTTTATTAAAGTTGCACAGAACAGAACTGAAAATTCCTTTTACTTTTTCTTACATTTTCAACATTAGAAATACTATTTCAAGATTGTATTTCCTTGGTGTCATCCTATGGCAGTATCTCACTGATTTCATTTGTCATCTTGGGTCCGTACCTTGTAACTATACAAACTTATCACTCAAGGCCACAGTGAAAGCAAGAGGCATGGTCCTCAGGCCACCACTGGGCATCATCATTCTCAGACCCTTTGTGATCTAGCCCACTTTTCGCCTGCAGGTACCCCGTACACAGATCTCTCGGCCGGAATCTCCAGGGATGACCAGCCCCTCCCCGCGCATCCAGATAATCTCCACCGACTCTGCTGTAGCCTCACCTCAGCGCATTCAGGTACCTGCACCAGTCTCCCTGTTCTAGCCACCTGCCAAGAGCAGCTCTGCCTTCCCCGAATCCCTTCCAAACATAAACCTTCTAAAGGGTTTCACTAAATAGTTGTGTCTCTTGGGCACCAAGTACAGAACAACCTCATTTATTCTTAAAAAGTTAAGGAAAGGCTCAGCGCCTGTTGCTCAGTGGTTCGAGTGCCAGCCACATACATCAGGGCTGGTAGGTTAGAACCCAGCCCAGGCCTGCTAAACAGCAAGGACAACTACAAAAAAAAATAGCCAGGCGTTGTGGCGGGCACCTGTAGTCCCAGTTACTTGGGAGGCTGAGGCAAGAGAATCGCTTAAGCCCAAGAGTTTGAGGTTTCTGTGAGCTGTGATGCTGTGGCACTCTACTGAGGGCGACATAGTGAGACTCTGTCTCAAAAAAAAGTTAAGGAAAAAAATATGCAGTCATTTAGCTAACTTACTTTTTTTTTTTTTTTTTTGTAGAGACAGAGTCTCAACTGTACCGCCCTCAGGTAGAGTGCCGTGGCGTCACACGGCTCACAGCAACCTCTAACTCTTGGGCTTACGTGATTCTCTTGCCTCAGCCTCCCGAGCAGCTGGGACTACAGGCGCTCGCCACAACGCCCGGCTATTTTTCTGTTGCACTTTGGCCGGGGCTGGGTCCAAACCCGCCACCCTCGGCATATGGGGCCGGCGCCCTACTCACTGAGCCACAGGCGCCGCCCTAGCTAACTTACTTTTAAAGCAAAAATCTGAAGTATTGTTTGAAACTATTGGGATGTAGTACCATTTTATTATTTATTTGCTACCAAATTCAGTGGCATTATATTAGGATATAATATACTGTAGTAAAGAACAAGGGCCCCCGCTTGAAGTCAGATCCATTGTCCCACTTTCTGACCTTGGGCAAGTAGCTCTTCATTGCCTCAGTTTTTTTCATTTGGAAAATGTACATAGTAGTAGGACTTGCTTTATAAGGTTACTATGAGGAATCAATGGGATACTGCTTGGAAGATGCTTAGAATGGTGCCTGGAACATAATAATGTTCAATGTGTACTAGTTATTATATTACTAGTATTGTTACTATTAACTAGTTGCTAGTCACTTATGGGAAGTTTAGTCTTCCCCTGAGCTCTGAACCTGGCCTCTGACCTATTGAGTGTTTGTTTACCACTCTGAACAAAGGAAAGGTATGTATAGCTATTGAACTTGTAGGCAACAAGCTGGGAAGAAGGGATAATACATTGATGGTGGATTCAAGATTCGTTTTTATCTCAGCAAGCTGAATCACAAGGCCAGCTATAACTGTTGATTTTCTATTTCTTCTCGCAATTCTATCAGTTTTTCCCTCCCTTTGATGCTCTATTGTTAGGTGTTAGGTGAATACATGTTTGTTTTGGGGTTTTTTGTTTTTTGTTTTTTTTTTTGAGACAGAGTATCACTGTGTTGCCCTCAGTAGAGTGCTGTGGCATCACAGCTCACAGCAACCTCAAACTCTTGGGCTTAAGCGATTGTCTTGCCTCAGCCTCCCAAGTAGTTGGGGCTTGGGCACCTGCCACAACGCCTGGCTGTTTTGGGGGTTTCCTGTAGGCAACAGATAATTGGATCTTATTTTTTCACCCAACCAACAATCTGTCTTTTCATTAGTATAGGACGATCATTCACATTTAAAGTGATTATTGATATATTGGATTAATATCATCCATGGCATAAATGTTTTCTTTTCATTGCCAGAGATTTCTTTTCCTGCTTCTCTGATTCTATTGAGCAGTTTGTTATTCCTTTTATCTCCTTTCTTAGTACATTAAATATACTTGTTTTAAATGTTTTTAGTTGGTGCCCCTGAGTTTACAATATACCTTTTAACTAACCTAAGTCTACTTTCAAACTACACTGTTCTGTTTCATATATAATGCAGGTAGCCTATAACAGAATATTCTGTTTTCCTTCTGTCCCTTGTTACATTGCTGTCATTCATTTTATTTGTCCATGTGCTATAATAGCCCAATATATTAGAACTATCATTAAAGTTATTTTTTAGATCAATTATGAATAAGAAAAGTGAGATTTCATTGTACCTTTATGTTTCTTTTTGTTTGTTTTGTTTTGTTTTAAGACAGAGTCTCAAGCTGTCACCCTGGGTAGAGTGCTGTGCCATCACAGCTCACAGCAACCTCTAACTCCTGGGCTCAAGCAATTCTCCTGCCTCTGCCTCCTGAGTAGCTGTGACTACAGGCACCCGCCACAACACCCAGCTATTTTCTGGTTGCAGCCATCATTGTTGTTTGGTGGGCCCTGGGCTGGATTCGAACCCGCCAGCTCAGGTGTATGTGACTGGCGTCTTAGCCGCTTGAGCCACAGGCACCAAGCCCCTTTATGTATTTTTCTATGGCACTCCTTCATTCTTTATGTAGATTCAAGTTTTTGACTGTATGAGTGCTGTGGCATCACAGCTCACAGCAACCCCTAACTCCTGGGCTCAAGCAATTCTCCTGCCTCTGCCTCCTGAGTAGCTGTCCAAAGAATACATTTTGATATTTCTCATAGGGCAGGTCTGCTAGCAATGAATTCCTTTAATTTTTATTTGACTGAGAAGGTCTTTATTTCTCAGCCTCAGCCTCCCTTATAGGTTTAAAAAAAAAAATCACTGTAATTCACGTAACATAAAACTAATCTTTTGTTTGTTTGTTTTTTTGAGACAAAGTCTCACTATGTCGCCCTCGGTAGAGTATCATGGCATCTCAGCTCACAGCAACCTCAAACTCTTGAGCTTATGTGATTCTCTTGCCTCAGTCTCCCAAGTAGCTGGGACTACAGGCGCCTGCCACAACATCTGGCTATTTTTTTTTGTTGTTGTTGTTGGTTAGCTGGCCCAGGCTGGGTTCCTACCCACCATTGGTGTATGAGGCTGGCTCCATAAACACTGCTATGGGCGCCAAGACAAAACTATTTTGAATGAACAATTCAGTGGCATTTCAGAGCATTGAGGATGTTGTGCAACTAGTTCCAAAACATTTTCATCACCCCAAAAGGAAACATTGTATGCACTACACAGTTCCTCTTTATTCTTTCTCCCTAGTCCCTAGAAACCACCAATCTGTATCTTCTGTCTATGGATTTATTGATTCTTGGTATTTCATATAAATGGAAACACATTCAGTTCATGACCTTTGTTTTCTGGGTTATTTCACTTAGTACAATGTTTTGGATGCTTGTCCACATTGTGACATGTATTAGTACTTCATTCCTTTTTATGTGTGTGTATACCAAGGTTTGTTTATCCGTTCCTTCATTAATGGAATTAATGAGATTCATTTCTTTCTTTCGAGATAGCATCTGGCTCTGTCACTTAGGATAGAGTGCACTGGCATCATATCTCACAGCAACCTCAAACTCCTGGCTCCAGCAATCCCCCTTCCTCAGCCTTCCAAGCAGCTTGGACTACAGGGGTGCCCCACCACGTCCAGCTACTTTTTGTATTTTTTGTAGAGATGGGATCTTGCTTTAGTGCTCAGGCTGGTCTTAAACTCCTGGCCATTAGCCTCTCAATGTGCTAGGGATTACAGGCTCGAGCTACCATGCCAGACTTCTTCACTTCCAAAGTGTGCGTTAGCTAAATATAGAATTCTAGTTTGGTAGTTTCTTTCTTTCAACATTTGAAATATTTCACTCTTTTTTATTTTTAATTATTAAATCATAGCTGTGTACATTAGTGCAGTCAAGGGGTACAATGTGCTGGTTTCATATACAATCTGAAATATTTTCATCAAACTGTTTAACATAGCCTTCATGGCATTTTCTTAGTTATTGTATGAAGACATTTGTATTCTGCATTTAGTAAGTTTCACCTGTACCCATTCTAAGGTGCACCGTAGGTGTAGCCCCACCAATTACCCCCCCTCCCCTCCCCACTCTTTTTACTTACATGGTTTCTGATAAGAAGTTTGTTGCAAATCTTAATTTTATAGGTAAGGGGTTTTTCTCCTCTGAATTCTTTCAAATTTTTCTGTTTGTCTTTGGGTTCTTGCACATTGAGTATGTTGAGGAAATATAATTAAAACAAAATCTTCTCCCAATCCAGAAAACCTTTTCACAAAGATCATAGGGACAGAAAATTGTTTTATTATTGATTGAAAAGGCATTAAGCCAGAATATGATGTGTATCATAGGTAATTCATTAAGAGCCCATAAAGGCACAAAAGAATTTTACCCTTTTATATAGCCAAGCAGGTACAATCCATTCCGTACGTGTTTTTAAGATTTTAATGTTACTATAGAAACTGGGGAGCCCCACCCATATTAGCTAATTACCTTTGGCTGGAGGAGAAATAAATTTCCCATAACTTTATGATAGCAATAGTTTTGCAAATTGGAGCAAAGTACCCATCAGTTTAGCCTCTTACCTCTACAGCAATGATTTTCAAACAGTGTACTGTGGCACACTGGTGTGCCATGAAAGGATCTAAGGTATGCCATGAAAATGTTTAAAGATCATTAATTAAACTTTTTTTTTTTTTTGAGACAGAGTCTTACTTTGTCACCCTCTGTAGAGCACTATGGCATCACAGCTCACAGCAACCTCAATCTCTTGGGTTTAAGCAATTCTCTTGCCTCAGCCTCCCAAGTAGCTGGGACTAAAGGCGCCCGCCACAACTCCCGGCTATTTTTTTGTTGTTGTTGTTGTTGTCGTTGCTTAGCAGGCCTGGGCTAGGTTCAAACCCACCAGCCCCAGTGCATGTGGCCAATGCCCTAATCATTGGACTACTGGCACTGAGCCATTACTAAATTATTTTTGAAAGAAGTTCAAAGCACAGTAAGTACATATTTTTTAAAAAACTTTTTTTTGTTTTGTTTGACAAAGTTTCAGTGTGCTGCAGAAGTTTTAACTCTTAAGTTCTCCTATAGGTTCAAGTGTGCCGTGATATAAAAAAGGTTGAAAAACATTGCTCTATAGGAACTGAAAGATAAGGGAGCTAGGTATTTGAGACAACATTCCTGAGTTCTTAGACGAGAGGTTTATCAAACCACTAAGAAGATTTATGTGCAACTGAACAGGACAAAGAAAGAAATTCTGAAAGGAAAAGGAGGGGGAAAGCTCTCTTCCCTTATTTTCAACAGAATTAAGCCTGTCTTTAATTTAATATTTGTCATTACAGATATAGGATGTCTACATGTAATTTTTCAGTATTCTTCTTGGTGTTTTCTGAATCTACAGAAACAATTGAAAACAATTTTCAGAATCTACAGTTGATGTCTGTCATTGATTTTGGAAAATTAGCAGCCATAATTGTTTCAGATATTTCTTCTTCATTTTCCTCCTTCTGGTATTCCGGTTACATATATGTTACATCTTTTGAACTTACCCTAAGATTTTTTTTTTTTTTATCCTAAGATTCTTGAATATTCTGTTCAGTTTGGTTTAGTTTTCCTATCTGTTCTTACATGTTGTCTATTTTTTATAGTAAAGCCCTTAACATATAATTCTTTGTCATATAATCCTAATATTTGTATCATATCTGAGTCTGGTTCTGATTCTCGTTTTGTCTCTTCAAACTGTTTTTCTTGACTTTTGGCATGCCTTGTAAATTTTTGTTGAAGGCCAAACCATATCCATATTGTGTAATAAGAACTGAAGTGAACACGCCTATAATGTGAGGATTTATGTGAGTCTGTCTGGCTAGCAGCTGAGCTATGTAACATTAAACATCACCATCACAGGTGTCAGAGGCTTCAAATTTCTGTAGCGCCCTTGTTTTGGCTCCCCTCTTGACTTTGGGCGTCCCTAGATATTCCTTCTCAGCTCTTCTAGCTATAATCCACTGTTACTACCCTGGAGTCCTGTGGGTATGCCGGAAAGGTGTAGGAGGGAAGCTTTCTTTTAATATAATTCCATGATTAAATCTCAGTATTTTAGTAAGCCTGTGTCCTTGGGCTGTGACCTTGACAAATGTTTCTTAATTCCCCTTGCTTCCCATTCACACGAAGCAGGAAGGCTAGAGGAGGCTGGAGTGAGAGAAATGCTCTTACTTATGAGATAACACCCTTTCCTTTTGAACATAGGCTTTTATTTTGGAGAAGGCTCTAGTTACAAAGATTACTCACTTCTTCCCCTGCCAGAGCCACCAGAAGATCTTTCCCAACCCTTTACCATAATAATCAACTGGGGTAAAACCCATGAAAGTGTGTATGTTAGGGGTGGAGGGGAGTTTCTCACTCCCATGCTAGTCCACACTCAGCCTCTAGCAGTTATCAAAGTTTCTGCTTCTGGGTTCCTACTAGCCATGGTTCCTGCAGCTTCTACTCCAGGCAGGCAGATCTCCTGTGACTTTGACTTCACCACCTATCTCCAGATTTTGGGATGGCAGTTTGCCCTGCAAACTCAGTTCTCTGATGGGCCCAAGAAAACCCATTGATTTTCAGTTAGCCCAGTTTTTCTTATTGTAACGACACACAGTCAACATCAAGGTCTTTACCTATTGAAGTTGAAACCAGAAGTCTGCTTTGAACTCTAAACTAATCTCCAGTAGCTTACTTGATATATTGATGTGGACATCTCATACTTGGCAAGTCAAAAACAAACTTCTGAATTCCTACCAAGCCTTGCCCCTCCACACCTATCATCCACCCCATTGCTCAGTCTAGAAACCTGAGTCATTCCTTCTCTCTCCCCTCAGCGTCACATCTCTGCCATCTGCACATGCCTAAGCTGCTTCCTCTGCATGTGTCCCAGTGGCCCACCTCTCTGAACCCACAGCTACCCCCTTTACCTCTTACCTGGGCATCTTCACAGTTCCTCAGCTTCCACTGTTTTTCTTCTATATTTTTTCTGTCCATCATCTAGAAACATTTTTCCAAATTTTAAACACTTCCCATCATTCCCTCACTTGAAATCCTGAATGTATTTAGAAAACACATTTTATGTTATTCAGGGAGGGAGGCTTTGTCAAATATTTTATCTCCCTGAATTTTGTAAGATATTGCTCTGATCAATTGCCTCTGATCAACACTTAGTATTTATGTGAGTTAAATTTGGGTTTAAGTAGATTATTTACCTTTTTGTATAGGTCAAAAAAATGTTCAAGTAGGCACCTTTTTTACCTTTTCTATTTTTAATTTAAACATCTTTACTATTGTCCTATAGCATATCTGATAAATTTTATGCATACTTAGTCTATTTATACTACAGGAAATAGTGTGTGTGTGTGTGTGTGTGTGTGTATACAGTAGAACCTCCATAGCTAGCCACCTCCCTACACTGACCACCTCATTAAGTTGACCTAATTTTCACAGACCGGACATGTACCACATGTACTTATCAGTACAGTAGACCTAGTTTTTTGTGTTGACCACCTCTGTATGTTGTAGTCCTTTGGGTGGTCAACTTAAAGAGATTCATAAAATAGAATATGAAATCAGAAGAGCTGATTTAGGGCAAGGAGACAAGCCCTTGAATAGCTTCCCATTATACTTAAAATGAAATCCAAACTCCAGCAGGGGCAGCCCACCTCCCTCTCTGGGCTGCTGGGCTATTCCTGCTTGTCCATGAGCCTAACAGCAATTCCAGCAACTCCTTCCTCTCAGGTCTTTCCATGTGTCAGAACATTTCCCTTTGCTTAGGACATACTTTTCACTGATCATTTATCTGGTTGCCTTCTCCTCAACTTTGAATCTTAGCTAAAATGTCCCTTGTCACAGAGGCCTTCTCTGAGATCTTTTTCTAAAGTTAAGTTCTTATGGTATTCAACTTGATCTTTTCCCTTATAACATATCCTATAAATTGAAATTGTTTACTAACTGGTTTGTTTACTTACTTATTGCTAGTCTCTTCCACTGAACTAAAAATTTATGAGTGCAGGAGCATCTCCGTGTGCTTTTGTCTTGCATACTGCCTGGCACAGTGTAGATCTCTCTATTTGAAGAATGAATGAGAGAGGGACTGAGCCACAGTGGAAAGTCTTGACTTAATGGGAGAGATTTGATGACATGAAAGGGGTAAGACAAGACTTTCTGAGTGAGAAGAGAAATATGTGGGAGCTTAAAGGGGGAAATTCTTGTACACAGGCCCTGTTATACGCTCTGGATCATGTACCAAGTACTTTCACACACATGGTATCGTTTCACTTTCCTAGCCATCCTTTTTTATAAGTACGTAAAGTGGGGCTCAAGGGCTTACATAACCGATCCAAGTTGGGACATAGTCAGGATCGCAAACTGAGACTCTGCAGGGAGGGAGGGAGGCAAGGTGAAGAGTGGGCATAACTGGAGAGCCCGTGCTCCATCCAGAGGGCAGCTAGCTGTGCCCAGCTCCAGCCAGGTGGCACCTTGGGAGAACTTCAGCGCAGGATGCCCAGAGCTCCCAGTTTGTCAAGAGAACTGTGAACTTATTTTGAGGGGGAAATACTCATTATTTAGATGTTGGCAACCAGTTTCTTAAACAATTTAATCTTTAGGAAGTCAAACAAAATCTACCTGGTGGCTGGTTTTTGCCTGTAGGTCATTCGTTTTCAGGCTTTTCTTTACAATAGAAATAATGAATGGGTGCCCATGGAGGAGAATGGCAGTGTGTCAGGTTACTTCAAGGTCCTTTTGGGTTAGAACTAGGAAGGGCCTTGGCTTGGAGGAACACAGTCAGCTCTGCTATAATGTGGCTTGTACATTCCTAAAATTCCCATGCTATACAGAATTGTGCAGTGAAAACCACAGGACTGGTGGTGAAAAATGGGTTAGTGGCACAATACTCAAAAACTTTGTCAGTAATACATTGAAAAACAGGTAATGAATCTAAAACTGCAAGTGGTTAAAAACATGATGACTTCAATAAATATGGTACTTCAACTTGAAAAAGCCTTGCAGTTTCTTGTGGGGATGGGGAGGATTGCATCTCATGAGTGGTAGACAGAGGGTGATCTGAAATCAAAGGAAAGTTACAACACTGAATGGGTAGGTATAACCCACACTTATTTTCCGTATTTACCTAAGTGTTTCTCATGGAGGAAAGCATGCACAAACAAACACAACATGTGCATTATGCTGAAATTATTCACTGACTTACCACTCATGTTGGAACAAATCAACCTTTTCACAGCAAGTGTATAGCAGCTCTGATTGTGTAGCTAAGCCATGGAGGACATTACAAATCATATGGAAAACAGGATATCCTTCCTTGCATTTCATTACTCCCCTGTCCCTAGTTTCTTACTGTTTACAGGCAGGAAGTAGGAAGATTTATTCCAAATAGAGAAATTAAATCAAATTTGCCTCTTAGGTTCCTAGGGCTACCATAACAAATTACCACAAACTTGGTGGCTTAAAACAACAGAAACGTACTCTCTCTTGGTTCTGGAGGCCACAATTCTGAATTTAAGGTGTTGGGAGGACCATGCCCTCTTAAGCATCTAGGAGAGCATCCCTCCTTGCCTCTTGTTAACTTCTGATAGTTGCCAGCAGTCCTGGGCATTCCTTGCTTGCTTGCAGCCGAATCTCTCCAGGCTGCCTCCATTGGCACATGGCTTTCTCATAAAGATGCCAGTCATTGAATTTAGGGCCCACCCTAATCCAGTATGACTACATCTGAATTCGATTATGTTTACAAAGACCCTATTTCCAAGTAAGTTCACATTAACAGGTAAATATCTTTAGGGGCACAATAATTCTACCCATAACACCTCTCCTCCACTCCTACACAAGTGCCTTACATTTAATGAGTTTGGATATATCCTGGCAATTTGATGCTTCCTCAGTCTCATTAAATAGGAAAATGTCGGGCAGCACCTGTGGCTCAGTGAGTAGGGCACTGGTCCCATATACCGAGGGTGGCGGGTTCGAACCTACCCTGGCCAAGCTGCAACAACAACAAATACCCGGGTGTTGTGGCGGGCGCCTGTAGTCCCAGCTACTCGAGAGGCTGAGGCAAGAAAATCGCCTACGCCCAGGAGTTGGAGGTTGCCGTGAGCTGTGATGCCACAGCACTGTACTGAGGGCAATAAAGTGAGACTCTGTCTCTACAAGAAAAAAAAAAAAATAGGAAAATGTCTGCTGATGTTTGTTAACAAGGTCTTTGCTTTTAGGTTCTAGTAGGGTATTCTGGGGGGGGGGGGGAGTGTTGTTTTCTTTTTTTTTTTTTTTTTTTCCCCTGTCTACACTTTCAGTTTTGTCCCAGAAGTGACCTGGAAAGGGGAGGATAAACAAAAAGACAAAAAAAAAAATTGTATTCATTGAATTTATATGACCCTGTGTCTTTGAGGGAAAAAAGGAAAAGAATACCCTGGGCTTTAGAATGTATTATGTGGTGCCATCAAGCAGCTATCCCCGTCCATACCCAGTCTCTCCTACCTTCCAACCCCTTCCGTGGCTCCATACCTGTCACTCCTCAACCATGAGACTGGGGACGAGCACAAAAGGAAATGACATAGTACCTTCTAGCTGTGTGTGCTCGGGTTGTCTCTGAACTCCCCAAGGGCAAAGAAATTACTAGCCTTGCCTTGGGTTTCCTTGGTAATTGAAGACCCCTGTCAATTGCATGGCTATTCCATTTCTTTTTCTTTCCTTTTTTTTTTGAGACAAAGTCTCACTACATCACCCTTAGTAGAGTGCTGTAGCATCACAGCTCACAGCAACCTCAAACTCCTGGGCTTACGCAATTCTCTTGCCTCAGTCTCCCAAGTAGCTGGGACTACAGGCGCCCGCCACAATGCCCAGCTAATTTTTTTTTTTTATTGTAATTGTCATTGTTGTTTGACTGTCCTGGGCTAGATTTGAACCCGTCAGCTCCAGTGTATGTGACTGGTGCCCTAGCTGCTGAACTACAGACACCAAGCTGCTCTTCCATTTCTTAACAGAGAAAACAGTTTAGGAAGGAAATAAGAATTGATAGACATGGAAAGAAAGTAAAACATTTGACTTGCACGTCTCAAGGTTGTGAGGGCCTTCCAAAGGCCATCTTGTTCTTCTAAGGCAGGAATTCCTTCTGTGCCAGCTGAGAGAAGTGTGTTTCAATCAGCTCGTGTCTGCAGTCTTTCAGTTTGAACATTTGGGTAGGGAAGTTTTTTTTGTTTTGTTTTGTTTTTTGTTTGAGACATGCTCTCTCTCAAGTCACCCTGGGGTTGAGTCCTGTAGCATCATAGCTCATAGCAACCTCAAACTCATAGGTTCAAGTGATCCTCTTAGTTCAGTCTCCCAAGTAGCTAGGACTATAGGGCCCACTACAACGCCTGGCTAGTTTTTCTATTTTTAGTAGAGATGGGGTCTCACTTTGCTCAGGCTGATTTCGAACTCAGCCTCCCAGGGTGGTAGGATTACAAGCATGAGACACTATGCCCAGCCAGTAGGGAAGTTTTTTGAAAGGCAGTTCTTTTCACAAGATTTTCTGTATTACGTTAAACCTTTTTGGTAGATTCTAGATTATAATCTATAATTCTAGATTCCAGGTAGGTTATAATAACAGGTTATAACAAGGAAAGGTACTTCCTTTCCCTCTCTGTACATCTCTCCTCCTTAATCCTTGAAGGTATTTTGACTCTGGTTAGAAATGGTGATGTTTAGGAGTTAGTCCCCAGCAATCAGCTAGGGAGGGATTCATCATTGCATCTTATGGTGCCATCCTGCTCTTCTCTCTGGTCTTGCACTCACTGTACCCTCTGCCTGTTGGTAGAGATATAATACAGGCGTACTATATTCCAGAGGACTCAGGCGGGCGTGGCCCAGGGCCTCAGCCCCCTGCTCAGCACGCCTAAGCCTATGGTGGCAAGGGATTTGGAATGTGTGCCAGAATAGACAGAAAACTAGTTTGGGGATATCTGAGTAAAATTCAGCAGCTTATTGGAGAAATGAGATACCATCAGAGTTAGAAGGGGATTAAAAATGACCCTTGAGCTAAGACAATCTAGCCTGGGTGCTGTAACCATAATCATTCTCCTGTCTAAGGTAACTTTATTTGTTACCTACTTAGTTCTGCCCTTGAGAATTATTCTATAATTTAGAGCCACCACCCTGATGACCTTTTTCATAATCAAAAGACCACCCACATGATTGAGTCATGAGACTATTAGCTCTTTACTTCTTCATTCTGTAAATACACTCCGTAAAATCTTAAATAAAAACCTTCTAAGAATGTGAATCAGGACAGCACTTAACTGCCTATAACGGTCTGTCTCTCTGGGTCTCAGCAGACTTTCCCCAAAACTGCATATTAATTTCCCAGTGACATTTTTCCCTCTGCCTCTGGACCGCGTTGAATCTTGGGGGATTCTCAGTCATTCTGTTGTAGCTCTTTCCTGTGCCACATCATCAGCCTACAGTACACTTTGCAAATCTTCGCATGACTTCCCCTCCTGCCTCCTTCACGTCTTTCCTCACTCACTCACAGAGGTCCGTCCTCATAAAGTTGGCCTTCTGCCTCCTTCCTGGTGCCATGCTCTCTCTGTTTTCTCCAGGGCACATGCCACTGACTAATATTCTTTATTCAGTGTTCATTATCTGTTTCCCCCACTTGACTGTAGAGGGTGCTCAATAAACATTTGCTAAATAATTGAATCTTTTCTTGCCTGTGTCATTTTATTTTAAACCAGCCAACATTATTTGATTTTCCACACTGGACAGTTGACCGGAGCTGTTGTGTTAGACTATGTGAGTTTGTTGTCTGAAGCCTGGAGTTCCATTTCACAAGTCTCAGGAAGGAGGTGGTGCAGATGACAGACTTGCCCACAATTGTACCGGGCTGTGCTGTGGGAAACTGAGTTCCAGTCAGAGACTCAGCGCAGGTCCCCTTGCCCGAGACCTGGCAATAGAGGCACGAGAGTGCTGTGTGCAGTGAAGGCCTGCCAGTGTTTCAGAGAGAGGCAGCAGTGCTCGAGCTGGGGTGACCTAGCCTAGGGGAGAGGCAAGGTGGGGACTAGAAGTGCTTCAGAGAACTTCATGAGCAAGAATAACAGCAATCACTTTTGTCATACTATTTTTATCATGACTGAAATAGTTAGGGAGTCTGGGAAGAGGTGACCCTGTTAGCTGTGGCTCCTGAATGGCAGGAGCCCCCAGAGGAATCAGGGTCCTGACTTCTCTGGAGTCAGTGCCCCTGCCTTCACTGTATCCCACAGCCTTTTATCTTCACCCCTGTGCTGGCCCTGGGGAGCAGCATTTGTTTTTTGTTTGTTTTTTAAAAGACAGAGTCTCAAGCTGTCGCCCTGGGTAGAGTGCTGTAGCGTCACAGCTCAAACCAACCTCAAAACTCTTGTGCTTCAGTGATTTTCTTGCCTTAGCCTCCCAAGTAGTTCCTGGGACTATAGGCACCCAACACAACACCTGGCTATTTTTTTGTTGTTGCAGTTTGTCATTGTTGTTTTAGCTGGCCTGGGCTGCGTTCGAACCCACCATCCTCGATGTGTGTGGCCAGCGCCCTACCCACTGAGCTATGGGTACTGTCTAGGAAACAGCTTTGAATAGGATGTGGCCTCTATCCTTAAAGACCTCAGGGGCTGGAAGCGGGAGTGAATTAGGTGTGTGGTCAGTCAGGCACCCTATATTCTGTTACCCTGAGGCAACATTATTTACAGGACCTTCCCTTAGAAGTAATCCTTCTTTAAAGGAGTCATTCCTAGATGTTTGGATTTTGTAAATCAATAGCATTTCAAGAGTTAGGGTTGCCTACATTTTTTTTATTACGCTAGGACAAGTTTAATTACGTTAAACTTACCATCTATTATTTGCTATTATCTTCATTTTATAAAAGAAAGGGCATTTTAATTCTATACATAATAGGAAAGACAGAATCCTAAAATAATGGCTCTGTGATATTTGGAAAGCTGACTATTGTGTTTTATTTTTCTCACTTCGCCATGGACTGGTGAAACTGGGACCAGCCTTAACTGAAGACCGGTATTTGGTAGTCACCACTTATGAGCACTGCCTATAAGTGCACGGGTTTCATGACACTACATCATAGTAGCCTCCACACGTTGTGTCTTACAGATTGTGACAGACCAGCAGACAGGACAGAAGATCCAGATAGTCACCGCAGTGGACGCCTCCGGATCCCCCAAACAACAGTTTATCCTGACCAGCCCAGATGGAGCTGGAACTGGGAAGGTGATCCTGGCTTCCCCAGAGACATCCAGTGCCAAGCAACTCATATTCACCACCTCAGACAACCTTGTCCCTGGCAGGATCCAGGTAAAGTCTTTTCACAGGTATTGTTTTCAGCCATTGAACTTGTTCCTGACTTGTTCTTACCTCTGTCTTGGAAGTCAAATCGATCTCTGGAAGGTTGTTTGAGGACCTGCAAACATGGTAGGTTGCTGCTTTGCCAGCAAACAAGAGGCAAGACCCAGAGGACAGTCAGCAATAATGCTCAGAGGGAAAGGGATGAGTCAGGAAATATCAGGGGCCACAGGAGGCTGGCAGGAGCAAGCTAGCACCAAGCCCACTGGAGAATGGTTCTTTTTTTTTTTTTTTTTTTTTTTTTTGAGACAGAGTCTTACTCCATTGCCCTGAGTAGAGTGCCCTGATGTCGTCATAGCTCACAGCAACCTTCAACTCTTAGGCTGAAGCAATCCTCAGTCTCCCAAGTAGCTGGGACTATAGGCACCTGCCACAATGCCCAACTAGATTTTCCATTTTTAGTAGAGATAGGGTCTCATTCTTGCTGGCTTGTCTCAAACTCCTCGGGTCAAGTGATCCTTCCACCTTGGTCTTCCAGAGTGCTAGTATTACAGGCATGAGCACCGCATCCACCCTGGAGAATTGTTCTTAACAAAGGCCACACAGTGGCAGTGCTGGGCCCATGATATTTTAAAGACCTGGGGCTGGCCGCAGCCAAATGAGAATTGACTTGTTCCTAACTCCTACCTCCGCCTTGTCCAGATCATTAGACCTGGTCCCAGCTCTTCCTTCTGTCTTCACTTGCTCTTGTGAACTGCTGGCTCTGGACTCCCCCACAGTTCTTGTCTTCATCTCTGCCCTGGTTCCCCTACTCTGGCAAGGCAAGATGGGGCTGGGGACAGGCCATAGCGAGGAGAAGAGCATGTTGAAGGAAAGCAGGGTTGTTGCTTAGCTTTGCATGAGGTTGGGAAGTGCTGGATTTCCTCATTCAATACTTAAAGAACAGAGACTCAGCAGAGATTTGTCTTGTGGTGGCCAAGCAGGAACATGTTTAATTGGAATCTGTGTTGTTTTTAATTTTTTTTAATTTGTAATAAAAATATATATATATATATAATATAAAACTTACCATCTTAACTAACCATTTTTAGGTGTACAGTTTAGTGGTATTATGTATATTCACATTATTGTACCACCATACATCTCTGTAACTCACTCTTTTTATCTTCCCAAACTGAAACTGTACTCATTGAATGATAACTGCCCATTTGCCTCTCCCTCCAGCTCCTGGCACTCATCATTCTACTCTGTGTCTCTGTGAATGTGACTTCTCTAAGGACCTCACATGAGTGGAATCATACAGTATTTGTCATTTTGCGACTAGTTTTTTTTTTTTACTCAGCATAATGTCTTCAAGGCTCATCCATGTTGTAGCATGTTATAGATTTTCTTCCTTTGTTAAGGCTGAATAATGTTCCATTGTGTGTATATACCATATATGGTTCATCTATTGGTGGACACTTGGATTGCTTCTACCTTTTGCCTATTACAATTAGTGCTGCTAAGAATCAGTACGTTGGGGCGCCTGTAGTCCCAGCTACTTGGGAGGCTGAGGCAAGAGAATCACTTAAGCCCAGGAGTTTGAGGTTACTGTGAGCTCTGATGCCACAGTACTCTACCTAGGGCGACAAAGTAAAACTCAGTCTCAAAAAAAAAAAAGAAGAATCAGTGTGTTGGGGAAGGGACTTTTTACTATGGAAAAACTTAAGGAGAGAATTTTTTTTCTTCTGATTGAGCTGGGAGCAGAACACCCATAGGTTCATCTTTCAGAACTGTACTTTCAGACACCTTGCATTCCACTTACTAAATACTGTCTCACCCTTTACCAGAGTACATTCTGAGCATCTGAAATTGGAATTCCTCCCTGCTTATTTAGAGTACTCCTTATTTGTTAAAGGATGGCTATTGATGTGTTGCATGTTTCACAAGTTTCTACTTAATGGTTTCTGTATATGTTTCCCTATGTGCAAATCATTTTATGGCTTATCATTAGCTCAGATTCAAGTACATTTTTTAATAACAGCTATTTTTCACTTTCTCAGATTGGTATCAGTTATAGTGTTATCCCACATGGGTGGCACTGTCTATCACCTACAAATGATGGGCAGAAACAGGTTTCAGAAGTCATCCATTCTAGTTGTTTTACCACCACCTCCCTCAATGGGAGACCTAGTTATTTAATTAATAAAACTTGGTTATTTCTTCTAAATACACCTTTTTGCCTATATTCAAGTTGTTTGGTAAGAACAGAAGAACAAGGTGGGTGTGGTGGCTCACGCCTGTAATCCCAGCACTCTGGGAGGCCAATGCGGGTGAATCACCTGAGCTAGAGCAAGACCCCATTTCTAAAAATAGGTGGGCATTGTGGCAGGTGCTTATAGTCCCCGCTACTTGGGAGCTGAGGCAAGAGAATTGATTGAGCCCAAGAATCTGAGGTTGCTGTGAGCTGTGATGCCATGGTACTCTACACCAATAATGACAAAGTGACACTGTCTCAAAAAAAAAAAAAAAGGCAAAAAAAGAATGGGCACAGTGGCTCACTCCTGTAATCCTAGTGCTCTGGGAGGCCAAGGCAGGTGAATTGCTTGAGCTCACAAGTTTGAGACCAGCCTAAGCAAAATCAAGACCCCATCTATACTAAAAATGGAAAAACGGAGGCAGAAGGATTGCTTGAGCCCCAAAATTGGAGGTCGATGTGAGCTGTGATGCCACAGTACTCTACCCATGGCAACAGCTTGAGACTCTGTCTCAAAAAAAAAAAAAAAAGAAAGAAAAGAAAAGAAAGAAAAGCAGCAGAAGAACTTTAAATATCTTTATTTTGGAGCATTTATGTGTGATTCCCCACGTGGCCCCCAATTTTAAAAGGCTGTGTTAGACAGGTGAGTAGATCAGTGAAAACCATTACCTGATCCTGGAAACCACCCAGCTGAAGGGGTGCAGTCTGGATGAGCAGCAAGGCCATTCTGAGTGTCAGATGAAGTTGTCAGCTGGAATTTTCCCAGTTCTTCCCAGGGTTCTCCAGGTTAAAAACCCAAGATTAGGGGCAGCGCCTGTGGCTCAGTCTGTAAGGCGCCAGCCCCATATACCGAGGGTGACAGGTTCAAACCCCACCCCGGCCAAACTGCAACCAAAAAAAAAAATAGCCGGGCGTTGTGGCGGGCGCCTGTAGTCCCAGCTACTCGGGAGGCTGAGGCAAGAGAATCGCTTAAGCCCAGGAGTTGGAAGTTGCTGTGAGCTGTGTGAGGCCACAGCACTCTACCGAGGGCCATAAAGTGAAACTCTGACTCTACAAAAAAAAAAAAAAAAAAAACCCAAGATTAGGAATTTATAGTTAAATATTACTTTCCTTTAGTGACTTGGTTTTTAATTGGCATCCTGTTTGTTTCCTGATTTCTCTTAGATCGTCACGGATTCTGCTTCTGTGGAGCGTTTGCTGGGGAAGGCAGATGTCCAGCGGCCCCAGGTGGTAGAGTACTGCGTGGTCTGCGGTGATAAAGCCTCTGGTATGTAAACCCAGGGTATACCAGGCAGACATTCATGAACCAATGGCATGAAATAACTGTTGTGGGTGGGGTGGGAGTGAATTTAGAAAGAACATTTTCTGTAGGTTTGTAGGTTTCAAGCATGAACTGGGCACAGTGGTGTATGCCTTTAGCTCCATAGTTAGTTGGTAGGCTGAGGTGGGAGGAATTCTTGGGCCCAGAAATTCAAGTCCAGCGTGAGTAATATAGTGAGACCCCATCTCTTAAAATTTATTTTAAACCCAATGAATTTCACTTCTCTACGTTATTAGTGATGTAAATGTGCAAAGCAGCTTTTCAGATTATTAGAATCAAAAGGAAAAGGCAAGAAACTATTCCTGTGCTTTGTAAATTTTGGTTGAGTGCCTAGTTATTTATATGCTATTAAGAAAGTAATAATTCTTTAACATTAGCACAGTGCTTTGCTATTTTACAAGAGGTAATATTTGGATAGTTTCACAGCATCCTTACTGTAACTATCTCTGTCATCCCCTTATTGTAACCTACAGTTTTGCTGTATTGAAGGAGGAAGAAGCATTGGCTAGAGTCTTCAGGTCAGAAAAGGCCCCATAGAGGCAATCACACCTGAGGGTTTTGGTGGTTAAATATATGTATGTTGTGTGAAGCAAGAGAAGAGCATTGCAGCTAGTGCAGCCAGGGCCCAGGGAGTTTATTATCTTGGGAGACAGCTCATAGACGTCCAAGGTTAGGATGTGGATAAAGGGAGACTGGAACAGTTTGGCCCAAAAGTTCAGATTTTGGTTCACTAGCACTAAGGAGCCACGGCAGGTTACTGAGGCAGGCAGGTAAGAATGGAGAAATATTTGATGAGGGAATAATTCCAGGGATGCCAGGGGCACAGACCTGAGTTCTGTGATGGCTACTTGGCTACTTTATGCTGTGGTCACAGAATTTATAGAAACTTGGGACACTTTGTAGTGCTGGTTTTGTTTTGTTTGTATTTGTTTTGTTTGGCTTTAAGAAGGGAGATTATGACTTGGCGCCTGTAGCTCAAGCGGCTAAGGTGCCAGCCACCTATACCAGAGCCGGAGGGTTCGAATCCAGCCCAGGCCTGCCAAACAACAATGACAATTACAACCGGGAAAAAAAAAGCCAGGCGTTGTGACAGGCCCCTGTAGTCTCAGCTACTCGGGAGGCTGAGGCAAGAGAATCGCTTAAGCCCAGGAGTTGGAGGTTGCTGTGAACTGTGATGCCACAGGACTCTACCCAGGGCAACAACTTGAGGCTCTGTCTCAAAAAAAAAAAGACAGGGAGATTATACCAAATCACTTAGGAAGACACAGCCCCATGCCAGCATCTAAGCGTCTAAGATCAGAAGCTCCAGTTGCCACTCCTGCGGGTAAGACCATTTCTTGGCCAGTGGTGCCTGCCCTATTCTTTTTCTGGTAAACCTGCCCATGCTACCCCTTCCCTGAAGCCCTCACCTACCCCACATAGGCAGATGAACAGTGCTGCCTGTGCTCCTGATTGCCCTTTTCTACAGACCTGTCTAAGCACTTGTATTCTTTTATAATTAATTCTTTATAGGTCTGGCTTCCCCATCAGACTATTAGAGCAAAAACCATGTCTTACCTATCCATCTCTATATTCCTATCTTCTTGCTTAGCAAGGGGAGGAACTCTGCAAACTTTTTTTTTTTTTTTGTAGAGACAGAGTTTCACTTTATGGCCCTCGGTAGAGTGCCGTGGCACCACACAGCTCACAGCAACCTCCAACTCCTGGGCTTAAGCGATTCTCTTGCCTCAGCCTCCCGAGCAGCTGGGACTACAGGCGCCCACCACAAACGCCCGGCTATTTTTTGGTTGCAGTTTGGCCGGGGCCAGGTTTGAAACCACCATCCTTGGCATATGGGGCCGGCACCCTACTCACTGAGCCACAGGCGCCGCCCAACTTTTAAACAAATAAATGAAGGATGAACAAAAAGATCACAGAATCTGCTTGGCTTCCTTATTTATTAGTCTTCTGAGCTTAAAGGAAAGGCCTAGTCATGGGTCCTCAGTGCCATGTCTCCAGATAGGTCTGAGAATAATTCAAAGGGATAGAGAACTCAAGAAAGAACACTGCAAGAAAAAGAAAAACAACATATACAGAGGGAATTTTAGCACAGCTTTTTTTTTAAAGAGACAGGTTCTTGCTCTGTGTCACCCACGCTGCCTTGCAGTGACACCATCATAGCTCACTGCAACCTCCACCTCTTTGGCTCAAACAATCCTCCTGCCTCAGGCTTCTAAGTAGCTGACACTACAGATGCATACTACCATGCCTGGCTAATTTTTAAATTTTTTTTTTTTTTTTTTTGGTTTTTAAATATTTTTTGAGAAATGGAGTCCCACTGTACTGCCCACACTGGTCTCAAACTCTTGCCCTCAAATGATCGAGCCACCATGTCCAGCCTTAGCACAACTTTTCTTAAAAGTACAAAATTGAGTTCCTCTAAATGCACACTTGGGAAATGGTTCCACACACTAGAGCTTAAGACAAGGAAATCTTCTATAGCCACCATAAATAGTAACCTTGTGAAATGTAGCCTCCCTAGAAGTGTAGCTATGAACTTGGGTTACACAAACAAGACAGAACCAGAAGAGCATATCCATGGTCAGTCCCAGCTAGAAACGAATGAGTTATAATGTGTGTGAAAGCACTTTGTGAACTAGGAAGGGTAAACTGAGGTAGGAGGCACTTTTAAATATCATTGATAATTAGAAGTTAGAGACACTGCAAACTATACAAAGGATTAGTATTCAGAATACATAGGAAACTTAACAGCAAAAACAAATAACCTAATTTAAAAATAAACATTTCTCAAACGAGGACATTCAGCTGTCTAACAGATACATGAAAAAATGTTTAACATCACTAATCATCAGGGAAACCCACATCAAAACCACAATCAGATACTACCTCACTCCAGTTAGAATGGCTATAGTCAAGGGCGGCGCCTGTGGCTCAAGGAGTAGGGCGCCGGTCCCATATGCCGGAGGTGGTGGGTTCAAACCCAGCCCTGGCCAAAAAAAAAAAAAAAAAAAAAGAATGGCTATAGTCAAAACAACAACAGAAGACAAAAAAAAAAAAAGATTAAAGAAAAAGAAGACAAATGCTGATGAAGATGTGGAGAAAAGGGAACATTTACACAGTGTAGGTGGGATTGTAAATTATTACATCCATGATGGAAAACTGTATGGTGGTTCTTCAAAAAATTAAAAATAGAGGGTGGTGCCTGTTGGCTCAAAGGAGTAGGGCACCAGCCCCATATGCCAGAGGTGGTGGGTTCAAACCCAGCCCTGGCCAAAAACTGCAAAAAAAAAATTAAAAATAGAACTACCATGTGATCCATAATCTTACTACTAAGTATATATCCAGAGGAAGTGAATCAGTATGTTGAAGAGATGTCTGCACTCACATGTTTATTGTAGCATGATTTAAAATAACTAAGATAGGGAATCAAACCAAGTATCCAACAGTGATAAATGGACAAAGAATATGAAAATGTGGTCTTCATACAAATAGAATACTATCCCACCATAAAAAATAATGAAATCCTGCCATTTGCAACAACATGGATAAACCTGGAGGCCATCACATTAAGTGAAATAAGCCAGACACAGAAAGACAAATAGCACAAATTCTCACTTATATGTGGAATCTAAAAAAAAAGTTAGATGTGGAGGAGACTGGTCAACAGCTACAATTAGGTAGTAGGAATAAATTCTGGTATTCTTATTGCAGGGTAGGGTGGTTAACAATAAGTATTCTGGTATTACAGATAACTAGAAGAGAGGCTTTGGAATGTCCTCACCACAAAGAAGTGATAAGTGCATGAGGTGATGGTTATGATTTCATCATTATACAACATGTACATGTATGGAAAGTGTGCAGTCAATTGTACCCCATAAATATGTACAATTACAATATACATAGTATACAAAATAAATTTAAATACTGTTAGAGACACCAAAATAACCAAGACCGGGGGAAAACATTGTTGAATAAATGTATTCCTAGGACTATGTTTCTAGAAAGCTCTGGGTAGTGAGCCCTGTGGTATCCTTCTTTTGCCTCGGTCTTTTAGTAGTCCCAGTCCCCGAGCTTCTTCTTGTGACCCTTCCACCACTTCAAGGGGTGCATAAAGCCCAAGATGTGGATCAGAGAGGGAGTGAATCCAGGAGTGAGACCCTGTGCGCTAAAACAGTACACGCACTTGTCTGCTGTGTGCCACTCATGGCAGGGCAGGAGCTGAGCAGCTTGACAACCCAGGTCTGTAGGGCTGGGACCAAGAGTGCACAGTAGAGTCAGCCGTCATCTGCAAGCTTCTCCTGGTGTTAGGTCCCTTGTATGCTACAAGAATTAAGGTCATGCCGTATGCCACTGTCATGTTACCTGTCTGAACTTCAGTATTTCCATCACAAACTCATAAAGCTGCTGGAAAGAGTATAGAAAAATTATAAGAAAGATGTGGCCATTAACTTAATGTTCAGGTTGATCCACAGGGCTGTAGGTGCCTGACACTGTATGTACCAGTCACTTTGATAAGACTTTCACAGGGCCTGTGACAGATCACCTGTTATGAAGAATCCGCAGAATTTTCATGTACTCTTTCTCCTTTCAGGTCGTCACTATGGGGCTGTCAGTTGTGAAGGTTGCAAAGGTTTCTTCAAAAGGAGTGTGAGGAAGAATTTGACTTACAGCTGCCGGAGCAACCAAGATTGCATCATCAATAAGCATCACCGGAACCGTTGTCAGTTTTGCCGGCTGAAAAAATGCCTAGAGATGGGCATGAAAATGGAATGTGAGTAACAGTATTAAAAACTGCAAGAAGTAACAGAGAAGGGGAGAGTGAGCAAGAGTTTATTAAAGGTTTCGGGGGTTGGGCGCAGTGGCTCATGCCTGTAATCCTAGCAATTGGGAGGCGAAGGTGGGTGGACTGTCTGAGCTCACAGGTTGGAGACCAGCTTGAGCCCAAGAGTTTGAGGTTGCTGTGAGCTATGATGCCACGGCACTCCACCCAGGGCGACAAAGTGAGACTCTGTCTCCAAAAAAATAAGGTTTCTGTGCCTGGCCTTAAAATACTTCATTTAAAAAAATGTCCACTCAAGCTTCATTTGGGTTTACCTTCTGGGCCACCCCGGTGATTCAGAGCTAACGCTGCTGAGGTTGGTGAGTTCTCATGGTGAAGGCCTTATTTTAGATAAATCAGGAGGCAACACAGTGGAGTGGGGTGAGCACAGACTTTGGAGAAAAGCTGATACCAAACCCAACTCCAGCTCTGATGTGGAAGACCTCTGAGGCCTGGGAAAACTTAAAGCCTTTCTCAGCCACAGGATCCTCATCCGTGCACTAGAGCCCCTTCCCTCACTTCCATCTTGCTCCTGCGGATTAAATGAGCCTCCTCTTACTAATTGTTTTCTTAGCCCCTGTACTTTCCTTTGGGGCTAGCTAGGCCCTCTGGCAAGCCTCTGTGTCACTGGGGTTCTGAAGGGACACCTATTGATCCTGGATGTGGGTAGCCAGGGAAAGCCTCAAGCCTCTCCTCCCAGTTCCTGTAGCCAATATTTGGGGGATTAGGTATTCCTCACTCACAGGGACCAATCAGAGTGAGGTCAGTTCCCTAGCTAGTGGTGAAACACAAAAAGCAGGAAACAAGATAGGCAGCAAAGAGAAACCCAAGGAGAGCAGAGGTGGGCACACAGACCATAGCAGGAAAATAAAGGTTAGCAGAGAGTGAGACAGATGCTCACCCAGACCAGGCTCGTCCTGGGGCCAGGACTGTAGGCTCCTGCTGACGTTTCTGTATGGCTCCCTCATCTTCTGCACAGTTCCCTAGGAAGACGGAAAACCGATATATTTCAGTACTGGTGTTTGAATTTCTGGGAACAGGAAACTACAAAATTCACTAGAACAAATGGAAATGTGTTCTTTGAGAAATTAGTAATATCAACCTAATTTCTGCCTAACATGATTTCATTTTATCTAGTGGTATTGCTCTTTCCTCAGAGTGAATAAATACATGGTCTGGCTTGCTGTGGGACTGGCTTATATTGCCAAACGGCCTTTTCTCAATAGTGAACTTTTTACTGAGAACAGTGATTGAAATCATTTTTCTGTAATCACAGCTGTAGCTGCAAACTCAAGACTTATATGGATTTCAGTTAGCAGGATATCTAAATACTCTTCTTTCTTTTAAAAAGTGTTTGGTTTTCAAGGCCAGTCTCAGTGGCTCACACTTGTAACCCTAACACTCTAGGAAGCCAAGGCAGGTGGATCGCCTGAGCTCGAGTTCAAAACCAGCCTGAGCAAGAGCAAGACCCCGTCTCTACTAAATATAGAAAAACTAGCCAGGTGTCATGATGGGCGCCTGTAGTCCCAGCTACTCTGGAGGCTGAAGCAAAGGGATCACTTGAGCCCAAGAGACTGAGGTTACTGTGAGCTATGATGATGCTGCGGCGCTCTACCCAAGGCGGCAAAGTGAGACTCTTTCTCAAAAAGGAAAAAAAGTCTTCATTTCTTCAGTTGCTTCTGGCACATATGCCTGTTTTTGTTTTTGTTTTTGTTTCAAGAGAGGGTCTTGTTCTATTGCCCAGGCTAGAGTGCAATGGTGTCATCAAATGATTGCTTCATCAAAGGATTGGTTGACCTCAAACTCCTGGGCTCCTCCCATCTTGGCCTCCCAGAGTGCTGGGATTCCGAGAGTGAGCCACTGCACCTGACCTATACCTCTTCTTTTACTGGATTGCTGAAGGGAGACTGTGATATAAAACTGATACCCATTAAACACCTGACTTCTGCCAGGTGTTTCTGCTACAATTTGTGGCACAGAACAAATTGAGGACCCACTTGAAGACGGGCATTTCTTATCCTAGAGCGAGTCCATTTTGTTAGCTGCAAGAACTAAAAACCCAGAGAACTCACTGGGGGGCTCCATAGCCATGCGGATGCTATGCAGTGCCCACCATTTTCAGCTGTTTATTATGCCTTCAGATTTGAAATGGCATGGTTTGGCTTTGAATTCTCTAACCTTTGGCTGAAAAGTCCACTGCAAAAGCTGAGCTAGACAAATCTAGCACCAGAGCTTATCATCCTTACAGTAATGTATTTACGAAGGAAGACTCCTTGCCTTACCATGAGGGATATGGTGTTTATCGACATGAATCTTTTCTTTAAACATGAATATTTATGTTGTAATTTAAGCTGTACAGAGTGAACGGAAGCCGTTTGATGTGCAACGGGAGAAACCAAGCAACTGTGCTGCTTCAACCGAGAAAATCTATATCCGAAAGGACCTGAGAAGTCCTCTTATAGCCACACCCACATTTGTGGCAGACAAGGATGGAGCCAGGTTAGTTCCCTGCTGTCACTGCAGTCAGCCTTCAGAGCTGGTCAGAGAAGGCATGAATGCTTCCTGCAAAGGGTGCTGTGTGACTCCCAGTGCACCTGCCACAGCCTTTTACCTTGTCTTGCCTCATTCCACTCCTTCTGGAGCTGCTCAGTCATACCTCTGAATAGGCCGGAGGATTCCTGTTTTAAGATGGTGTCAGAAGTTTTCCTGTCTTGGACTCAGATTATGTTTTTCAGTTTTGGCATCATTTATACAGGAAAACAATAGTTCTGACATTTAAGATTGTGGCTTTTTTTGCAGTAGACTAAAGGTTTCAGGTGAATTGAGGTGCCACATAGCGCCGCAGATTAATTTGTACATGTTTAAATGTAGTCCATTGACCTTATCTTAAAAGCAACAGAAAGAGGGAATAAGAAATCTAAAATGTATCATATGGAGAGCTGGAGTTGATTTTCTGAAGATCAAGTTAACTTTTCTTGACAGACTGGGGATGTGCCTCTGTGTTTCATCCTGTCCGAAGCTGTGGACCTGACTCTGTGCACATCTCATTGCAGAGAAGGGGGGACATTCAGTCACTCCGTGCTTGAGTCTAATTACAGCTTTTCTACTATTAAGACAGTTTACACATAGGGAAGGGACAGGTTAATGCAGCGTGATCATACTGTGCATAAAATGTTGGAAGCTACCCTGGGTTTCTTTATGTTTTTAATAGACAAACGGGTCTTCTTGATCCAGGGATGCTTGTGAACATCCAGCAGCCTTTGATTCGTGAGGATGGTACAGTTCTCCTGGCCACGGATTCCAAGGTGACTTTCCCTGCTCATGCTTCCCTTACTCCTTTATGTTGACAGTGCAGGTTGCTTCCTCCTGGCCCTCAGAGACCATGTTGAAAGCATGACCTGCATCTCAGTTTGCTTCTTGTGATAGCTACCCTGGGATTTGTTCGGGAGATGCTGATGGCTTTTCAGAAACCTCAGTCAGGGCTGGCTGGTCAGTTATATAACATGTCAGAGTGTAGTCTTCAATTTAGTGGACATTCTGTGGTTCTGCTCTCTGTTAAGATTTTCTTTTGTTTATGGACACACACCTTGACAAATTACTAGCATGTTGAGGAAAGAGCTACTTGTCCTTAGATGATCTTTTGCAAAAGCTCCTAGTTCCTTTTTATTAGATGATCATCAGAAGGAGGTTCAACCAGGAATCTAAGAATCCTAAAGCTTTACTAGAACAAATCAGCTGTAGGGAATTGAACTTGTGGACAGAGAGGTTTATTAGAGGGAGAGACAACTAGCTAGCTCCTGTGAAGATTACCAAAAAGGATTTTATCCAGGCAAAAGAACCCATTGTTTCGTTCCTCTTGGGGTTCCCATTGTAAACCAAGTAATAAAGAAATAGCAGTGAGCCAGAGCTATAAAGGGGGTACCTCAGTAACTGAGAGCATTGGCATTGTTGCTGCCCTTAGAGCCAGAGCAGGGCCTGCAGGCTTCCTTCCATCCATTCACATGCTCACCAAGGGGTACAGTTGGTGTATTATGGAGCATCCTTTTTGGGTAAGAGAAGGCAAAATTGAGAGCCTTTGAGCTGCCCTGCAATCATTGGTGTTCAGGCTGGGCTTTGAGCTTCCTGTCTTTGGGCAACGGTGATACGCAAAATAGAAGCTAATAGGTCATACGTGGCTCACTGCTTATCACCAGCAGACATTCTGGAACAGTGGCTCTGTGATTGTATAGCGGAATATAGAGAAAGTGTAAGCTTGAAAGTGAGACACAAATAACCTTAAAAACTCCTGATCACCAAGGGATTCACAAGCACGCATTCTGTTGGGCCATCTCTGCAAAGGAAAAGAACCAAGACCCCCAGAGCCAGCTGGGCCTGGGCTCTGGGTCCAGCACCACTTTTAGTAGCTAGATGTCTCTTTCCCACACCTCACTTTCCCCAGTACCTACCACACAGGGTTGTTGGGAAACTAGGGTAAGCTAATTTTATAAAGCACTTGGCACACAGCCCTCAGTAAGTGTTCCGCGTTAAGAATTTGTCACTGGATAGAGGAGAATGAGTGCAAAAGCCATGTAGTATTTAAGTGCTTAAGAAAAAAGCTTCAAGATCAGACACATGTCCTATTCCATGATTCTCTCCTGTGTGAAATGGAAATAACAATACCCACCCCAGAAGTTTGTTACACAGAGCACCTAAAGGTGGCTATTTTGAGAAGCTATTTTTTAATTTTACTTTGAAATGAGCTATTACAGAGCTCCTGCATAGCTTTCACCATGGTTCTCCCAATGGTTACTCTACACATATCCCGGGTACAATATTACAACCAGGACATTGACTGTGGTACAGCGTATGTTTTTCTGTGCCATTTTTTATTTTTCACTCTTTTCAACCATATATCCTTCAACATACCTTTCTATCATGATGACTTAAATCTTACAGCAGCTGTACAATATCATATGGTTCTATTGTGATTTATTAATCATTTCTCTGCATGACCTCTTCTGATTTTTTACTTTTATAATCAAGACACAGTAGACATTTGTGTAACCATGTCTTGAGTTATTTGAGTGTATCTCTGGCTTTTTTAAATTGAAATGTAATTCACATGGCATAAAATTTGTCTTTTCACTATATAATTTAGTGATTTTTAGCATATTCACAAGGTTGTACAGCCAACACTCTTATCTTAGAATACTTTCATTACCTCAAAAGAAACTCGGAACCCCATTATGCAGTCATCCCGTCTTCCCAAATCCTGCCAATCACCATCCACTTTAGGATTGTAAGGTTTTTGTCAGTTCCATACTTTTCATATAAAGGAAATCATATAATATGTGATCTTTTGTAACTGGCTTTTTTTACTTAGTATAGTATCTTCAAAGTTTGTCCATGTTTAGCATATGCCAGTATTTCATTACATTTTTTTGCCAAATAATATTCCATTCATGTTTATCAATTGATTTGATTTCTTTCCATGTTAAGAATGGAATTGCTGGTCATATGGTAATGCTTATATTTATACTTTCGAGGAACTGCCGAACCATTTTCAAAGTAGCTACTTTACAATACCACCAGCTCCGTATCCTTGCCAGCACGTCATTGTCCGTCCATCTTTTTGACGGTAGCCATTTTAGTACATGTGAAGTGTTGTCTCCTTGTGGTTTTGATTTATACTTCCAGTAATGTGGAGCATTTTTTCATGTGCTTATTGGCCATTTGTATATCTTCTGTGGAGAAAGGTCTATTCAGATTCTTGTTCTATTTTTAAATTGTGTTTTTTTTTTTGTTTGTTTATTGTTGAGTTGTTAGTGTTCTTTAGCTATTCTGGCTACTAATCCATTCTCAAATATATGATTTTCCAGGTATTTTCTCTCATTCTTTGGATTAGCTTTTTGGTTTTTTGGTTTTATGGGTGGTATTTCCACTTTTGACAATTTCTTTCGAAGCACAAGTTTTAATTTTAGTGAAGTCCAATTTACCTGTTTTTGTTCTGTCATTTTATCTCGTGTAGACTTAAGATACAGAACTATTTCATCCCTGAGAAGTTCTCCCTCGTGTTGCCCCTTTGTAGTCACATTCCCTGGAAGCTGTTTTTCAACCAGCATTATATACTAATTGGCCTAAGAGTCATTTGCATATGTTCATTTTTAATGTTACTGGTTTTTGTTTAATAGGCTGAAACAAGCCAGGGAGCTCTGGGCACACTGGCAAATGTAGTGACTTCCCTTGCCAACCTAAGTGAATCCTTGAACAATGGCGACACCTCAGAAATCCAGCCAGAGGATCAGTCTGCAAGTGAGATCACTCGGTACGAGCCCACAAGGGTAGAGACCCCCTCCTGACCTGCACAGATAGTCATGGTATTGTGAAGGTGGATGGCAGCATTTTGGTACCTATGCTATCTTTAATCAAGGATTTTAAAATTGTCAAAATGACCCTGTACCTGTGTCTTATTTGAAATTTTAACTATGGGAACATAGACCCACTTATACAGGGTGGCCGTAGTAACTATTTTAAATTGCATATGAACTTTAGGGGCATCCTGTATTATATGGCATATAACAATCAAAACTGTTTTTCATTCGAAACCATGAAAAAGGAAATTGAGTAACTCAATGGAAGCAGTGAACAGATGTTATTTGTATTAATCACTGTTTAATGCACCTGCATATTAATAGTTTAAACCCTTTCCTATTTCTCTTTCACCCTGTTTTCTCATGTATATTTTCTAAGTAGTACATTTAAAACATAAATCCACCAGGGTAATTAGATTGATATTAGCTGACAGCATTAGCTGGACCTAGATGTCGGTAACTGCTGCTGAAGTAGTTTTTCTCCTCAGCATGGTTCTTGTACTTTGTTCCTTCCATTCCTTCCTGTCTTGCCAGGCCAGTCAGGTACAAAGGTGGGGACCACACAAATATGCTGGTCCTCATGTTCACTTGTGGTCTGATAACAAATAAGATATAGGTCCAGGCGAGGCACAGTGGCTCACACCTATAACCCTAGCACTCCAGGAGGCCGAGGCAGGTGGATCACCTGAGCTCAAGAGTTGGAGACCAGCCTGAGCAACAGTGAGACCCCGTCTCTACTAAAAATAGAAAAACTAGCAGGGGTGCTTGTAGTTCTAGCTACTTGGGAGGCTGAGACAAGAGGATTGCTTGATCCCAGGAGTTGGAGGTTGCTGTGAGTTGTGATACCACAACACTCTGTACCAAGGGTGACAGAGTAAGACTCTATCACAAAAAAAAAACAAACACATGAGGCTTGGCACCCATGCACAATGGTTATGGCGCCAGCCACATACACCGAGGGTGGTGGGTTCGATCCTGGCCCAGGCCAGCTAAATAACAATGACAACTGCAACAAAAAATAGCTGGGTGTTGTGTGGGCGCCTGTGTCCCAGCTACTTGGGAAGCTGAGGCAAGAGAATCACTTAAGCCCAAGAGTTGGAAGTTGCTGTGAGCTGTGATGCCACAGCACTCTACCGTGAAGGGGACATAGTGAGACTCTTGTTTCAAAAAAAATGATCTTGGTCCAATGGAAAAAGGGTTGGATTAGAATTAGGTAGAATTCTGGTTTCATCACTTACTATAGGTGGTGATCTTGTTAAAGTTATTTAAACATCTGTAAGCCTTAGCATTCATATCTGTAAAATGGCAATAGTTTCTACCTTTGGAAAGAAAGGTAGTTGTGAAAAATAGAAATTGTATATGAAGATAAATAATATCTATGGCCCAGTGGCTAAGATAATGTATAGACAATACATAGAAGCTTTCATTGTTAGCCCTTCTTCCCTCAGCAGTTGGAATTTAATTATCTTTCCCCCAATGCATTGTTTTTCTAAATTATATCTCAGCTACAGTTCTTTTCCCCCTGAAAACTGTAGATCCACAACGGTTGCTTGCTTTATTTCTGCTCACAGGGCTTTTGATACCTTAGCTAAAGCACTTAATACCACAGACAGCTCCTCGTCTCCAAGCCTGGCAGATGGGATAGACAGCAGTGGAGGAGGAAGCATCCACGTCATCAGCAGAGACCAGTCAACACCCATCATTGAGGTCGAGGGTCCCCTCCTTTCAGACACACATGTCACATTTAAGGTGAGTGGATTCAGCCTAACTACCTGCTCCCAGCGTCCCCAGCCTATTTGGTTCTGTACCAAAGCTGATCTTCAGTTTTCAAAATCAAACCTTGGAGTGAACTCATTTTCACATTGTGGCAGTTGATATCATGACTTCAAGCAAGATTTTATATTCCAGGATATCTCATATCCCATTATAAAGCATTTGCACTCATCTTTTGCTCACAATGCCATTTGTTTCTAAAGGCAACCCTAAAGTGGGTGTGGCCTTTCGTTGTCAATGCAGGGAGACTTGGTACTAACTAGTGAGGGCTGCTGCTCTGCCTCTGACTTCCTGTGACAAGTTGGTTTCCCCACAGGCTCAGAGAGACACTCTTGTCTCTCCTCTCCGTGTCATAGAAGCTTTCACATAAAATCTTCAATAAGGAGGTATCTAGCCCTGGTTCCCCACCATTAATCCTGATCTTTTTGCCCTCTACACCAGAGTTTTTCCATTTTTTTTATTTCACAGCACACTTGAACCTATAGTTAAACTTTCACGGCACACTTGAATTATGTGGACCATAAAAGGAGTAAAAACAAGGGTGGCACCTGTGGCTCACTGGGTAGGGTGCCAGCCCCATATACCGAGAGTGGTGGGTTCAAACCCAGCCCCGGCCAAACTGCAACAAAAAATAGCCGGGCGTCGTGGCGGGCGCCTGTAGTCCCAGCTACTTGGGAGGCTGAGGCCAGAGAATCGCCTAAGCCCAGGAGTTGGAGGTTGCTGTGGGCTGTGTGACGTGATGGCACTCTACCGAGGGCCATAAAGTGAGACTTTGTCTCTCCAAAAAAAAAGAGAGAGTAAAAACAAGAATATACTTACTGTGTTTTGAATTTCTTTCGAAAATAATTTAATTATGGCAGCGCCCATAGCTCAGTGGTTAGGGTGCTGGCCACATACACCAAGGCTGGCGGGTTTGAACCAGGCCCTGGCCAGCTAAATAACAATGACAACTGCAACAACAACGACAACAAAAATAGCCGGGTGTTGTGGCGGGCGCCTGTAGTCCCAGCTACTTGAGAGGCTGAGGCAAGAGAATCACTTAAGCCCAAGAGTTGGAGGTTGCTGTGAGCTGTGACGCCACAGCACTCTACCCAGGGCGACAGCTTGAGACTATCTAAAAAAATTAATAATAATAATAATTTAATTAATGATCTTTAAAATTTTTTGCAGCACACCTAAGATCTATTCATGGCACAACAGTTGAAAATCACTTCCCCTTAGCCACAGAAAATAGATCTTAGCCATCCTTGGAGAATGCTGTTGGTCCTCATAGGTCTTCCTCATGCTCTCTTTCACTGGCCTTGGTTTTCCCACAGGACATTGCCAGGGCACCTGAATGAAGTCCTTTTGGTCTCCAGACTGAGTCTTCCTGTTCTCCAACCATTCTTTTCTAGAGAGATCTGGCCAGTCCCTACACATAGCTGCTAAAGGGTACCCAGGTCACAGGCCATCACTGGGGTTGCAGCATCAAAGGTATTGGAGCACCTTCTAGGCAATGGGCCCAACATTCTATTGTGTGAGCTTCTGCTTGGCTCTCACTCATCGTTACCTTAAAGCGGCGGTTCTCAACCTGTGCATCGCGACCCCTTTTTAACAATGAAAATACATTGAGGCATTAGGAAGGTTGAGAACCACTGCCTTAAGGCCATCTGCCAAGATGCCTGCTGCCCTATGAAGTGGACTTCTGTTTGCTTGATTCAGTTTAAACTTTAGCCTGTCACTCGAAATGGAATTGCCATAGAACAAATAATAATTTATCTGAGGCGAGAGTTGAAAATTATGAGTTCGGTTTTATTTTTTTCTTTAAGTTAGATATGATCAGAGAGAAGTCTATTCTTCTGGGGTAAGCCAGGAAGGCCCCCTCAGGCTTAATGACCACATTCCAAGGGCTGTTAGGCTCTAGTTCACTGAGCAAAGGAACACGGAGAGTTGGGCAGGCTCCACTGCAGGGGACACACACTCTACTAAAGAGCTTAAAACTCAGAGACAGGGACTCTAGCGGCCACTGCTTTTGAAACATGACAGGGATACACGACAGACAAAGCCATGCCCTGTCCCTGCTTTACCTCTGTGCTGGGTGCCTCCTGTTTTCCAGCTGACGATGCCCAGCCCAATGCCAGAGTACCTCAATGTGCACTACATCTGCGAGTCCGCGTCCCGCCTGCTCTTCCTCTCCATGCACTGGGCCAGGTCAATCCCGGCCTTTCAGGCCCTTGGGTAAGTGGCCTCTTCTCGTCTCTGTTTTTATCCTTGGGCACAGGCTTCCCCTCTCTAGAAATGGCCTGGAAAATCTCTAACGGCCCTTCCAGTTTGATTTTTCCTATGACCTCAGCCTGGGGACCCTGGGTTTCTTATTAAATATAGTTACAGGACTGGTAGTAGGAACCGCGGTCGCCAGTTCTGCAGCGTTCCTCAAACCTTTATGGAGCCTCCTATCTCTGTGCTAAGACTTGATGCTAAGAGCTGGGGATGGAGTGGAGTAGAAGCAAGAGTGGCCCCTGGTCCCGTGCTATGCACAGGGTGATGCACAGGATGAAGCCAAGGCCTTGTCTTGTCCTGGGCCCTGATAAGATGAGCAAAAATCAGCTGTTGCCTCAAATACGGGGCACTGATTGACATCCTGATAGAAGCCCCTTACCTCAGTGCCAACTAGCACACTGAGTGACACTGACCCTGGTGTCATCTCTGCAGGAGTGAACTTTTTGTATCGAACATCACTAGTGTATTCTCCCCTAAATCCCAGCATCAGCTCTACCTTTGTGCCAAGTGCTTTGTGTAGTGCAAACTTCCGTTGTGCCCATCAGTTAGTTCACGGTCTCCTCAAAAGGTGAGTAGCCACATAAACATGGAAATACAAAGAGTTAATGCATGTTACAAAGTAACCATCATAGGAGATATGTGGTGGTAAGCACCAGAGTGGAGGGCTGGGTTGTCCACTCGTTTGTTCCCCTGGCTTTGAGCGGACAGCCTGGGTTGGGGTCATAAGAATAGCTTCAGGCATTTTGTTCATAACATCATGATTATCAGTACTGGTAGGTAGCTAAGATTGTTGAAATGGGGTGAAAAAGTAATCCACTCACTGTCCTGAAGGAACATCATCTAGTTGTAACTGGAAACTTCTTCCTACAGGGTTTCTCAGCCTGGACTAGATAAAACATGCTACCACATTTAAAATTGTCCAGTTATATTTTACACTCTTCCTTGTAAATTAGCGGTCAGGGCAGTGACCATAATGAAATACTAGCTGTGCCTCTGGGTGTACAGGAATGGGGTAGTGCAGTAGCCCTGTTTCACATTGCCTTCTTGTGGCTAGGCCATCCTTAAGACAATTGGAGGAAATAGCCTTATTAAGGCAGTCCAGTTTCTGTGACCTTCCGAAATCTTGACACAAGAGAAGGGATGGTACATTTGGGAGTTTCTGAGAATAAGGACTTATTATTTTGCAAAGTGCCAACTGGGCTGACTAACCTTAGTAGAAATTACCCATGGTAGAGCTGAAAGCAGCCCTAGCTGGACCTGTCCTCCATGCTTCAGTCCCGGCTCCTGCCTTCCCATGTCTGCCCCCACCTGTATTTGTGGGATGTCTTTCTGCCCTCCACAGTCCACACTCAGGTCTTGGTTCTTTCATTTTTGCAGGTTCTCATGACCTTGGCTGTAGGACTTGAGTCACAAATACCTGTCTCCTGGGACAGAGCCAAGCAGGGAGTGCCTAGGGTTTACAAAGCTGTAGGAAATTTAGAGAATGATCCTAGACATAACCAGGGTGTCCAACCTTTTTTTTTTTTTTTTTTTTTTTTGCTGCTATACCTTGAAGGAAGAAGAGTTGTCTTGGGCCACACATTAAATACACAAACACTAACGAAAGCTGATTAGCAAAAAAAAAGGTCTGTGTATACTTTTCATGATATCCAACACCACAAATAAGCAAAAAACGTCCTCACAAAATCAGCATGCAGGTTGGACACCCCTGTACGTAGACCTTCAATAAACGTATGCTAAATCCACTTGTTTGGGGAATGCTGGGGCTGAGTGCTTATGTGCCCCACATCCTTGGAGAAGGTCTAACACACCTCACACTCAGCTTTCTCTCTGTCCCCAGGCAGGACTGCAACACCAGCCTGGTGCGGGCCTGCTGGAACGAGCTCTTCACTCTTGGCCTGGCCCAGTGTGCCCAGGTCATGAGTCTTTCCACCATCCTGGCAGCCATCGTCAACCACTTGCAAAACAGCATCCAGGAAGGTAGGTGCAGGGGACGTGAAGCTGGAGTGTGTCTTGGCCCAGCCCCTGCCTGTGGGACAGAGCCCGCCCTGGTTGCAGGCCCATGTCAAACACACCTTTGCTGAACCAGGTACTATGGCAGACTGGCTAGTCTCAGTATCCACAGCATCCAAAGGCTGAGAGAAATGCAACTGTTAAATTGTGAGACCTTTACCATTCAGAACATTTAAATTTCTACCAGACTTCCCTCTTGTCTTAATATGAAGAAGAAAAAATTTTAAAAGTCAAGTTCTTGATGGGCATTTAGTGATGTTATTTCAGAATAATCACAGCTTCAGCTACACAGTGTAATTTCGTCTACACTGACTGGTTGTTTTTTTTTTTTTTTCTTTTCATGTATAACAACTCACAAATCCTCTCAACCCTATAAAGTGGAGACTGTTGTCTCATTTTTTCAGATGGGGAAACTGAGGCCCAGTAAGGTTCCTGGTTTGTCCCAAATGAAATAGTAGAAAAACTGAGGCACAGCCAAGCCCAGTGGCTCACACCTATAATCCCAGCACTCTGGGAGGCCAGAGCCGGTGAATTGCTTGAGCTCAGGACTTTGAGACCAGCCTAAGCAAGAGCAAGACCCCATCTCTACTAAAAATAGAAAACTAGCCGGGCATTGTGGCGGGAGCCTGTACTCCGTTACTTGGGAGACTGAGACAAGAGAATCACTTAAGCTCAGGAGTTTAAGGTTGCTGTAGCTGTGATACCACGGCACTCTACTAAGGGTGATGGAATGAGACTCTATCTCAAAAAAAAAAAAAATAGAGCACAAACCTGGGTCATGCCAGTGCTGTGGCCCAAGACGCATTTACCTCACTCTAGCTGCTTTTCATGAATGAATGAATGAATGATTCTCTGCTACTAAGATCTGTTGTGACCATCTCCTATCTGGTGGTCAGTATACCAGCCGTGTGAGGAATAGGTTACAGCCAGTGCAGTCTCTGCAGGTGTAGCACGTCTGCAACACACTGGAGAGAGGGCGCAGTGGCTCATGTCTGTAATCCTAGCACTCTGGGAGGTCAAGGCAAGTGGATTGCTTGAGCTCAGGAGTTCAAGACCAGCCTGAGCAAGAGCAAGACCCCCGTCTCTATTAAAAGTAGAAAAATTAGCCAGGCCTTGTGGCTGGTGCTTATAGTCCCTCTACTTGGGAGGCTGAAGCAAGAGGATCGCTTGAGCCCACTAGTTTTAGGTTACTGTCAGCTGTAACACCATGGTACTCCAGTGAGGGTGATGAAATTAAACTCTGTCTCAAAAAAAAAGAAAATATATACTGCTAGTTGAAGTGGAATGAAACTACATATTTAATTGGGCATTCCAGGTGTTGTGAATGTGAGCAGTCTAGTATGCCTTTGTTTTTAGTGATTTCCTTAGAATAGTTATTTATGGGTGAGATTAAAAAATATTCTATAACATTTTATTAAATTTAAGTAATTTTTTTTTACAAATAAACTTTATTGACTTTATTTCTTTTGAGGCAGGGTCTTGCCCTGTCACCCTGGCTGGAGTGCCATGGCATCATTGTGGCTCATTGCAACCTCAAATTCCTGGGCTCAAGTGAGACTTCTGTTTCACCCTCCCAAGTAGCTGGGACTGTAGGCTCCTGCCATCACACTCAGCTAATTTTTTCTATTTTTTTTTTTATACAGAGGGGCTCTTACTCTTGCTCAGGCTAGTCTTGAATTCCTGCACTCAGGCAATCCTCCTATTTCACTCTCCTATAGGCTGGGATTACAGGTGTGAACCACCAAGCCCTGGCCAGCTTTAGTTTATTTTTAACTGAGTATAGTAATCTGATACTACAGTCAAGTATTGTCATGAAGATTAAATGAAAAAATATAAAATTGTTTGACAACGAAAAAATGCCAACATTTAATGTTCAGATCAGCAAACGTTTATTAGGTGTCTGCAAAGACTTAGAAAACCTATCTGTTGGCTCTGTACCTATAGCTCAGTGGCTAGGGCACCAGCCACATACACCAGAGCTGGCAGGTTCAAACCCAACCCGGGCCTGCCAAACAACAATGACAGCTACAACCAAAAAAAAAAAGAAAAGAAAAGAAAACCTACCTATTAACATGAACTGACAGTAGATCTTAAGCACAGATTAAAAGGAAATGCCAATTTGCATCTGCAGGCCCAGGAAGCTGCCTGGGGCAGGGTAGGGGACTCGCTGGTCTTAGGCCTTGCTGTTGAGGCTGAACCATAATGGAACAAAATCTGGGTACCTGTTAATTCACTTTCAGCCAGAAGACAAGGCTTTTGACTATCTTGAGTTACTGATTTTTACATTAAAAGTGAAATACTTCGTTTCAAACTATGGCCTCTCACAGGAGTTGGTTTTATTATTCTTATCAACCTTTCTCAGGATCTGTGATGTTGCTTTCTAGATAAACTTTCTGGTGACCGAATAAAGCAAGTCATGGAGCACATCTGGAAGCTGCAGGAGTTCTGTAACAGCATGGCGAAGCTGGATATAGACGGCTATGAGTATGCATACCTTAAAGCTATAGTTCTCTTTAGCCCCGGTAAGATATGAGGTGGGGACTCGTGACAGTTTGCCACCTGTGTCTACTGATATTTCTAAATGTAAACATATTATGAAGTCATGAGCAGCGTAGAGAAAGCCCTGCCAGACTGTGTGTGACCTCATGATAGTATGCTCATGATAGGTGCTTGTCTAACATACATACATAAATTGTTTTAAAGCCTTGCCTTTACAGCCCCAAAGAAATGTGCTACAGTGCCTGGTGATAGCATGTATTGAATAGATTTAACCTGTATCCTAATTAAACTACTGGCCAATTAAGAGCACAGCATAAAAAACAAAAGCGTAAAACCATCCAATGTCCTTTTTCTTCCCTTTTTGGGGGGAGGGTTGGCTCTTTGCCAATTTCCATGTTCTGTTAGCACACAGAACCCAGTGCAGATCGAACCACCACACATTCACCCCCAGTCTGTGTATAAAGCAGTAGTAGCAACTGCTCCAGGGTCTGTTAAAAGGGATACTCATAGAGATGAAGCAGCAGCAGCAGCGGGAAAGTCAGTAGCAAGATGACTGGGCCGGCCTCACCTGCTCATTCCCCTCACCTGCTCTCTCCAGGCCGCTGGAGTAGTCACTTAGGGTAACTACTGACCTCAACAGCAGGGGTTGGACACAGCTTATCCTGACCCTTCCTCTCCAGCCTTTCACTCTTGAACAACAAAAAACTAATAAAAAATAGGAGGAATTATACAATTAAATATCTAGAAAGTGAATGATAATTTCTAATTTCATGTGATAGTTTTAAAATCTGTGTGTTTTCTAGAGTAGTAGGAAGCCAGGTGTCCAGAAGCAACCCAGGTAGGGCTGTTTAGCCCCGTGTGTCCATTCAGGAACCCCAACACCCTCCTGGAAACCTTTAGGCCTTTAGAAAATGGAGGAAAAGCCAGTGTTCTAATAACTATGGCCAGGCATGGTGGCTCATGTCTGTAATCTTAGCACTCTGGAAGGTCCAGGCAGGTGGATTGCTTGAGCTTAGGAGTTTGAGACCAGCCTGAGCAAGAGTGAGACCTCGTCTCTACTAAAAATAGAAAAACTAGCTGGGCATTGTGGTGAGTGCATAGTCCCAGCTACTTGGGAGGCTGAGGCAAGAGGATTGTTCAAGCCCAGAAGCTTGAGGTTGCTGTGAGCTTTGACACCACGGCACTCTAGGCAGGGTGACAGAATGAGACTCTGTTTAAAAAAATCCATACTAGATCAACTTTCAAGTTCAATCTGTTGTACTTCACAAATTTATCGGAAGTTTGACTAAAAATAAATACTAAGAAGTCTGCAGGTGAAACTTTTCCAGTACAGAGGGGAATTGGGGGGTACTTTTCTGTTTTCAGATCATCCAGGTTTGACCAGCACAAGCCAGATTGAAAAATTCCAAGAAAAGGCACAGATGGAGTTGCAGGACTACGTTCAGAAAACCTACTCAGAAGACACCTACCGGTGAGGCACATAGGCATGCGCTGTCACTGTGAGCAGGAAGGAGAGTGGCTGAATCGGTAGTTTCAAACATAAGTTACGTTACCCTTGGCATTTCTGGCAGCCTGGTAGAGCCTCCACTTGATCACACTTTAATTTAAATTCAGAGATGGTACTAGAGTGTGGAAAGTGCCAGATGGGGCGGTTCGGGCTTCCCGGGCTGCCTAAGCAGTGCTGTGTGACTGAGGGTGAGGCCTCAGATGGCTTCTCTTTATTTGGAAGGATATTAGCTCTTCTGGGGCTAACGTTATGCATGAGGCTTGAGTTCTCATGGACATTCCCCTTGTGCAGAGTAGTTTGGAAGATCTGCCCCTGAGGCAGCGCTAGCATGCGTGACAGAGACGTTTTCATTAATAGAAACCAAATCTGACCCATGTAGGCTAGTGACTATAGCTCAGCACCAAGGGCGCTAGCCACATACACCGGAGCTGGCGGGTTCGAATCCAGCCTGGACCTGCCAAACAACAACGACAACTACAACCAAAAAACAGCCGGGGGTTGTGGCAGGAACCTATAGTCCCAGCTACTTGGGAAGCCTGGGCAAGAGAATTGCTTAGGCCCCAGAGTTGGAGGTTGCTGTGAGCTGTGACGCCACGGTACTCTATCCAGGGTGACAGCTTAAGACTTTGTTATAAATAAATAAATAAAAATTAAAAAAGAAAATCTGACCCCCATAAAGGAGTGGGTGAGTATATAAAATTAATATTTTATCCTGAAAAACTGATGGGCAAACATTCCTTTATTGGGGTGAATTTTAATTTGGTTTTTGGCCGGGGCTAGGTTTGAACCCGCCACCTCCGGCATATGGGACCGGCGCCCTACTCCTTGAGCCACTGGTGCCGCCCGGGATGAATTTTAATTAATAGTGTCATTTACAGCCCAGGAAGACACACAGCTCCACCTTCCCAGACATAGATCCCCTGCTCAGACCTCAGTCTGCAGGTGCCCCATGGAACAGAGACACGCCCAACCCCAGGCAGGGTAACCAGCTCTCCTTAGTCTTCAGCTGTGAAACCAGGACAATCTTCATCCATTTCTATGGTGTTGTTAGGGGTCCTATTGGTCCTACTAGCAGAGAGCCCACCTCTCCTTTTGGGCACACTTCCATGGCCCAGATACAGCTTTTGCAAAAGCAGGATCCATTTTCTACTTAGATCACTGAAGACCTCACCATGAATTTAGAGTAACTTCAGCCTCAGTACTTGCAGATAGTGGCTATCAAGTAATGGCCACACACCCAGAATTCATATATCCAGCCAGGTGTGTAAGCAGGTTGGCCCCTGAAGAGGCCACAGGCCTACTCCCACATAGTTCTCGTGGTCACAAGATGGCTGGACATGGCCATTGAGGGGCTATTGGCAGAGCCATAGCATGCTCTAGATCACCTTAACATCAAAGCTCTGTGGCCTTGGAAAGTAGATACAAGGTTTTGAAAACATCATGAGTCACTCCTGCTCCATTCAGAGGATAGCAGATGATTTTCTGCCAAAAATGAAAAAAAGAGGCTTTCTTACGGGATTCAGAAAACTCACTCCAAGGCAGTTCCCAAAGAGAAGGCCCTGGAGTGTTTACATCCTGTTCACATTTGTGCATTCTGAGTCCCTCCTCTCCTTGTGCCTTTTCTCATATGGATTATTCCCCCGAAATACCCTCCCATGCCTCCATATTCTTTGCTAGTAGAGACTTTAGCCATCCTCCGAGGCCCAGCTGCAGTACCCTGTACTCCAGTCCTCCCTGATGTCCCTTGCTGACTTCCTAAGACCCTTTAGCCTGTTCTGCCTCTCAGGATGCGTGCTGTCCTTTAAACCTTTGTGTACCCTGCAAGATTGCAGTGCAGCCCAGCACCTCACAGTGGCTGGGTGAATAGACGATGGTGCTGGAATGCTGCTTCTAGAATATGAACACATTCTCCCATTTAAAAAATAATATTCACTGCAGAAAAACTGAGAACATTGTAGAAAGCAAAAGGAAAAAAACTTTTTATTCCATAAAAAACTCAGTAGCGACATCCACTATTAACATTTTGTGTATTTACATCTAGAAACTTTTTATGTATTTTGTATAATTGAGAGCTTAAAATATCAAAGGTTTTGTAACCTTTTTTAATTTAAATAGTCACAGACCAATGTGGGGCAGGTCAAAGACATGCAAAAACAAACTGTCCCTGACCAGCGCTCATTGTTATGCGACTGTTATGATATACACTAAGCTCAGGTACTCTTCCTCCTCATTTTCTGTGGCTAACATTTCCCTTCTAATGGAAGGGTTGGTTGTTTTTAGTTTGGGCTGTTACACTTGGCACTGCAGTGGCGTCCTGGCACATCCTGCTGTGTGCATGGCTCTATTCCTCCTCCAGTATCAGTTCTTGGCGGGGGAGTGGCCTAGTCATGTGGGACACCTCGCACAGTGTCCAGTGGCCTTCCAGGGGAAGGTCATGGTGCACTGTTCTACCTAGGTTTTCTTCAGAATGAAAGCTGTTTTACTGCTTTATAGTGCTAAGTGAATACTGGAAATAGGGCAATACAGAAAATAAATTACTTCAAATCCCAATACCCAGAGCCCAATCATTAGTACTGTGCTGAATATTTTTCTAAATATTTTATGTACACATGTGTGACACATAAATATACACAAATAAGGTTGTGCTAGGGTGCTGCTTCACAACTCCTTTTAAATTTTTATTGAGGGATATGTCATGAGTGTCTTTCCTTATCAATAGACTTTTATTATTCCCTCTTTTTAAGTGTGTAGCAGTCCATTATATGTAGATACTATATTTTAACCTGTCCTCTGTTGATGAATTTTCAAGTATTTTATTGGAAGTGGGGAAGAGTTGTTGTAAATGACAATGGATGGAACATACTTATACATATATTTTGCACTTGTTTTTTTTCTTCATGGTAAATTTCTGAAAGAGGAATTATTGAAATCAGAAAAACAAGAAGTGGGTAGATGGTGGATCCATTTGGCTCAATTCTGTCCAATACAGACAGGGCCCCAAGGACCTGACCTGGGCTAAGGCTAAAGGGCAGCAAACAGTGGCCTGTTGTAATCATGTTCCCTCTTACAGATTGGCCCGGATCCTTGTCCGCCTGCCAGCACTCAGGCTGATGAGCTCAAATATAACGGAAGAACTTTTTTTTACTGGTCTCATTGGCAATGTCTCAATAGACAGCATAATCCCCTACATCCTCAAGATGGAGACAGCAGAGTATAATGGCCAGATCACTGGAGCCAGTCTATAGTGCACACCACACAGGCGCCGAGGAGCAAAAGGAGCCCCCCAGACCGTTCAGATGCAAAGAAAATAAAAGTAGTGATATTTTGGTATGTGCAGATATTTCCAATATGTTAGCCATTTCCTACCTGGTTTCTCCTTCACCGTTAATCCCTAGACAATAGCAACTTAAAGACTAGTAGGATCCTTTCCTGCCATAAAAAAAAAATGTTTTAATGCCTTTTGATGAAGCAGCAGATTTTGGAACAATCTTTTAAGTCAATTTGTATTTAGAAATTCTCAAAGGGCAAAAAAAAAATGAAGTTTTATAATATTAGAGATTAGTATTAAAGAAAACTAAAAGAACCTAAGAGAACAGTATGTGTGTATATAATATTAAAAATGTCCTTGGAATTAATAGCTACTAATTACCAGGGTAAGAATATTAGCACTTTCTAAGCACTTCTTATCAATGCGTAATGTTAGTAACATCTTGCCTGTGGGCAGGGCAAATGGAAAATTGTACATGTCTTTTGCCGAAATGCTAATGATTTCTGTGAAAATTCACCTAGGGTACAGGAGACAATCATTTATGTTTAAGAAAAGAAGGCATCATTCCTAACTGTATGCACATATCGTTGGCGTTGAGCTAAATTCCTATGAATGAAATTGTGGCTTATTTGCATCATGCATTAAGTGGGAGTGTGGTGGCACAGTCGGGGGTGACTGAGACCAGACTTCCAACTATAGAGCTGACACTTGTCAGGTTCCCTGACCACTTTGTTCTGGTTTATAATGGGCATCTGCTGTCTCCTCTAGAACCTAGGGTTCTGTTCTGATGATAAGTTTTCAGAATTGGATTGCAACTTGTCAGACTTTAACTGCTAAATGAGACATGAAATTCCTGTAGCAACTGAAAACATCCCCAGATCACCGCCACCACTCATGGCATGTGGAGCCCCACCTCGTGGAAGGGGGGCATTTTGAACTCTTGACGGTACTCCAGTATAGTTGCATGCTGCCCACCTGGAGGAGCGTGGCCTACTTGGAGTATGAGGTCCCTGCCAGAGATTTCATTCCAAATGCCCCCTTGAGATGGGCCTGTGTTTCTGCAGGTCTCTCGGAGCTGCCTGGCCAGGGCCTGGTGAAGCTGAATGGAAACATTCAGGACAGTTTCTTCCTATTGATCTTAAATATCAGGGATTTTCAAAAATTCCCCAGATTCATCATCTGTTAGCAAGTTTTTTAATGTCTCTAGCACCCGTGCACTTTGGTTCTCCAGGTATGAGCCCGCAGACCATCCTGGAGCATTTTCAATGATGTTTGTAGAAGGAGCTCCCTGCTCCTTAAAAAGCATCTCTCCGTTACCGAGGTGATAGTCTTTCTGCCCATAAATTATAGCAACCAGAGTTTACAACAAGAATAGAAATATGTTTGTAAGGAAGTTTTGTCTAACTTAAAGCACCCCTAAATTCTCACACACGTGAATACATAGAAAGCTTTTTGTGCTGGAGGAAAGTAGCACGTGGAAGCCTGGGTCAAGTGCGTTTGTCTTTTTCTTTTGTAGAGCCCAGACTAAGAAAATGCACTCTATAAGGTTAAACGTGTCCATTGATGCTTTAATCAGATAATATTCAAAAATATCCCAGGACACTCCCCTGCCTTGCTCAGGACTGTGGCCCTGTGGTCCCAAGTGGGACAGGCTGAAAGCAGCCACAGGGTCAAAGCAAAATGGGATACTTTGTCCTGAAGTGTTAAGCAGCACCTTACGTAAGTCGTTGTTAGTGGAAATTAAGTTGGATAATATCTCCAACTTCTATAAATTCCTGTTTAGGTTTAATTATATCATTCATATTTATCTTGGCAGCAAATTTTAAAGAGTAGTAAGAGTGGCCATTATAAAATGGTAGGAAGGATTTCATTTTAACAGCTTAAGTAATTTTTAGTTTTCTCATCCTGAAGTGTTTTCAGTTTCAAATTTGAGACCAAAAAACTAGCCAATGTGATGGAGTTAGGGTGGGTCTCTTTCATCTCTGCTTGGGAAGGTGAAGCAGCAGGCGTCCTGCGGCACAGTTACGCCTGTTACAGAGTTCCTACTTCTCTGTCCTTTGGACTCGAGTGTGGGCATGTCGATCATTTAGCAGTCCCCTGGGAATATGTTGTGTCATAGCATTCAGGACCCAGTTCGTAACATTGGCCGTTCCTTCTATTCCTCAGTCATTTGGTGGTAGCCGTTAGGCTGTTTAGACCCAGGTTAGATAAGGATAAGGAATGTGCTGAACTCTGACGAGATCACCTTGGAGAAGAAAGGATTCAACTTAGAGAGTTGCTGATTTTAACACGGCCCTGCACTGTAGGTCCCCTCACTATTGATAACTGATTCCAAGGGGCTGTTTGGGGCTTTGAACACGTCTTCAGTGGTTTCCCAGATCCTTTCGCCATTACTTTGAAGTGGCCTTTTCTTTGAGGATCACGTCCACATAACCTGAATTCTTACGGCCTGAACTCATTTTAAGCCTTGACTGCAAGTCCATTTCATCTCCTCAGATTGGTTAAAGAAAGTGACCCAAAGTTAAGAATTATTTTAAAAGATCCCAACCCCATATCTGAGCGCCAACTTTTGTGTTACAAGGGTCATAACCTTGTTAGTAGTTTGTGAAACTTTGGGTTTTGTGAAATGAGACCAGCCTCTGCCTGCTAAATTCCTGTCCACACTCCTCCCTTGATGAGGACAGGCACACTGGCTCAGGAAGGTGGGACAGACATGTGCTGTCACTTCATGGTTAAGTGGACCCTTTTCCAGAAGTATTTCAGATAATGTAGGTTAAGACATACATGTTGAAATTTGTGGCAGTCATTACATGTAAGCGTAAAACAGGACAGGAAGAGATTCAGAAACACTAAATTACTTAAGGAAGTAATAACTTTCATGTTACTCCTAGAAGGTGTTTTTAAGGTAGTATTGTACCATCCTTCTAATTGGACATTTCTCTTGAGTTTACCTACTAAGGGGCTACATTTGTCTAATCCTTGCCATAGGCTACGATTTGGGTTTCTTTTGTTTGGGGTTTTATACTATGTATTTAATTTCAGGTATAGTCACTTATAAAATGTGTTATGTAATTGCCTCCAAGAGGGATTGTTTTTTTAGCTTGTCAGTGTCAGTATTAAACATGAACTCAGCTCTGAGGCAGTGAGGCCACCAGCCATGGTGATTAACAACACACACCTTGGGCTCCCTAATGCAGCAGCAACACTCTGCAGAGCATGGCTTATATCCACAGGACACACATACTTCACTGTTTTACTTGTTTGGGAGGCCACAGCAGAGAGCCACGAATTATAAGGACTCTGTCCAGTGCTTTTACTCTGGAAAGTACAAGTCTTAATCCTTTGGAAGCATTTCCCGCAGAGCAGTCTCACACAACCCACCCCCTGCGGGACAAGCCATTCCTGGCTGTGGGTCAGTAGTTCATGCCCTGTGTCTCTGGATCCATGTTCTCCAACCTGATCTCCTTGGAGTCCAGAAGCTTGCTGCCCACTGCCATGGGATTGTAGGTGATCTTTCAACTCTTCTCTAAGTCCTGGTCAGGAAATGTGAGAAGTGTTGTCATCTTACCTCCACTCTTTTTCCCAGGAAGGGCAGTGTCCTTTAGATGACAGATGTCTCAGCTGGCAGAGCAGATGCCCACATGCTTCCTTTGTCCAACTCTCATTCTCCTGATGCTTCAGCTCTTTGAAACTGTCTTTGAACTTTCATGGAAATTTTTAAAGGCAACCCTTCATCGGGGCAGGGTTGATTTGGGTCTTCTGTGCATAGGATCTGGACCTCCTTGTGTGCCTCCTGCACCTCACATGTCCATCCCCGGGTCCCTTCTGCGGTACTGTGCGTGTACAGATTTACAGACTGTATGACTGAATGAATGTACATGTGTTTATATCTTCTCTATATGTACAGTGTATATAGCAGATGTGTACATAGATGTATATTATGTATACAGACATGTATCCAAACTCCCCTTATGTTTTAAGAGAGTTTTTGATAGATTTGCTAACATAAACCAATGTGGGTATTCCAAGGCCCCTCGGCGGGGAAAATTTGCTGGTAATTTTTTTAACTGCATTTTCCTTTGGGTGAGCCTGCCTGGGAAGGCGCATGGAGTCAGAATCTCTGTTCTGTACAAGGAAAAATTCCAGACAGAAAAGGTTCTGACAGGATGACATTTCTCTATATTCTCTAGGTTCAGACAAGGGCCAGGAAGCTGGAAGACAGTTTATCCTAATGTCCAAAACTAAAGTGGGAATTTGTAACCTGCTTCTCACACCCATTCACAGCCTAACTGGAAGGAACTTGGTGGTTGGTTAGAGCCATTGGCCATCCCAGATATTCAGAGCTCTGTCCTTGATCCAGAGACAAGGCCTTATGATCAGAGGTTCAGAATGGTCCTCATCAGTGGGGCTTCCCTCCCAGAGTCTCCCGTGCTCACTCTGTGCTCAGTGCTATGATTGAACAAATAGAACTTCCCATCTCTCTATCACCAGTAAACTATAAACAACCTACCAAGTATTCTTTCAAAGTAAGTATGGATGTTGATGGTACCTTTTGTGGTATATAAACTACAAATCTTATTTCTGTAACTGTGAGCATGCGAATGAAATCCAGAATTACTCTTTTCTGCAAATTATGGTTTAAAATTTTCAGATAAAATTTGCGTCATTATATGGATGTGTACCCTTAAAGCTATGGATGCCAATTTTTCCTTGTCCAGATCTATTCTGATGAATTACCCCCACCTCTACCCCCACCCCCTTAATCGGGCTTTAAACTGAGACACAGCCCTCGGGAGGCTGGGCCTGACCTGCAGGGGGAGTGTGGAAAGCTGGCCTGCTGACAGAAATCACTGGATAACTGCAAAAACTCACGTAAACCACAGGTTGCTCTTTTTCTTTTTAAAATAAGCTATCAAAATGTTTAAAAAACACTTTATGAGACCATAGTACTCAGTGCCTTTCGTGAGACCGTAGGTCATTTAGCCTTCAGCTTCCTGTTTTTGATATAAAGAAAGCTTTGCTATTTCACTGGCCTCAGCCAACAGTGACTGTTCAACCTTTCCCTGTCATTGGCTGTCCTGACAATCACACTATTGAAAGTGGCTTTCTCGTTAAAATACAGATGGAAGCTTGAGAGTCTCTAAATGAATTTTTAAAATAAAAAATTTCCTTTGGGTCCATTTATCTTAATAGCAATCTAAAAATAAACTGTGAGCTTAACAAAAAGTATCCTGGTTGGGGGTGGGGGAGACATGTCAGATATTTTTAATGCCCAGCTATAATGTTCAGTTAAGAATTTTGGTATCTAAATATTTATACATACAGCATAGTAAAAGAATGTCCGAGATTTATCAGTTGACTGTGGTAAAGTTTAATGTTTGAATAACTTTTGGAAGTAGTAGACCTTACATTAAACATGGATTTTCTTTAGGAAAGTGTAATCATTTTAACGACCATAACATTCATGGATTCAAATGCTGCTGCCACAACTCAAGTGCTGGAATATTTTTCTATAGTCTCTCCGTTCTACCAATTTTCTTGTAAACCAGTGTTCAACTAGTTTTATAACTGAAAAGCTGCACATTTTTCATAGTACAAACTGTAGTTTTTACCTGTAGTTTGGACCTCCCTGTTATAATGTAGCCCTTTTAAAAGACATCTTATCAAAGGAAAATTTGGGTATTAGATTTTCCTGGGACCGTTTCTGTAACCTCTGCCCTTCACAATATAGAATATATTGTTTTGCTATAACATTTTAATTCCAGGTTTAAAACCTGTTGAAAGCTGTAGCTTTAGACAGCTTTCTCCTCCCTGTGAATCACTTTGTTTATGTGATGGCATTTAAAAAATAGCATGTTCTTTTTAAACTGAATTTTATATCTAATCAATGTCTTCAGTCTTGAAGAAGAATTTGCATTGTTGTGTTTGTATATAGAGTATTGCAGTGCATGAATTAGCTTTATGCATTTTATTAAATGCTGTTTCAATGTGGCATTATTGTTGTGGCTTAATATTACTACCTAAATGAGGTTTATACTATTAAAAGTGAGTTAAAGACTAATATGAATCCTGCTCATCATTTCTCTTTGTAAGAGTATTCTAATAATACCTGGCCCCCAGGCCCCTGGGGCTCTCACACATGAGCCTGCCAGCAGTGGGTAAACCATCCTGACGTCAAGTCTCCACAGCTCCCTGCCTCAGGCCTCAGCCTGGCAGACAAGGATAATTTTGCCTTGTAAATATCTTTAGTGGAAAATCCTGGCAGGACAGTCTACATCCACCAGGCAGGGCAGCTCCTTGGGTGGAGGAAAGGACATCGCACAGATGTTTCTAGAGCAGAGCACAGTTGGACACACAGAATCAGGTCTCAAGTCAGCAAACTCATTCTCCAAGGGTATTTGCTACCAAGGGTAAAAATGTGTTCTTAGTTTCAGAAGTTAGGATGGACATCTGACCACTCATTTTCCAGGTGAAAATTGTGAGGTCCAAAGTCAGGTTCATGACAGAACTTACTGGCAGCCAGATAGCTAGCATGTTTTCTTTTTCCTTCCTTTCCTTTTCTGTCATTTATTTATTTCCCTAATTATCAGAGAAATGCAAATCAAAAGGGCTTTGAGGTACCGCCTAACCCGAGTGAGAATGGCCCTCAGCAACACTTGTTGGCATGGGTGAAGAGAGAGGGGAGACTCATGCATTGCTGGTGAGACTGCACACTAGCACAGCCTCCATGGAAAGAAGTAGGGCGAGTCCTCAAAAGAACTAAAAGTAGACCTGCCACTTGACCCTCATTCCCACTGCTAGGCATTAACTCAACCACAAAAAAAGACGGTACCCTCTTCTGGTCGGTCTACCTTCAGTCTGTGTCGAGGCTGCTGGGTCATTTTCTCATTTAAAACCCTTCATGGACCTTTCCTCCTCCACCCCGCTCATCCCCATCCCTGATGCAGGAAGAGGATTGACTTCTCAAGACTGATCTTACCTAAAAAAGAAGCCCAGAGGAAGAGGAAGGAAGGAAGAGTCAAAAATGGTTCTTTCCCAGGCGCCATTGATATACGAGGATGTAGCCATAGAATTCTCTCAGGAGGAGTGAAGCTATCTGAATGCAGCTCAGAGGACATTATGCAGGGATGTGATGTTGGAGAACTATGGGAACCTGGGCTTGTAGGAATCTCTCTTTCTGACCAGAATATCTCCATTTTGAAGCAAAGGAAAGAGCCCTCAAATGTGGAGGGTTAGAAGTGGGAATGTGTAAAAGATACGGACAAGGATATTTCTGTGTCATCAAGGAATTATCACCAAAAGAGGACATTAACAAAGGAGAAGTATCTCAGACATTGATACTGGAAAGACATGGGAGCTATGATGTCAAGGGTCTTGATTTCAGGGAAGTCCAGCAAAATTTGTAAGAGTTTGCAAATCAGCAGGGATATGATGAAAAAAATTACAAAGTATGACTCATAACAAAAATATTATTGGTAGAAGAGATCAACAATATAGCAGATCCTGGAATAATTTCCCACTAAAGCAGAATATTTCTATAAGAAACATACTTATCAATATTACAAATATGAGAAATCATTTATAAGCAATTTACTAAAACAAAATACCTTATGCAGGAAACACATGAAATGTTTTGAAAATAATATTGGGTTAAGCTTTCAGTCACATGATGCTGAAATTCAGAAACTTCAAACTGAAGAGAAAATTTATGAATATCATCAAGTTGAAAAATTTATCAACAGATCAACAGTCTGTTTCTCTGCTTCACCACTTCAAAAATGTTCTGCTAGTGTCAATGACAGCATTTTTAATAAATATGGGAAGGCTTAAAAAAAAGAAAAAGACACTTTACCACAGGGACATTGCACCAGAATGTTCATAGCCACTCCATCCACAATTGCAAAAATGTCTAAACAACCCAAGTGCCCATCAACCCATGAATGGATTAATAAACTGTGGTCTCTGTATACATGGAATGCTATTCATCCCTTAAAAAAGATGGAAAGGCTCAGCGCCTGTAGCTCAGTGGCTAGGGTGCCAGCCACATACACTGGAGCTGGCAGGTTCGAATCCAGCCCGGGCCTACCAAACGACAACTACAACCAAAAAAAAAAAATAATATAGCCAGGAGTTGTGGCAGGCGCCTATAGTCCCAGCTACTTGGGAGGCTGAGACAAGAGAATCTCTTACACCCAAGAGTTTGAGGTTGCTGTGAGCTGTGATGACACGGCACTCTACCCAGGGCAACAGCTTAAGACTCTGTCTCAAAAAAAAAAAAAAAAGATGGAAAATTTGCATCCTTTGTAATAACCTGGATCAGTGGTTCTTAACCTTCCTAAAACTGTGACCCTTTAATACAGTTCCTGTGGGTCGTGACACACAGGTTGAGAACCACTGACCTGGATGGATTAGAGAACATTTTCCACGGCACTCTATCACAAGATTAGAAAACCAAGAATCACATGTACTCAATACCAATTTGAAACTAGAAGATTAACAAATCATAAACCCACACAATAGAAAATCTTAAATTCAGGAAGGGGGTGGGAGGGAAAAAGGGGGTTCAGTAGCTTCCCACCATCGTGTACACTGCGTGGATATATGGCACAGTCCCTGGGTGTAGGACACAGCTACAACTCTGAATTTTACCTGTCATTTGTAAACTATATAACCTAATGAACTTGAAATTTTTTTTTCTTGGAGACAGCCTCAAGCTGTGATAGCATCACAGCTCACAGCAACCTCAAACTCCTGGACTTAAGCGATTCTCTTGTCTTAGCCTCCCAAGAAGCTGGGACTACAGGCACCCGCCACAACGCCCGGCTATTTTTTGGTTGTAGCTGTCATTGTTTGGCAGGCCTGGGCTAGATTCAAACCAGCCAGCTCTGGTATATGTGGCTGGTGCCTTAGCCACTTGAGCTACAGGTGCTGAGGCGCCTGAAATTTTTTTTAATAGGGAAAAAAATGTCAGCAAAAACTCATCCGGCAAATACTGCTTGTACAAATAAAATTAACAGCGTCAATTTTTTTTTTTTTTAAGACAGGAGTCTTTATCATCCTCTGTAGAGGACCACGGCATCATATGGCGTCACAGCTCACAGCAACCTCAAACTCTTGGGCTCAAGTAATCCTCTTGCCTCAGCCTCCTGAGTAGCTGGGACTACAGGCACCTGCCACAACCCCCAGCTATTTTTGGAGACAGGGTCTCACTCTTGCTTAGGCTGACTTTCGTCGAAGACGATTCTGCTGGTTAGCAAGCTCTTTGGACCAGAGGGAATGAATACTTTTCATAAAGTTTTCTGTGTCACTAGCTATGGAGACCTAAACTGCAGAGATAAAGATGAAAACTAAGTGTTTTCTGAAGAGCCCTTGCAGCCAAGTATGGTCTAGTCAGCTGGGGTCGAGGTCAGGATTTCAATCTGTTGAGTGGGAACTGAAAATAGCATCCCAGGAGGGATTTCAATGGGGGACAGCTTTCTCTGCCTACCCTCCAAAATGGTGATGTGGGAGGGACAAGGCGCCAAACTTTAATCAAATACCCCACTGGCAAGCCTCTGGTCACTCAGCAAGCACCTGACCAATCAGACTGATAAATCCACCTTACCCTCCCAGCCCTCCCTAAACCACCACCTGAGCAAGAGGTCTGATACGAAACCACCAGAACTTGAGCACAAATAGAACAGAATTTAAACTTGCCCAATTTTATGTGATACTCTCCAACTATTACATAAAACACACTATAGTTACATATTTCCAGGGCCAACTACTTCAATGTGCCATGTTACCTTTATTACTGGTAAGCAAACCAGTTAAGGGCCCAGAGAGCTTTAGGCCCAAGTAAAGGAATGAAGTCTTCAGCCCTGCTCTTCCAACCTCCACCCTCCCTTTTTAATTCTTTCAACCGCTGTCTTCCTGTGCCCTATAAACTCAAGGCTCCTTCACTGAGTTTCCAGAAGTTTGAGGACCAGCTGTTACTTCTCTTTTGACTAATTAAGCCTATTCTTAAGTTGATCCTAGAGGGAGCTGCTGCTTTCTGGGAGCTGAAACCACCATAACTAAAGTGACATGAACATCAGTGTCCTACGAGAAAAGGACTACTAGAAAGACTCAGCAATACATCACTGCCTCTTCCAAACTCTGGTAATCGAAAACTGAGTCAGACAAGAGAGCTTGAGATACCATCCCAAAGTCTCAGCAGGAGGGGCCTTCTTTCCTCCAAACCTCCCAGCTCAAGGCAGTGACCAGGCCCTGGGGAAAGGGGGCGCATATGCCTGAGTGAGGCTGATCTGCAGCCACTGGGAGCTCCTCTACCTCTGACCTGACCCCACAAAAGGCAAATTAGTGGTCATTTCTGGTTTAAAAGGCAAGTGCTGGCCAGGCGTGGTGGCTCATTCCTGTAATCCTAGCACTGGCAGGCCGAGGCAGGTGGATCACTTGAGCTCAGAAGCTCCAGACCAGCCTGAGCAAGAGCAAGACCCCGTCCCTACTAAAAACAGCAAAACGAGCCTGAGTGGAGTGGCTCACACCCTGTAATCCTAACACTCTGGGAGCCTGAGGAGGGTAGATTGCTTGAGCTCAGAGTTTGAGACCAGACTCAACAAGAGTGAGACCTTGTCTCTACTAAAAAATAGAAAACTAAGCTGGGTGTAGTGGTGCATACCTGTAGTCCCAGCTACATAGGAGGCTGAGGCAAGAGGATCTCTTCAGCCCAACAAGTTTGAGGTTGCTGTGAGCTATGACACCACAGCACTCTACCCGGGGTGACAGAATGAGACTCTGTAAAACAAACAAAAGGCGAGTTTTGCAGAGTTGCCTTTGAATTTCTGAAAAACACTTAAAGGGCCTGAATGGAGGAGTGTATGTGTACACTGCCAGCCAGACAGCTCCAGACTCAACCACAACAGCCCTTACATTCTTCAAGAACAGGGGCTGGGGAAAGATTCAAAGCCAGTGGGGATCAGTAGAGGGTTGCAGGACCAAGACAGTGTCAAGCTGTGGCCTTGGCTTGGCCCCCGTAGCTCAGTGGTTAAGACACCGTCCACATACGCCGAGGCTGGCAGGTTCGAATCCAGCCCGGACCTACCAAACAAAGGCAACTGCAACAACGACAAAAAAAAAAATAGCTGGGCGTTGTGGCAGGCGCCTGTAGTCCCAGCTACTCAGGAGGCTGAGGCAGGAGAATCGCTTAAGCCCAAGAGTTTGAGGTTGCTGTGAGCTATGACGTCACAGCACTCTACTGAGAAGCGACATAGTGAAACTCTGTCTCAAAAAAAAAAAAAAGGTTCAACACCCATAGCACAGTGGTTACGGTGCCAACCACATACACTGAGGCTGGCGGATTAGAACCCAGCCCAGGCCAGCTAAATAACGATGACAACTGCAACAAAAAATAGCCAGGCGCTGTGGCGGGCGCCTGTAGTCCCAGATACTTGGGAGGCGGAGGCAAGAGAATGGCTTAAGCCCAAGACTATGAGGTTGCTGTGAGCTATGATGCCACAGCACTCTACTGAGGGTGACATAGTGAGACTCTTGTCTCAAGAAAAAAAAAAAGCTGTGGTCTTACACCCTCCCCAGCCAGAAGCCCTTACATCATGGAGGCCGCCTGTCCAGAGAAACAAGTACACCCCCATGTTGCTGCAGTGATTAAGAAGTGTTTTATATTCCAGTCTATCCCTGGGTCTAAGGGAGTAAAAAGGAAAAAGAAAAATACAAACTTTACAAAAAAAGTGTTGTATTAGGCAATGGAGTGAGAATATTCATTTAGCAGCTCAGGTAAGGACGAGCCTCTTCCCCGCAGGTGTGTAAAGGGGATTTTTTATTGTAACATGATTTCAAAGTCTGAGAACAGAATCAGGCCTCCCTGGAGCCAAATAATCCCATGCCAATCTCTCCGCTGATGAGACAGTCATCCCAGCCCACAGTGGCCACAAGCCTCAGTCCTGGACACTGGCTTTCACAGCAGCTTTGTACCTCCCCGTCATCTCCTTGGGTAACGGCACCAGGCTCGGGCAGGGCACCTGCCCTTCCACTTCACAGATGCACTCCCGCAGGCAGTACTTCCGGGGACCGAAGGTGGCTGGGTGAGAGAGCTGCTCCTTCTCCTGCTTCTCCCTCCTGAGGGTTTCCCTGCCAGACACCACACATAGCAACATGGCTCAGCCAGTGGGCAGAGCAGGGCCTTCTCAGCACGGGAACCATCTATAAGCCAGGGAGACCGGAGCTCTTGCCAAATAACCTGCCCCTCACTCCCAAAGCCAATCCCTCTCTTTTCCCTGGTACCCCGAGGAGAGGAGCAACTGGAGGAAGGCCTGCTGCTGTACCCCCCGACCGCAGGAGCAAGCCCACAGGGCACGGTCAGCCTTCCTGCAGCATGCAGGTGGGGCCCACAGCTCTAGCTGGGACAATCCTAGGATTCAGGCATCAAGAAAGGCCTGAGGCTGGGCGCAGTGGCTCATGCCTGTAAAATCCTAGCACTCGGAGAGGCCAAGGCAGGTGGACTGCCTGAGCTCAGGAGTTCAAGACCAGCCTAAGCCAGAGCGAGACCCTGTCTCTAAAGAAAATGGCTGGGCTTTGTGGTGGGTGCCTATAGCCTCAGCTACTCGGGAGGTTGAAACAAGAGGATCAGTTGGAGGTTGCTATGAGCTATGACACCACGGCACTCTACCCAGGGTGACAAAGTAAGACTCGTGTCTCAAAAAAAAGAAAGAAAGAAAGAAAAGGGATATGTATGTCACAGTCCTCAGGGCTAAACAGTGCTAGCTTCAAACTGAGGTTCCCAAGGAGAGAAGTGTTAGCAGCCACAGGGGCAGTGTTCCAGCTGCTTTTCAGCTTCCCATCAACCTCAGGAGGGAAGGATGATCTTTGTCCCCATTTTACAGCTGAGGGAGTTAAATCTCACAGAGGTTCAGTGATTTGGTGAGCAGCAAAGCCAGGTTTGAACTGATTCTATTGCCCAGCTCTCCTAGGCTTGCTGGGGCTCGCTGGGACTCACCATGGGAATCTCTCTCAACATAATCCCCACTTACCCCATTTTTCTCCCTCAAAATCGCTGGGCTGAGCAGTTTGCTCCCTCCAGATCAAACCCCACAACTCACTCATTCTTTCCCAAGATTTTTTTGATGTGCTCCAGGATCTCCTTATTGCTCTTGGTCTCCACATCCACCAGGACTTGCTCCCCCGAATCTGTGAACAGGAAGCACATGGAGAAGAGACCGGGCAGCTCCCTTCAGCTCACAAGGACGTGCCAGAAGCAGAAACACTTTAACAGTAAAACACATACATCGTTTACATGACCTGTAACTCTTCCTTTTTCCATATTGCTTTTCTTTCTTTCTTTTTATTTATTTATTTATTTTTGAGACAGAATCTCACTGTCATCCTGGGTAGAGGGCTGTGGCATTGTAGCTCACAGCAACCTCAAACTCTCGGGCTCAAAAGATCCTCCTGCCTCAGGCTCTTAAGTAGCTGGGACTACAGTTGCCCACCATGATGCCAGGCTAGTTTTTTTCCCTATTTTTAGTAGAGACAGGGTCTTGCTCTTGCTCAGGCTGGTCTCAAACTCCTGAACTCAAGCAATCCACCCTTCTCAGCAATCCACCCTTCTCAGCCTTCTGGAGTGCTAGGATTATAGACAGGAGCCACTACACCCAACCCAAGAGTTAAAACTTTTAAAACACTTTTTTTTTTTTTTTGGTAGAGACAGAGTCTCACTCTATGGCCCTCGGTAGAGTGCCATGGCCTCACACAGCTCACAGCAACCTCCAACTCCTGGGCTTAAGCGATTCTCTTGCCTCAGCCTCCCGAGTAGCTGGGACTACAGGCGCCCGCCACAACGCCCAGCTATTTTTTGGTTGCAGTTCAGCCAGGGCCAGGTTTGAACCCGCCACCCTCGGTATATGGGGCCGGCGCCTTACCGACTGAGCCACAGGCGCCGCCCAAAACTTTTAAAACACTTCTAATAGAAGACATTAGAGAAAATGTTCTCTGAGGCAGGAGGATCTTTTGAGCCCAAGAGTTTGAGGTTGCTGTGAGCTATAATGCCACAGCCCTCTACCCAGGATGACAGTGAGATTCTGTCTCAAAAAAAATAAATAAATAAAAAGAAAGAGGCAAAGATCTTTTAGATAATTTTAAAAACATGATCCATTAAAAAAAAATCAATAAATTGAACTTAATCAAAATTCAAAACTTTTTGGGTCGGCACCTGTAGCTCAGTGGCTAGGGCGCCAGCCACATACACCAGAGCTGGCAGGTTCGAACCCTCCCCGGGCCTACCAAACAACAATGACAACTACAACCAAAAAAAAAAAAATAGCCGGGCCTTGTGGCAGGCGCCTATAGTCCCAGCTACTTGGGAGACTGAGGCAAGAGAATTGCTTAAGCCCAGAAGTTAGAGGTGGTTGTGAGCTGTGATGCGACAGCACTCTACCAAAGGCAACATAGTGAGACTGTGTCTCAAAAAAAAAAAAAAAAATTTTTTTTTTTTTTTCCCGAAACTTTTGTGATCCAAAAGACATCATATGTCATTTTCTGGGAGAAAATATCTATGATGCATATACCTGATGAAGGACTTATATCCAGAATATATAAAGAACTCTCACAACTCTTATATGAACCGATTAAAAAATAGGCAAACTGGGTTCAGCACCTGTAGTTCAGCGGCTAGGGGCACCAGCCACATACACCAGAGCTGGCAGGTCCAGCCCCGGCCTGCCCAACAGCAATGACAACTACAACCAAAAAATGACCGGGCATGTGGCAGGCACCTGTGGTTCCAGCTAGTTCGGAGGCTGCCAAGAGAATCGCTTAGGTCTAGGAGTTGGAGGTTGCTGTGAGCTGTGACGCCACAGCACTCTATCCAGTGTGACATAATGAGGATCTGTCTCAAAAAACAAAAAAAAAGGCAAACTGGCTTGGCGCCGGTAGCACAGTCATCACAGCACCAGCCACAAGGCTAGTGGGTTCAAACCTAACCCAGGCCAGCTGAACAACAATGACAACTGCAACAACAACAACAAAAACGGCCAGGCATTGTGGCGGGCACCCAGCCTAGAGTAGCTAAAATTTTATTTATTTATTTATTTTTGAAACAGAATCCTGCTGTTGCCTGAGCTAGAGTGCAGGGTATCATCATAGCTCACTTCAACCCCAAAGTCCTGGGCTCATGCAACCCTCCTGCCTCAGATGGAGTCCCCAGTAGCTGGGACTACAGGCCTATGCCACTCACTACTCTGGGCTACTTTTTTTTTTATGGAGATGGAAATCTCAGTAATTGTTTAGGCTGGTCTTTAACTTCTGACTTCAAACACCTCCAAAACACCTTTGAAAACACTCCTCCCATAGCACAGTGGTTACAGCGCCAGCCACCTACCCCGAGGCTAGTAGGTTCAAACCCAGCTCAGGCCAGCTAAACAACAATGACAACTGCAACCAAAAAATGGCCAGGCCTTGGGCGGGCACCTGTAGTCCCAGGTGCCTGGGAGGCTGAGGCAAGAGAATCGCTTAAGCCCAAGAGTTTGAAAAGGTTGCTGTGAGCTATGACACCATAGCACTCTACCAAGGACAACATAGTGAGACTCTGTCTCAAAAAAAAAAACACTCCTCCCAAAGTGCTTTGTACCTGGCCTAAAATTTTAAAAACTGGTCAATATCAAATGCTAGTGAAGAAGCAGAATAACTGAACCTTCATACACTGCTAGAAGAAATGCAAAATATTACCACAGCTTCAGACAGTGAATTAAGACCAAAGACTGGAAAAGAAATGTAACTGTCTTTATTAGCAGATGACATGATTATAGAATATACAGAAAGCCTAAAGGAATCTAAAAAATTAAAACTACTCAAAAGAAGTGAATTTAGGAAATTTGCAAAATACAACATATAAAAAGTTTTGTTCATTTACAAAAATCAACTGTACTTCTATACAGCTGTCTAGTTGTTAGCAACAAACTGGAAACTAATTTTTTTAAGTATGTACAGGAATCATAAAACATATTCAATATTGTTACAACATCCATTGTTCTCAAAATGATCTATAATGCAATTCCAACAGAATTCCAATCAAAACCCCAGCAAGTTTTCCAGAAACTGACAAGCAGATGTTAAAGTTTATATGCAAATGCAAAGAATCAAGAACAGGCAAAGTAATTGGGTGTGGGAAGGAGGAATAAAGTTGGACTTATACTACCTGATTTCAATACTCATTCGCAAGATTACCATTATCTAGTTCCAAAACTTTCTCATTATCCTTACAGAAAACCTGTACCCACTATGGAGTCATTCTGTTCCCCCGGCCCCCGAAAACCAGTTTCTATCTACGGATTCACCTATCCTGGACATTTCATATCCAGGGAATGATACGACGCATGGCACCTGGCTTTTCATTTAGCGTATTTGCAAGGTTTAACCGTGTGCTAGCAACTGCCGGTACTCCCCTCCTCTTCACAGCTGAGTAACAGTCCACTGTAGGGACAGACCACATCATCTAATCCATTTGCAGTCAAGTGATTTTTGACAAAGATGTATGACACCCCAAATTTAAAACACGAAAATGAACCTCAATCCCTACCTTACTTTATACACAGAAAATAACTCAAAAGATGATCAGGAGCCTAAATGTAAAATCTAAAACTATAACATTCTCAAGGAAACACAGAAGAAATTTCTTAAGGCCTTGGCACTAAACATAAAGAAAAAAAAAGGGATAAACTAGAATTCTTCAAAACAAAAACTCTTCAAAAGACACCATTAAGAAAATGAAAAGCATGGGCGGCGCCTGTGGCTCAAGGAGTAGGACGCCGGTCCCATATGCCAGAGGTGGCGGGTTCAAACCCAGCCCCCGCCAAAAAAAAAAAAATGAAAAGCAAATGGTTTGCACCTGTAGCCCAGGAATCTGATGCAGTGAGACCCCATCACTTAAAAAAAAAAAAAAGAAAAGAAAAGCAGCCCACAGATTGAGAGAAAATAGTCACAATACATACATCTGACAAAAGAATTGCAACCAGAATATACAGGGGGCCACAAAGCCAACCTATATACGTAACTCACTAAGAAAACAAATATCTCAATTTTTTTTTTAAAGGACAAAAGACAAACTCTTTACAAAACATGTAGACCATGCTAAGCAACATGGTGAATTCTTATCTCTCCAAAAAATGTTTGTAAAAAGAAGTATGTGAGTGTCCGATAGTACACAAAAGGATACTCACGGAGAAATGCAAATAAAAGCTTCAGTGAGGCTGGTGTAGTGGCTCTCGCCTGTAATCCCAGCACTCTGGGAGGCTAAGGTGAGAGGATTCTTGATCTCAGGAGTTCAAGACCAGGCTGACCAAGATTGAGACCCTGAGCTTGGCACTCATAGCACAGTGGTTACAACGCCAGCCACATATACCAGGGCTGGCAGGGTCAAACCCGGTTGGGGCCAGCTGAACAACAATGACAACTGCAACAAAAACAGCCGGGCGTTGTGGTGGGTCACTGTAGTCCCACATACTTGGGAGGCTGAGGCAAGAGAATCGCTTAAGCCCAAGAGTTAGAGGTTGCTGCAAGCTGTGAGACCACGGCACTCTACCCAGGGTGATACAGTGAGACTCTGTCTCCAAAAAAAAGAGTGAGACCCTGTCTAGGTCCTGGCCATTTTTGCCCAATGCAGAGCCAGAACGTCCCACTGGGCTGGCAAAGGCTCTGGGAACTGTGCCTTCACCTGCGGATCGTCCTCCCCAGCCTGCCCTCCCGCTCCCCTCCACCTCCGCGAGGCAGACCTACCCCTCGGCCGCCCTGCTCTGCCAGGTGTCCTTCAACGTCTGATCTGCACCGAATCTACCTCCGCCTACCTTAGCACCTAAGAAGAACACAAAGGTTCACCACCAGGTGAGTGGGTGACGTGTGGTGGCCACTCAGTAGGAAGGACGCAACTGCTGAGATGCGTACCAGGGATGAACCTCAAACGCACACGGGAAAGCCAGACTCAAAGAAAATATGCCAGGAGATGTTACTCATAGGAAGTTCTGAAACAAAATGGGGAAAGAAATTGTAATGGGGGCTGCCTGGGTAGAAAGGAACCAACCAGAGAACGGCACTAAGGAACTTGCCGTAGTGACAGGAACACTCAGCATCTTCCTCAGAGAAGCAATGACACGGGTACATAACTGCTGGGACTCAGCAAACTAGACACATACGCTTGTGCACAGCGTTACAGTAAATTATGCCCCAGGAAAGTTAATTTTTAAAACACAAAACTCACACAAACTACTTCATGAACATCGTTCTCTCCCCCGCCAACCCTGCACCTGACCTTACTTACTGTGTTTCTCACAGTGCTAATTTTCTTTTTTTTTTTTTGCAATGATCACTTTTAGTTTTTACTCAGTAAACAAAAATGCTTTATTATTATTTTAGACTGTAGCCTTAAAAATGCTGCCCTGTCCCTTCAACCTTACCTGTAACAGAGAAACTGTATTTGAAAACTTAGCGACTTAAAATGTTAGATAGCAGTTTTTAGAGATGAGAAGAATGAAGTGTATAGAAATAAAATTGAAAGAAAAAGATTCCATTATAATTCCTGGCTGTACTTTTCATTGACCACACATGAACAATTTAATTTCTCTGCACCCCAGTTTTCCCATCTGCAAAACTAATATTCAAAGTTTCTTGTCAAAAGCATGCGACAATTAATATAAAAATCCTTTGGAAATGAGAAAACAGAGTCAAATATTCTTTATCTTTCTTGGAATAAGAAAATAGCTGCATTCCCCCAAAACCGAATCTTTCCTTAATGTGCAAAATGGGGTGACCAATCCTTGCTCCGTTGTTTTATGTTGGGCCCCTGTAGTATACAACCACACTATAATAAACACACTAGAAATTGCTGTGATAACTACAGGAAGAGATAAGAAAGACCATTATCATTTTACCATTATCGTAATTATTACCTAAGATAATCTCTGTTTTTGCCTCTCCAAGTTTTACTCATCATTTTACATTATTTTACTAATTATTTTTTTTTTATTAAATCATAACTTATTTTACTAATTAATATCTGACTTTAACCTTCCTCCCATACACTCTTAAATTCTAACTACTATTGTGTTTTTCAGTATGTCTGAAGTTCATATTATTTTGGTCCCTTATTAAAAAAACATTTCTAAAACTGCATTATCTTTTGCTAGCAATTCTGGCATGACTGCCTATTTTTCTTCTCCAAATTAAGCACCTTCTATCTTTCTATTTCTTTTTTAATTTTTTATTGTTGGGGATTTATTGAGGGTACAATAAGCCAGGTTACACTGATTGCAATTGTTAGGTAAAGTCCCTCTTGCAATCATGTCTTGCCCCCATAAAGTGTGACACACACCAAGGCCCCACCCACCTCCCTCCTTCCCTCTTTCTGCTTTTCCTCCCCCCCCATAACCTTAATTGTCATTAATTGTCCTCATATCAAAATTGAGTACATAGGATTCATGCTTCTCCATTCTTGTGATGCTTTACTAAGAATAATGTCTTCCACTTCCATCCAGGTTAATACAAAGGATATAAAGTCTCCATTTTTTTTTAATGGCTGAATAGTATTCCATGGTGTACATATACCACAGCTTATTAATCCATTCCTGGGTTGGTGGGCATTTAGGCTGTTTCCACATTTTGGCGATTGTAAATTGAGCTGCAATAAACAGTCTAGTACAAGTGTCCTTATGATAAAAGGATTTTTTTCCCAAAAAAATGCCCAGTAATGGGATTGCAGGATCAAATGGGAGGTCTAGCTTGAGTGCTTTGAGGTTTCTCCATACTTCCTTCCAGAAAAGTTGTACTAGTTTGCAGTCCCACCAGCAGTGTAAAAGTATTCCCTTCTCTCCACATCCACGCCAGCAGCTTCAGTTTTGAGATTTTGTGATGTGGGCCATTCTCACTGGGGTTAGATGATATCTCAGGGTTGTTTTGATTTGCATTTCTCTAATATATAGAGATGATGAACATTTTTTCATGTGTTTGTTAGCCATTCGTCTGTCGTCTTTAGAGAAGGTTCTATTCATGTCTCTTGCCCATTGATATATGGGATTGTTGGCTTTTTTCATGTGGATTAATTTGAGTTCTCTATAGATCCTAGTTATCAAGCTTTTGTCTGATTGAAAATATGCAAATATCCTTTCCCATTGTGTAGGTTGTCTCTTTGCTTTGGTTATTGTCTCCTTAGCTGTACAGAAGCTTTTCAGTTTAATGAAGTCCCATTTGTTTATTTTTGCTGTTGTTGCAATTGCCATGGCAGTCTTCTTCATGAAGTCTTTCCCCAGGCCAATATCTTCCAGTGTTTTTCCTATGCTTTCTTTGAGGATTTTTATTGTTTCATGCCTTAAATTTAAGTCCTTTATCCATCTTGAATCAATTTTTGTGAATGGGGAAAGGTGTGGGTCCAGTTTCAGTCTTTTACATGTAGACATCCAGTTCACAGTGCTAATTTTCTAACATAGTAAGTTTCTTGTTTATTCTCAGAACTGCTGGACTATACGCTCCTCGAGGGCAGAGATCTGGTCTGTATGGCTCCCTGACATCCCTAGAACTGGGTTTGGCCCGAGGACATGTTTTCTGAATGGATGAAAGAAAACACTTTGCTTCCTGAAGCATTTCCCAACTATGCTTCCTCTGAGTCTCATAACCACGTAGATGTTTGGCCTTTGCTTGAGAAATACAGAAATGAGAATGTTACTTAGGATCAGAGCTACTGCATACAGAGCTGGGCCAAGACATCTGGTCTTCTGATTGTCCAGCACAGAGCCTAACTTAACGTCACTTAGAGCCTAGTCCAAATGTGAACAGTGCCGGGTAAATGCACAGTCCACAGAGGATGCACAGATGCTAAGACTTCAAGAGAAAGTGGTGAGCGCTGAGGGGAAACAGACTTTGGGCATGGGGTGAGGGAGGCCAACCTAAGGTACAGGGAAGAATTCCTGGAATAAGGGGTACAAGCCAAGTCCTGAAGGATTTAATTAAGTAAAGATGGGTAAGAACCAGCATGAGCAAAGGTGTTACAGCATGATACGACAAGGGAATTTGGGAAAATTACTCATATGAGGCAGGGGACAAGTGAGACAAGGCTGGACAGGGAGGGAGGAAGAGTCCAGATCTCAGGGGCCACTGTGTGCCAAGGAGTGGAGCAGCCAAAGGGGCTGATAATGGAAATACCACACAGCTCTGTTTCAGATCACCCTGACTCCAACAGTAGGAGGAATGGCCCGGAGGGAAGGAAACATCCAGACACGTCTCCAGAGTCTGATGGTGCCTGGAGCGGGGTAGAGAGAAGCCCTCACTCACCTAAGTAGAAGCGCAGAAAGGGTGATGGCGTCATGTTCTTGAACATGATGATCTGCACCCAAGGGTTTTTGTACTGGATCTGAGGTACGTTGAAAAATACAAATTTCCTGCAAAACGAAAGAAATTAAACCTATTAAAAAGCTTTTAACCTAGCATTTTTTGCATATGTGCATTTTTCTAGGGAGAAAGTCCAAAGCTTTTAATCAGACTCTCTGAGGAACGTGCGCTACCCCAAAAAAAAAGCTGAGGAAAAAACAGGCTGAGCATGGTGGCTCACACCTACAATCCCAGCACTCCTGGAGGCCGAGGCGGGTGGATCACTTTAGCTCACAAATTCAAGACCAGCCTCAGCAAGAGCAAGATCCCATCTCTAAAAATAGCCAGGCATTGCGGCGGGCACCTGTAGTCTCAGCTACTTAAGAGGCTGAGACAAGAGAATCCCTTGAGCCCAAGAGTTTGAGGTTGCTGTGAGCTGTGATACCATAGCACTCTACCAACGGTGACATAATGAGACTGTCTCGAGGAAGGAAAAAAAAAAACAGCTCAAAGGGTTTCTCCATTAGTGCATGGTGAATGATATTGGGACGCCAAGATAGTCATTCGAGGGTAAAGAAGTATGTATCCCAGACAGGTACAGTACCTCATACCTGTAATCCCAGCACTCTGAGAGGCTGAGGCAGGTGGATTGCTTGAGCTCAGGAGTTCGAGACCAGCATGAGCAAGAGTGAGACCCCCATCTCTACTAAAAATAGAAAAACTAGCCAAGTGTTGTGTTGTGGTGGGTGCCTATAGTTCCTGCTACTTAGAGGCTGAGGCAAGGATAGCTTGAACCCTGGAGTTCGAGGTTGCTATGAGATATGATGATGCCATTGCACTCTCCTCGGGGAGAAAAAAAAGTATAAATTGACTTAACCTAGTAAAATTTTAAAAGCACAGATCTTGACTCAATGATTTCACTTCTGCTTTTAGATATATTCACACTTGAATATAAAGACAAGTGTGAGTTTGATTACTTTGTTATTTATAACAGCAAAGGAGCAGAACTGACTCAAATGCTCATTGAGAGAGGACTGTTTATTTAAAGACACTATGGGCCAGGAGCAGGGGCATACATGTGTAGTCCCAGCACTCTGGGAGGCTAAAAGGGGAGAATAACTTGAGGCCAGGAGTTCAACACCAGCCTGGGCAATATAGCAAGACCTGTTGATACAAAAAAGTTAAAAAACAGCTAGGTGTGGTGGTGTGCACCTGCAGTCCCAACTACTCAGGAGACTGAGGCAAAATGATCTCTTCAAACCAGGAGTTCAAAATCAGTCTGGGCAATGTAGCAAGACCCCACCTCTACAAAAAAATAAGAAAAATTAGCCAGGTGTGTGAACACATGCCTGCAGTCTCAGCTACTTGGGAGCCTGAGATGGGAGAAGCACCTGAGCCAAGGAGTTCAAGGCTGCAGTGAGCTATGATAGCGCCACTGCACTCCAGCCTGGGCAACAGAATAAGACCCTGCCTCAAACAAACAAACAAACTAGGACATAACTGTGTGTCTGGACCCCTCCTTCAGCCCCTCCTGACCCCTGGCCACCCTTGCCATCTTGAACTGCTAACTCTAAGGACCATGGAAACGGGCTTCCTCACCCTCTGACTTCATGATGGGTTCACCCAACAGGGAGCACTCACAAGAGACCAGAAAGAGGGTGGCTGAGCCAGCTATTTCTTGCCCTGGTCTGCCCTGACTGTGCCCCCAGGCCACAGGCTCCCCATGGGCAGCCCTCTTGGAGCTCCGGTTCCAACAATCACTCTCTCCCCTCACTTCTTCAAGCCTAGATGGGGACTTTGTAACTATTCCTTGTGGTTCCCTTCCCCATCCTTGCCCAAATTTTTGTAAATAGCTTCCCAAATGACCAGAATTAAACGTGCCTTATGCTTCCTGCCACAACCCTGTCCCAGGAAGGCCAGACGCACAGTCTCAGAGCCAGAGTTTGCTCCAGCCTGGCAGCAAACTCTGGCTTCACCACTGCCTAGCTGGATGACCTGCAACCAGTGAGGGCTCCATGATCACAATGCCAAGAAGACGGCAATGCACCACCATCAGTCCAGACTGAGCTTGTGAGACACTTTTTAGAAGATAAAATTTCCCACCCAACGAATACTTTTAAAGGGGTTCACTCACACTTTCTGGGTGAGGGGCACACCTGTAACTCTGACTTAAAACTTACAAAAGCAAACTGTAACCAAAATGTATGTACCCTCATAATATACTAAAATAAACTTTAAAAAATAAAGTTAAAAGAAGATAAAATTGGAAGAATCAATGAAAAGCCTGATCACACAACCATTTGTTTGAGAACACTTCCATGATTGGGGCAGAATCTGCAGTTGAAATAAAACAAACAAAAACAAACTCCAAGGAAAACAAAAGGCTATACAAAAACGACAAATAATCTTAGTATTCTATTTAGTTCAACTGTGTACAGCATTTACAAAGTTATATTAATTTGAACACTGAATTTGTCCTGTCCTGTGGAAATAACCATATCCTGAGGATGGGTTAGAGGAGGAGTCTGCAGGTGGCAGTGGGTGGGGAATAGCAATGGTGTTGGGAGAGAAGTGAATTAGTGCCTACAGTTGAACATTAAGAAGTAGCTCCCTAAGGATGGTTTAGGATTTAACTACATGGAGGTATGGCTCAAATTAAACAGCTGAGAGTTGACAGCTGTTGCCTCTCCGAAAGGAGAAAATAAGAGCTTATAGATCAGCACAGTAATCAGGCTGGAAGTTCCTTCCTGCAAGTAGAAGGCCTCTCAGCAATCTCTGCCCCACAGCAAAAGACCCCACATCACAGATAAACCCAGACATAGCCAGTTTGGGGATTTCCCACAAAATGCTCTGCTGAAGCATGAGAGGAAAGTTAATACCAGGTAGCCTTTAGTTGAACACCTGCCTTAGACATAAGACTCTTTGCTAGGCACTTTATTCCCCAATCCTCACAACGCTGGGAAATGGAGTTAGAAGGTAAGTAAACTGTCCCCAGCACACAACCAAAAAGTGAAACAACCGAGACTGTGATTAGTCTGGACTTCTACCACATTATCCAGTGGCTATCAAAGATCCTAAACTCAGGGCCACTTTTTAAGGTCAAGAACACTTGGTGGAGGTGAATAGGAATTTAACCCTTAGACACTTAACAAGGCAGGTTCTGCTGACCCAGCAGACAAGCAAAAGACTAGGGCTACATTTGGAATGGAGGAAGGTCACAACTGGAACAGCTGAAATGCTGAGGGCACAGGAACAAGCAAGGGTTCCTGAGGCTACTCAGATCCAGGCAGGCAGGCTCAGGCCAAGGGCACAAAATCACAAAGGGCACAGGTAGGCCAGGCAAACCACAGAGAAAGGACTGAAGAGGAGGTTGGGCATGGCGGCTCACACCTGTAATCCTGGCACTTTAGGAGGCTGATGCAGCAGGACTGCTTGAGATCAGGAGTTCAAGACCAGCCTGAGCAAGACCCCCATCTCTGCAAAATGGGTGTGGTGGCGCATGCATGTAGTTCCAGCTAATTGGGAGGTTGAGGTAGGAGTTTCACTTGAGCCTGTAAATTTGAGGTTGCTGTGAGATACGATGACGTCACTGAACTCTCTACCCCTGGTGACAGAGGACCCTGTCTCATCTGGCCTGGTTAATACCAGGATGGGGGAGACCCTGTTTAAAAAAAAAAAAAACTGAATAGATGTTTGTATCCTATTTACCTAGAGGATGTGAATAAGAGCCTTGCAGGTCTACTGTGATTAGCTGACCATTTAAAAACTGGAGCATTACATACATAAATGAATTTCTGATCAAGAATTCTTACAAAGCCCACACTGCCAAGCAGTGAAGGGCCCCAATGGACAGGACACACAGATTTTGGCCCATCCAGCCTGCCTCCGTCCTTTCCATCACCTGGCCTCTGTCCAGTGACAGAGATGTGCACAGTTGCACTGGTGGGTTATGGGAGGTTATCTGGGGGCTCCTTTTCCCCAAGACTAAGTCTTCCAGGAAAACTACATGCCAGCTGTTCCCATGCAAGCCGGTTCAAGTTCTTGGGTTCACTTGTACACAACAAATGGCTAGGAGGTGGCTTCTGGCTCTCCTGAACAGTCAAGCAGTCTCTCATCTCTCAATTCCAGCGGTGGCACCTTCACCAGCAAGTGACTTAATCCCTCTGCACCTCCCTACCCCTGGGGGTGGATAACACTGGGGTTTCTGTAGGGATCATAAGAAATAATACCTGAGAAGCATTCAGAACCTTGCTGGACATAGTCAATGTTAGCAGCTGTTACTTCTCTCATTCCATCCCAATACCAGCCCTGGGACAGGGGTGTCTTCTCCCTTTGGAGAGGAACAGCTACTTGCCCAAAGCCAGCAGGTGGAAAAGCTGAGATCCGAGCCAGATCTGTCACCCTGGGCCTGGGTACCCTCCCTGGCGCTCGCCTTGCCGGGAGGGCGTCAAGACGGCTGGAGTTGGCCTTGTTCCACCGCGCCGGAGGAAGGCCAGGACATAAAGGAGGGGGTCCTTGTTCTCCCCACCCCACCCCACCTCGTCACGACTGCAGCGGGCACGGCGGGGCCCTCCTGTCCTCCCAGTCTCCTCCTCATCTGTAAAACGGGGGTAGGAGCACCGACCTCGGAGTCCAGCCCTGGCACTGAGCGGGCAGCTAGCGCAGCTCCTGGTCTCACCGTCACTGGCAGGCTAGTACTACAGATTACGGCTGGCCATGCTGGCGGGGGCAGCCTCGAGGGCTCCTACTGACCTGGCGCCCTCGCCCAGCTCCCCGTGCGTGTTGTAATTCACCGTCATGACCTTCACCGAGTTCTTGAACACGACATCCCCCTGGCTCAGGTACTGCAGGGTGCGGCGGATGGGGAAGCGGCCTTTCATGGGCATGGCGGCAGCGGTAAGGGTGAGCCGAGCAGCAACGCAGAGCGACCGAGAGGAGCAGCGGCCCCGGGCGAACCTCGCACCGCACTGCCGTAGCCAGACTCCACTTCCCGCGCAGACTCCCAAGAGATGCTTCCCGGCGGGCAGCGCGCACCGCGGAGCAGCCTGGGACTAGTAGTCCTGGCTCGAGGCCTCCAGCCGGGACGCGGCGAAACCCGGCGCATGCGCCTTCGCGTTTGGCCGATCAAAGAGTTGGGTTTTCGCGCGGTGTAAGTTAGCCGTTCCTACTTCTACGGGAAAATATTTTTAAACAGGCTTAAACTCAGTCCATTGGACAACATTACAATAGGAAATAGCCTGGAAGTCTGAGTTCGGATCCTAAATTAGCTTATAATTTGCTATTCACCTTTTTTTTTTTTTTGGAGACACAGTCTCAAGCTGTCACCCTGGGCAGAGTGCTGTGGCGTCACCGCTCACAGCAACCTCACACTGTTGGGCTCAAGTGATCCTTTTGCCTCAGGTTTTTCTATTTTCAGTAGGGACAAGGTCTGGCTTTTGCTCAGGCTGGTCTGGAACTCAGAAGTTCAAGCGACCCACCCGTGTCGGCCTCCCGGGGTGCTGGGAGGATGCCCGGTCGCTGTTCGTCTTCAAACAAGTAAAATTTTCTCACTTTTGCGTCTCCGGTTTCAAATGAAGAGCTCAAACTGCGCAATTTGGAAAACTGACTTTGAAACAAACTGATTTTCAAAAGAAAAAAGGTGGTTTGGGATCTACTCCTTCCTAGTTCAGCCACTTAGAGCGCTGGGCTTCAATTTTCTCGTAAGCAAACCATGGATGAGATGCATTTATTAGTTACTTAGTGATCCTTACTCATCTGAGAAGGCTTTATTTCTCCTCTCGTGAATAATTTTGCCACATACAGAATTCTAGATTGGTGGGTTTTCTTCTTTCAACATCTTTTTTTTGCTTACATGGTTTCTTTCTTTCTTTTTTTTTGAAACAGAGTCTCACTGTGTCGCCCTGGGTAGAGTGCTGTAGCGTCACAGCTCACAGCAACTTCAAACTCTTGGGCTTAAGCGATTCTCTCCCTTCAGCCTCCCAAGTAGCTGGGACTACAGGCACCTGCCACAACGCCTGGCTATTTTTTGGTTGTAGCTGTCATTGTTATTTTGCACACCCAACCTGGGCTCGAACCCACCACCTTCAGTGTATGTGGCTGGCACCCTACCCGCTGAGCTACAGGCGCCAAGCCACTTGCATGGCATTTTTTGTTTGTTTGTTTGTTTGTTTGTTTTAAGAGGCAGTCTGACTTTATTGCCCTCGATAAGAGTGCTGTAGGGTCACAGCTCACAGCAAACTCCAACTCCTGGACTTAGGCTATTCTCTTGCTTCAGCCTCCCAAGTAGCTGGGACTACAGGCGCCTGCCACAATGCCTGGCTATTTTTTTGTTGCACTTTGGCCGGGGCTGGGTTTGAACCTGCCACCCTCGGTATATGGGGCTGGTGCTCTACCCACTGAGCCACAGGCACCTCCCCGCCATGGTTTCTAATAAGTAGTCATCTGTAACTCTTATCTTTGTTTCTGTATGGATAAGGTGGATTTTTCCTAGCCTCTTTCAAGATTTTCTCTTTAGGCCAGTTGAGATGGTTAGTGCCTATAATCCTAACACTTCGGGAGACTGAGATGTCAATGCTTGAGGCCAGACCAGCCAGGGCAACATAGAACTTTCTCTCTACAAAAAAAGAATTTTTTAATTTAGCCGAGTGTGGTGGTACACACCTATAGTCCAGCTACTCAGGAAGCTGAAATGGATCACTTGAGCCTAGGAGTTTGAGGTTACAGTGAGATGAAAGTGCCACTGCAGTCCAGCATGGGCAACATAGTAAGATCCTGTACCAAAACGAAACGAAGGAGGCTGGGTGAGGTGGCTCTTGCCTGTGTACTCTGGGAGGCCGAGGCAGGTGGATGCTTGAGCTCACGAGTTGGAGACCAGCCTGAGCAAGAGTGAGATTCTGGGTGTTGTGGCAGGCACCTGTAATTCCAGCTACTTGGGAGGCTGAGGCAGGAGGATCACTTGAGCCCAAGAGTTTGAGGTTGCTGTGAGCTATGACTCCAGGGCACTTTACCAAGGGCTACAAAGTTAGACTCTGTCTCAAAAAAATTCTCTTTGTCTTTGGCTTATGGAGTTGGAATAAGTGGTGCACAGGTGTAGATTTTTTATTTGCGTCCTGCTTGGTGTTGTCTGAACTTCCTATGTCTGTGGTTTGGTGTCTGTTATTAATTTTGGAAAGCTCTTGGATATTACACAATATTACTTCAAATATTTCTTCTTTGTCCTTTTTTCTCCTGCTAGGATTTCAGTTATACATATAAGGGGACTTCAGAGAGTCTGTGGGAAAATGGAATTAAAAGGTAACAAAATATATGAATTTTATTTCTCAATATAGGTTTTGTCGAGGTAAAGACATTTTTGTAATTGATGATTCCAAGCATTTAGTTCTTCCCTGAAGAAAGAACTGAGGGTCCTGGGAATTTAACCATGTTAATGCAGATTTTTTTTTTAACTTTTTTTTTTTTTTTTGAGTCAGAGTCACACTATGTTGCCCTTGGTAGAGTGGTATGGAGTCACAGTTCACAGCAACCTCAAACTCCTGGACTTAAGCTATTCTCTTGCCTCAGCCTCCCAAGTAGCTGGGACTATAGGCGCCCACCATGACACCTGGCTATTTTTTGTTGCAGTAATCGTTGTTTAGCTGGCCCAGGCTGGCTTCTAACCTGCCACCCTTGGTGTATATGGCTGGCACCATAACCACTGTGCTACGGGTGCCAAGCCTTTTTTTAACATTATTAACTAAAGAAAAATGAGTGCCCTTTACAGATTTTTAAGATCAGGAATCAAAAAGAAGTTAGAAAAATCCAAATGAGGGCTGTAAAGCGTATGCCTCATGATTTTCCATCAAAACTCTTGGAAAATTGCCCTTGTTTAATTAGAGGAATGAACAGGAGCATGGTGGGGGTGGAGGACTCTCTGGTGAAGTTTTCTCTGCTTTTTTTGCTAAAGGGTTGGCTAACTTTCTGAAATCACTAATAAGCAGATGTTATTTTTCTTCAGCCCCCGGAAAGTCTACAAACAAAATGCTTTAAGCATTCCCAAAAGCTGTTGACGTGACCTTTGCTCTTGACCACTCCACTTTTGCTCTGACTGGACCACAGTCCACCTCTTGGTAGCCATTGCTTTGATTGTGCTTTGTCTTCAGGAGTATACTGATAAAGCCGTGTTTCATTTCCTGTTACAATTCTTTAAAGAAATTCTTCAGGATCTTGATCCCATTTGTTTAAAATTTCCATTGAAAGCTCTGCTTTTGTCTACAGCTGACCTGGGAGCAATGGTTTTGGTGCCCATTGAGTGGACAATTTGCTGAACTTTAATTTTTCAGTCAGAATAGTGTAGGCTGAACCAGTCAAGGGATCTATGGTGTTGGCTATTGTTTGTTCTGAGAATCATCAGTCCTCTTCAACTAGGGCACAAACAAGATTTCCTCACAAATTGAGGTGGATGGTCTGCCACTGTGAACTTCACATTCAACATCGTCATGTCTCTTTGTAAAATACATGCATTTGTAAATTTTCATAAGGTATTGATTTCACTCTTCTTCTACTCAAACTTCATCATAAATTTGATGTTCTTGCTTCAATTTTAGCATCATTCATGTTTTCCTGATACAGGCTCTTCTGACTGATGTCTTACCCTTCCTAGATCTGTTCAGAGATAACAAGTTAGAATGAGTTTTTGTGCAAAAGATTTTTAACTCCATGCATAGCTTTTTCATAATATGCACTTTTTTGTTTGAGACAGAGTCTTACTTGGTCACCCTAAGTAGAGTGCCATGGTGTCTTAGCTCACAGCAACCTCAAACTCTTGGGTTCAAGCAACCTCTTGCCTCAGCCTCCCAAGTAGCTGAGATTATAGGTACCTACCACAACGTTCTTGCTCAGGCTGGTCTTGAACTGGTGAGCTCAGGCAATCCATCTGCCTTGGCCTCCCAAGTGCTGGAATTACAGGTGTGAGCCACCGTGCCCCACCATAATATGCACTTTTCATGATCTTTTTGAAGACTCCCTAATTTTATATCTTTTGAAACTATTCCATAGTTCATGAACATTCTGGGTTTTTTCTCTTTGCCTATGAATAGGGAAGTTTCTATTGCCCCATTTTCAAGTTTGCCGATTCCTTCTTTGGCTGTGTCCAGTCTACTGATGTGCCCATTAAGGTATTCTTCATTCGTTATAGTCCTTTTCTACTTCTAGCATGCCCTTTTGATTCTTCCTTAGTTCTTTACCTCTGTTTACATTGCCCATCTGTTCTTGCATGTTGTTTACTTTTACCATTAAACCTTTTAACGTATTAATCATGTTTTAAATTTCCTGTCTGATGCCAGCATTTGAGTATGGCTCCAATGTTTGCTTTGTCTCATCAGACTATATTTTCTTCTTTCCTGCCTTTTGTTGAAGGCGAGATGGTGTCTACTGTATTTAGCAGGAACTCTAAACATGAGGACTTAGAGGTAGTAGGCCTCTGATATGAGGATTTACGTTAATGTGGCTAGGAGCTGAGCTATGTTTAATGTTTGCTGTCACCGTAGGTGTCAGAGGCTTCAAATTCCTCTAGTGTCCTTGTTTTGTCTCCCCTTTTTGGGCTTCCCTAGATATTCCTCCTAAAGGAGACTGTGTCTTGCAGCTCTTTCAGCTGTAATCTACTGTTACTATCCTGGAGTCCTGTGGTGTATGGTGAAAAGGTGTATGGGAGGGGAAACTATTTAATTATAGTTCCATGATTAAACCTCAGTATTTCAGTAGGCCTGTGTCCTTGGGCTCTGACCTTCACAATGTTTTGGGGGTATTTTTTTGGGACATGGTCTTGCTCTGCCTCCTGGACTACAGCAATGTTGTGATCATAGCTCACTACAACCTCAAGCTCCTGGGCTTAAGTGATCGTCCTGCTCCAGCGTCTCAAGTAGCTGGGACTACGGGTACCAGTTATCAAGCCCAACTAATTTTTCTGTTTTTATGGTGATGAGGTCTTGCTTTTGCTCAGGCTGGTCCCAAATCCCTGGCCTCAAGGGATCCTCCTACCTTGGCCTCTCAAAGTGCTAGGGTTGCAAGTGTGAGCCACCACACCCTACCACAAATGTTTTTTAACTCCCCCTGCTGACCTCTTACATGAAGTAGGGAAGCTAGAGGGGGCTAGAGCAGAAAAAATGCCCTTCCTCAGAAGGAGTAAGGTTCTGATAAAGCCCTTCCTTCTGGGGAGTAGGCCTTTGTTTTGGAAAAGGCTCTAGATTTCGAAGATGACTCACCCCTTCCCCTCCCAGAGCCACCAGATCTTTCCCAGCCCTTCACCATGAGAACCAACTGCAGTAAAACCCATAAAAGTATGCGTCTTGGGGAGGGAGTTTGCCACTCCCGTGCTAGTCCACACTCAGCCTCCAGCAGTTCATCAAAGTTACCGGTTATGGGTTCCTTCTAGCCGTGGCTCCTGCAGCTTCTACTCCAGGAAGGCAGATCTCCTGTGACTCTGAATTTGCCATCTCTCTCCAGATTTGGGGATGGCAATTTGCCCTGCAAACTCAGTTCTCTGGTGGACCCAAGACAACCCATTGATTTTCAGTGAGCCCAGCTTTTTCTTATTGTGAGGACACACAGATAATTTCCAAGGTCTTTGTTTCTGAACTGAAACCTGAAGAGCTTTCTGAAGTATTTAAAAAACTATGCTAGGCTACTGAAATTTGAGATAGAAGAGCTTTTGACTTTGAATCCTACAGGAAGTGCTTATTACAGATGAAACACCCCATTGGAAACATGGATGCCCACAGACAAAGCAGGGTAGGACTAGTTGGGTTTTGGAGTGGCAGACCTGGGCTATAATCCCAGAAGTACATACAACCCTGAGCAAGCTTAGCCTCACCACTTTTCCCATCATCTGTAAATTTGGGTTGTTGGAAAAACGAAATGTGGTAAGCCCTGCACAATACTTTGCATTCTTTCTAAATAACAGTGAGCACTAAATATCATCCCTCCCTGCCTTAGAAATCTGTGTAGGTTCTGGGAGGTTTCCGTATCAAAGGCCTAAATGAAGTCACTATCAGAAACCTGCTCAACAGGACCAACCTCACTCCCCTTGCCCACATCCACCACACTGAGCCTGACACCCCCACTTGACCTCGCTCAAACCCTCCTTCTACTGAGGGCACAGGGAGTCAGGCAGACCCGGCTTCCGATCCTCCCTTCACACTGACTGTGTCCCCCGAGCCAGGCTAACCTCTCTTCACCTGTCTCTGCTGGCGAGCCTGGGGGTAGGGTGGGGGGACATGAGCAGCTTGCCTGCATACATGGCACCAGGAGCTTCCTCAAGGCCTGAGCCTCAGTTTCCCCAGTCCGGAAGGTCTTACGTCACGCTTCAGTAAGAGTTCACTTAAGCAACACTGCAGGTGCAACTGCACGTAGGGCAGAAGTGGAACCATGAGGGCTTAACCAAACATCTCACACAAGAACTGAGAGCGTCTTTTTTCTGATACTTAGGTATCATCATCAAAAGGGGGAGGGGTACCATCTGGTGATTCTCACTTGCAACACACACATGCACACACACCCCCAAGCCACTAACACCTTTTATTTTTAAAAAAAGGTTTCAATACAAGGCTCCAAAGTAGTACATGCAAACCAACGACGCTCAAACTGATATTCCAGTCTGTGACCTGGTAGAGACCAGCTTCTCATTTTGAGTCCCATCACCAATTATGCCAATGTCCACCCACCCCAAAGTTCATGATGATTCTGAGGTACATTTTAGCCTCTGAAAAGCAAAGACACATTGAGCTACAAGTACAATGAGTAAGTATCCTTAGTGTATTAAGACAGGAGAAAATACAAACAAGGCGTAAAAAGGAAATGAAATGCCTGAATCCCACAGTCTCTCCCATTTGTGATCATGATCTGTGTCCAGGGAAATCTGTACGCCACATCAAGACCTCGTTCATTTGCCAAAGAATGAAGCCATTTGCCTTGAAGGACTGTAGGAAAGATGAAATAATGAGGTAAAAACTTGAAGTTGTGGTTACAATTATAGGCCAATGTTTCCCTGCTGTCAACCAATCTCTGTAAATTGAACTTTGTGTCTGAGACATGGTGCAAATGAGGGGCAGAGATTTCTACCTTCTGCCGTGTCTATGCTCACAAAAGAATATAGCCATGAAAGAATTAAATGGAAGAAGTTTTTTTTTTTTTGTAGAGACAGAGTCTCACTGTACCGCCCTTGGTAGAGTGCCATGGCGTCACACGGCTCACAGCAACCTCCAGCTCTTGGGCTTACGCGATTCTCTTGCCTCAGCCTCCTGAGCAGCGCCCGGGACAACGCCCAGCTATTTTTTTGTTGCGGTTTGGCCAGGGCTGGGTTTGAACCCGCCGCCCTCAGCATTTGGGGCCGGCGCCCTACTCACTGAGCCACAGGCGCCGCCCTTAAATGGAAGAATTTATGAAAGAACACAGCCATGGAAGAATTCAATCACATCGGAGGGATTTGATTTTAGTTTGGTTTAGTATATACAGGGAATTGGGTTTTTATAAACAGTTTTAAAAAATAGTTGTGTTTCTTTTTTTTTTTTTTTTTTTTTTATTTTTGGCTGGGGCTGGGCTTGAACCCGCCACCTCCGGCATATGGGACCGGCGCCCTACCCGTTGAGCCACAGGCGCCACCCAATAGTTGTGTTTCTAAATGCTTAGTTACTTAGATTGCTACCTGGGGCTGTATCAGGGAAGGGGTAAGTTTAGTCTTAATTAAAATCACCAGCTAATTAAAAGGGAGATGTTCTCATAAGAAAAGTAACTATGGTGGAAAACAGCAATTAGCTTCTGGAACTACCTGCTTTTTGGCACAGAACGCCTCCTCTTCAGCCAGAGAAATAACAGACTGAGCAGCAGGACCCTGCCATCCATCCATGAAGCCCTCCAGGTTAACAGCAAGGTCATGGATCTTGGGGGAGAAAAAAGGCCTGTGCCAGTAAACATCTTAGATGCCTAGTTGCCAATTTTCAAAATAACCCATGACAGCCAGCAGAGTTAGTAACTGGCTGACATGCCCTTATTTGTAAATGGAACCTAAATGCAAAGGTTCTTCCACATACCCTTAACCCCCATTCCCACAGTCCTATCTAGGACATTTTCATTCGGCCAAAGATGCAGCAGGTGCTAAAGAAATGCTGCTGCATCTTCTGGCCGAATGAAAATGAAATGCTATTCACATTTCTTTAGCACAGATACAGATTATTTTTACCCCAAGAGAGTTCAAATATTCCCACTATCAAGAGGGGTGTTCCCCAGAATGTAACAAAATGAATTTCAGCTCTCACACCAGTTAAAGTATGGCCCAGAGTTAGTTAAGGAGTATAAAGTGACTAGTGATCAGTTATTGTTCATTCGTTAGGGTGCACAATTGCAGAAACTCTACCCAGAGCTGAGCACGCATGGATATATCATGATGTCAGGTGTCAGTTAAGGGTTATGTTCCTGTAAACCAAAGCACCAGAGCTAACCTAACAATTTCCCTTTCTGTCCTTAATTGGTAAAGAGTTCAAGTACTGTGGTGCTACTAGAGTGATACTGGGCTGTGCTTCTTCAAACATTCTAGTTTCTGAATACTAAACGTTGGTAATAAAATATCTCATCACTGCCCAGGTCAGGTCAGGATGAATCAAAAGGGAAGGCAGCTGATCAAATAGATTTGGAAGTTATTTTAATTTCTCCTCTGACTCAGATAAGCTTCTCTTCTCCTGGAAAGATGTTCCACAAAAGCTTCCTGATCACCAATTCCTACATTTTTTAAAAGGCCCAGATAAGAGTAATTTTGCCAAAGCTCTAGAAGGTTTCTCTGGAGACAGATAATTGTATCATCAGAGCAAGCTTGGAGAAACTCTTCTCCCAAATAATACTAACATCAACCAAAAAGTTAACCACTCCTATTTTCTTTTTTTTTTTTTTTTGGTTTTTGGCCGGGGCTGGGTTTGAACCCTCCACCTCTGGCATATGGGACCGGCGCCCTACTCCTTGAGCCACAGGCGCCGCCCACCACTCCTATTTTCTAAAAAGCACATGATCAGATCACATGGATACCCCTGTCCTGGAGCTTAATTACCTTGAAGGACTGTAGGAAGAGACAAACTAGAACTTAAACAGAGAGACACAGACCTTGGTGAGGCATCCACTCATTATCTCTCTTAAGAAGAGGTACTGGGCTCTCCTGGGTCTACTAAACTCTTCCCTTCCGAGCAGGGCAGAGGAGGCCCCTAGTGAAATGGAACCCATAGCCTGGGGGGATGGACTTCTGCCAGAGCCAAATATGGTTCCAGGGGATCCATCTTTGTCTTGGCTAAAGGAAGGCAGCTGTCCTATAATACTGCATTAAGGACCAAGACTAGGCAGTAGCAAATGGACCCAAGAGATGCATGGCAGCCCTTACTGCCCAGGGCCCAACAGAGCTACATTTAGTTATATCTCGGTAGTAAAAAATGTAAAGTCCCTTCACAAAGGGGAAAAACCCTTACAGAAAAAAAAAAAAAAAAACAACAGGATAAACAGCAAATGGGTGCTGATTATTCCTGTGCTAGTTCCCATTTTATTTTTTATCTGTAGTGGAAATACCTCAAAGTGCACAGCACAAAACTGCATCCTCCTGCCCCTAACCTGTGTGCATCTGAATTCTCACCCTGCCACTCTCCGGCTCTACTGGCCCCTACTGCTGGTCAGTCAGTGCCCCGCTTCTGTTTGGCCAGAGTGCGCTTGAGCTCCCGCAGGTTCTCTGTCAGCACCTCCACCTCATCCAGCCGGCCACTTTGTTTGGCATCGAAGATGTACGCCTTGATGTTATCAATCTGCTGAAGGAGGAGCTCCTCCTCTATGAGCTCCTCAGCTTCTGGCCCACTGTCACTGTCCACCTCGAAGGGGTTGGTACAGGTGGGCTCCTCAAAGGGGTTGCCAGGAACCAGAGGGCTTGAGGACCTCGGGTGGGGATGTTCATCTTCCTCATCAAAGGGGTTGGGCACTGGACGGTCTGGGTGAGTGAAGGGCTTCTCTGCTACTGCCCCTGCCTCCTCCTCTTCCTCAAAAGGATTGTACACTTTGGGGATGCAGGCTGAAGGGCCAGAGGAGACCTCTGTGGCAGGAGGGTTAGTAGTGGCCTCTTCTGTGGGGCTGGAGAAGTCTTCCTCATCAAAGGGGTTTAGGGAGGGCACCTCATCTTGCTGGGACATGCTGCTCTGGAGTAAGAATTCCTGGCCAAGGACTGGGGGCCCAGACCGTACTTGAACAGGTTCTTGAGCTGAGCATGGTGAAGGGGTCTTAGGAGCTGTGCTACTTTGAACTGGAGAAAAGCCCAGATCCAAAGCATAAGCAAGGTGAGTGCGAGGCTCTCTGCTAGCCTGTAGCTGAAAAGGCCTGATTTCTCGGAAGTCCAGGGACCGAGTCCGTGTGTGCAGAGATGCCGCCCGGAACTGCCCCCTCTCCCGTTCCCACTCGCGTTCACAGAGCATCTGCAGCTGTTCCCGTTGCAGGTCTTCTTCCTCGGCCTGCTTCCGGGACAGCTCAATGGCTTTCTCTGTCTGCTGCTGGTCATACACATCCTGTAGCTGCCGCAGGTTCTCCTGCAACGTGTGCACTTCATCTGTGCGACCCGCGGCCTTGGCCTGCCTGATAAACGATGTGATGTTGTGGATCTGCTGGAGGAGGGGATCCGAGTCTTCACTCTGTCCTTGACCTCCTGACAGGGGGAGCCAGCCCTCAGCCTTTCTCAAAGGGGCATGGCCCCTGTGGAGAGATACCACCTCCCCATTGGCTGCTCGACAGGCCAGGCCACTCTGTCTTTCCTCAAGCCTTCGGTGGGACTCCAGGGCAGCCTGGGGAGACACGAAAACCAAAGAGAAGGAACAAGTCACCATGTCAGAGGCAGCCCACACTGTCAGCTCCCTTCTGTGGTCCCTCTATCTTTGTGCCACTGACACTCCCCATTACCCCCTTCGGACTAACATAGCCAAATGCTGAAATCAAATCATGCCTGTGTGTGGCCGAGGGAATGCAGGGCACCTAATTTTAAAAAATAAAATAATGAGCGCAGTGCCTGTGGCTCAAAGGAGTAAGGCACCAGCCTCATATGCTGGAGGTGGCGGGTTCAAACCCAGCCCTAGCCAAAAACTACAAAAAATAAAAATAAATAAATAAAATAATGAATAACAATAAAGGGCTATGATTTTCTCAATCCTAGATTCACTGGCTATATGCCTTCCTTAAACCTCTGAGATCTATTACCCTCATCTATACTAGAATCTCATACAACGGGAAATACACATATTATTTTGGTTTAGTATTTATTCTAAGGTGTTCTACAAAGAATTTCCTAGTTTCTTCCTAGTAACTTCTGCCAGAGGGAGAACAATCTCTGTAGTATTCTAGCCACGAACGTATCAGCAGAACCTATGCAAAAAAAAAAAAAATAGAACCTAGGGAGAAAAACAATTATTATGTTTTCCACAGATGAGGCTGGAACAGAAAAATGCAAACTTGACAGAGCAATTCACTACGCCCCCACAGGACCTCTTGGGCTTGAGCACCACAGGAAGAAGTGGCCCTCGTGTCCCTGATCTCACTCACTTGTCTCTCCACGGCCTTCTTCCTCTCCATTTCCTCCTTCCTGTTCTTTTTCAGTTCCTCAAACTGTTCTTTGGTTGGCAGTGACATCAAACCAAGCAACTTTTCCTGTAGGAGTCACACATAGTTTTACACTTAAACCCTTTTAGGAAAAAAAAATGAACCTTAAACACCATGATGAGAGTCTGTTTAAGCTAAGCCATTCTCTGGCTCGGAGAGTGACGTTAACTGATGGCAGCAGGAAAAGGCACAAGCCCTCATACTGGGCCAGAGAGTAAACTTCCCAATGGGAAGTTTCTCCTGACGGAACGCTCAACATCAGACACCCCGGTTATTTGCCTGACCCCAGGTGGCCTCTCCATGAGGCCTGTCCCTCACCACCCTGTCGAAACCTGCGACCCAGCCCTCCCTGCAAGCCTCCCACTTGGTTTCTCCACAGCACTTACCGCCATCTTACATGCCAGATATTTTAATGCTTATCGTCTGTCCCTCTCTCTAGAATGTAAGCTTTATGAGAGCAGGAATGTTTATCTTTTTCATTCACTATCGGACACCCAGTACCTGGAACACTGCATAGCACACAGTAGGTACTGAACAAATGACTGTGGAATAGAGTCACAGATCAAACAGAGAAAAGGCCCCCTTTTCTGCACTACAGTGATAGAAAACTAGCCCAACAGAACTCTATTCGACCTTTTTTTGTCAGGGAACCCCAAAGGTAACAAACTGTGACTCTCTTAGACAAGGCTTTCAGAGGCAGAAAGAAAGAATTCACATCCAACCTCAAATCTAGGTTTACCGTGTCCTTCAACAATCAGCTGTTTCCTCCCAACTGATGGCCCAGGAAGTAAGGAAGAAACATGGAGTTCCAGGATCACTAACGTGGTTAACACTTATAGCAGCAAAATATTAGAGTTTATCAACTGCCCAACTAAAGGGAAATCATGACAGACAGCAGGAGCTACACAGTCAAATCAGTGCCCTGTAGCCATTCAAATAATGGCTGTTTGAGTACCATGTAAAACATGCTCGTGACATAAAATACAGCATACAAACGTGCACTAATCATAACTGCTGTGTATAAAAAATGCAAATGGGTTTAAAAAGAGAAAACATAACCAAATGATGAGTGATTATACTGGGGACTTAAGAGTAAAGGTACTTTTACTTTTTCCCTGAAATCCAGATCTTTTCTAAATCTGGCATAATGCATTCATAACCTTAAAAAGTAATAAACACGAGAAAAGAAAATAAGCCATTGACACGAATCTGCCCTCTGCGACACAGAAGAGACGGGCAGGCCAAGTGCAACATTTATGCCACCCCAGGATGGTTTTACCTGCACAAAAAATGTAGCTGAGTATCTGATCATCCTCTGTAGCCGCAAAGTGTTTGGATGTGGTGGAGGGTCCTGGTTCAAGCCTAAGGTTAAGATCTTCTTACTGAATTGGAACAAACACATTAACGTAAGGAATGCTGACAGCCATATTAACAAAGGTGAAAAGTCCCTGGAGCTGCCAGGCTTTCATGCCAGGAAGATGTGTAGAGATGGGTGATGGACTCCACTAAAGTTTCTTTCTTTCTTTTTTTTTTTAGACAGTCTCACTCTGTCACCTAGGTAGAGTGCTGTGGTGTCATCATAGCTCAGAGCAACCTAGGTTCAAGTGATCCTCTTGCCTCCGTTTCTCAAGTAGCTGTGACTACAGGCACCTGCCACAACTCCTTTTCATTTTTTCTATTTTTAGTAGATATGGGGTCTCGCTCATGCTCAGTCAGGTCTTGAACTCCTGAGCTTAGGCAATCCACCTGCTTTGGCCTCCCAGAGTGCTAGGATTAGACACGAGCCACTATGCCTGGCTCCACTGAAGTTTCCTTAAAGGGGAAGCCCATTTCTTTTGGCTGTACACAAAGTCCCTATACTTGGTCATCAAGGGGCTAGCCAGAGCTGGCTCAGGAGTGAGTGACCTATGCAATGGTATAGGGTCTGGCACTTACAAGGGTCCTGTGCTTGGCTTAATCCTCTGCTGTCCCTGTCTTAAAATTCTTCTGTGTGTGTTTTTGTTATTTTGTCACTCTCAGTAGAGTGCCAATGGCGTCATACCTCACAGCACCTCAAACTCTGGGCTCAAGTGATCCCCTTGCCTCAGCCTCCCATAGCTGGCACTACAGGCACCCGCCACAATGCCTGGCTATTGTTAGAAACGGGGTCTCACTCTGGCTCAGGCTGGTCCTGAACTCATGAGCTCAGGCAATGCACCTGCCTTGGCCTCCCAGAGTGTTAGGATTACAGGGGTGAGCCACCATGCCCGGCCTTTAAAATTCTTAATAATTTTTGAACAGGGGATATACATTTTTGTTTTGCACTAGACCCTGCAAACTATGTACCTATGTATACAAAGACTCCTCATATCAATTTTCCTCTGAATCACTATACTTCCTACATTTCAAAGGGCTATCTAAACCCAGCAGCTAGTCTACTGTTAAAAAGCAGCTGTGGACCTGAGAACTGAATACAGATGTGAAGAAAGAACCTAAGTTTTCAGCCAGGCACATTGGCTCATGCCTGTAATCCCAGTACTTTATAAGGCCAAGTTGGGAGAATAGCTTGAGGGCCAGAGTTTGAGAAAAGGCTGAAAAGAAGGAGAAAAATTAGCTGCGTATGGTGGCCTGTAGTCTCAGCTACTCAGGAGGCTGAGGCTGAGGCTAAGGTGGGAGGATCACTCGAGCCTAGCTGCTCAAGGCTAGGCTGCAGTGAGCTATGATAAGCCCACTGGACTCCAGCCTGGGCTAAAAAAGAACACAAAAAAAGAAATCTGGGGTTTTTTTTTTTTTTTTGAGGCAGAGCCTCAAGCTATCACCCTAGGTAGAGTGCGATGGTGTCACAGCTCACAGCAACCTTCAACTCCTGGGCTTAAGCAATTCAGCCTCCCAAGTCGCTGGGACTATAGGCGCCTACCACAATGCCCAGCTATTTTTCGGTTGTAGTTGTCATTGTTGTTTGACAGGCCTAGGCTGGATTCAAACCCGCCAGCTCTGGTGTATGTGACTGGCGCCTTAGCCGCTTGAGCTGTAGGTGCCAAGCCAAAAACCTGGATTTTTATTGTGGCCTCACCCTGTTGCTAGATGCGGCACAATCCTCACCTATAAAATGGGGGGTACTAATCCCTATTTCACAGGGTAACTTTGGTAGAATAAATTAGCTACTTTATGAGCAAACAGCACACAGTTGCTGTCAATAACCAGCTCTTCTTTAAAAATAAAACACTAATCAGAAAATAATTATCACTGAAGAAAAAAACTCAAGGATCGGCTTAGCACCCATAGCTCAGTGGGTAGGGCACCGGCCACATGCACTGGGGCTGGTGGGTTCGAACTCAGCCCAAGCCTGTTAAACAAACAAACACAAAAATAGCCAGGTGTTGTGGCAGGCGCCTGTAGTCCCAGCTATAAGGGAGGCTGAGGCAAGAGAATCCCTTGAGCCCAGGAGTTTGAGGTTGCTGTGAGGTGTGACACCATAGCACTCTACAGAGGGCAGCATAGTGAGACTCTGTCTCAAAAAAAAAAAAAACCTCAAGAATCTTGGTCATCCAATTGTAAAAGAGGATGAACTTAAATCTGGAGACCAAGATGAGGATGATGACAATGAAGTGGCTGAAAAGGACCAGGATAGTATCTAGCTTTAAAATCTATATGAACAGTAGAGATTATATTTGAGATTAGCTTTGAGGATGAAATGAATCTTTTTTTTTTTTTCTTGAGACAGTCTCATTATGTCACCCATGGTAGAGTGCTCTGGCATCACAGCTCACAGCAACCTCAAACTCTTGGGCTCAAGCAATTCTCCTGCCTCCGTCCCCCAGTAGCTTGGACTACAGGAGCCCGCCACAACTCCCGGCTATTTTTTGGTTGCAGCCACAATTGGCGGGCCCAGGCTGGATTCGAACCTGCCAGGTCAAGTGTATGTGGCTGGCGCCTTAGCCGCTTGAGCCACAGGCGCAGAGCCCCAGCTATTTTTTTGTTGCAGTTGTCCTTGGTGTTCAGCAGGCCAGGACTGAGCTCAAACCTGCCAGCCTTGGTGTATGCGGCTGGTGCCCTACTCACTGAGCTATGGGCACCGAGCAATGATGGACTGAATCTTAAGACAGCACTTTGGTTTGCCTCTGCAGAAAGTAAAGATTCAGACACCAGTGGAAAACATTCACTAGTAAGACATAAGGGTATTTTTAAGGTGTTGGCACCCATGTTGAAAACCCTAGGACTCGAACCTTATGCAGAATATATACCTTTTATTTAAATACATCTGAACTGTCCCAAAATATAATTTGCAGAGAACTTCAGACATCAAAAAATAAACCATTTTAAGGCATGTGGTGGTGATGTTATTTGCTTTAGTTCATTGGTTGTTTACTTTTCAGAATTCGTGACTTTAAGCACTAAGAGTTGATTTACTATGTATTGGATTGAAATCATTGTTTCTAAATTCAGCATTTGAGTTCTTAGCTGATGATTTTCTTTTAAAGGCAAGATGGTCTGGGCTGAGAGATAATGTATATCGTCAGCCCTCCATCCAGTGTGACTGCTAAGATGTGCAGGATAGGACAGTTTACAACGGGGGCCTTGACATCTGACATGGCTGCATTCTGTTCCTCAGTGAAGAAGCCAAGGATGCGGACACACACACAGGTGAGGTGGAGGGCGATTCCGAGAAACTTTTGCTACAGTGTATTAACATGGCTGGTTTTCTTTTAAGGTAAACATCTGAAAAAAGTTATAAGTTAACAGTTCATGCAACTCAGATTTAGTATTGTTAATTATCATAAAAGGTATTATGTTCCTAGTTTTTAAAAGATCCAAACTATGATTTGTATAATTTATTGGCATTTTTGCTGAATAGGTTTAAGTCAGATAATAGATTGTTTTATATTTCAAAGTAATTTTTATTTATTGGTATTATTTTACTTGTTTTGTTTTCTACTTATTAATGATACCATAATAGTTTTCAGCTCCCATTTACAATGTTATTAATAATGTTTTGGATTCTTAGTTTTAAATGTCCTGCCAATTGTGATGGCTGATATCTCAAAGCATAGACACAGCTCTTTAAACAAAATTCCTTCTTAACCATAATGGCTAGTCTTCTTGATTATTTTTCCTTCTTATCTCATGCTGGATTAGATATTCATTGTTTTACATCATTTGGTTGATGAGAGTGTCTATGAGTCACAAAAGAGTCGGCCCCACCAGTGTTGTCTTTTTGTCAGCCTATCAGCATCCCCTTAATCAATGATCTCTTTGTGGCCATTTTTATATGCCACTTAAATATTTTGTGTAATAATAGATTTTTAAAATGCAAATGAAGCAAGGTGTCAAAATGTAATGTTGCATAATAAAAATAGATATTTACTTAAAAATAACAAACATTAGAAATTGTTTTTTGTTTTTTTTGTGTGGTTTTTTTTGGCCGGGGCTGGGTTTGAACCCTCCACCTCCGGCATATGGGACTGGCGCCCTACTCCTTGAGCCACAGGCGCCACCCCACGTTATAAATTGTTAACCAAAAGTCACTGAGATGTATATACCAAGTCTCAGAGCTGGCCTCCTCCTTAGCCTCCTCCTATACAGGCATCCCCACCATCACCAGGACTCTGGGGGGGTGATGGCTTATTACCACCATTTCATTAGAACAGCATCTTTTCCACTCACCCAGTAGGGAAGGCACCACCTAATGGACCTTACCTTAAAGTGTCTATTAGCTCATATACTTTCTGTACTTCCACTCGGAGGTCATTGGCATGTTCCAGACTATACGTTGTCTCCCCAGCACTAAGGAGAAATGACAGAGATATTCAATCTGAGTTTCACTGCACTGATTACAGAACACAGTAGAAGGGCACTAAAGGTTTAAGGCAAACATAATTCTTTTTTTTTAAGAAACAGAGTCTCATTTTATCGCCCTCGGTAGAGTACCTGCTATCACAACTCACAGCAACCTCCAACTCCTAGGCTTAGGCGATTCTCTTGCCTCAGCCTCCCAAGTAGCTGGGACTACAGGCACCTGTCACAATGCCTGGCTATTTTTTGTTGCAGTTTGGCCGGAGCCAGGTCTGGATCCGCCACCCTCAGTATATGGGGCCGGTGCCCTACCCACTGAGCCACAGGTGCCGCTCTGGCAAACATAATTCTTTTAAAGTGGCATTCAGATTCTCAGTGTCCATGCCTTAGAATGAAAGAATCAAATAGATGTTGCTTTCAGTTTGTGGACACCACAGTGACAGACTTGTGCCTAAGAATCATGAGGACCAGACCTTATGCTCTTCACCAAAGTAAATGCGACTGAGCTTACTCTGACCTACTGTCCCTAAATAACTGAACTACATCTGATGAGATGTAACAAGCAGTTTACTAAACACATAGGTTACATTATGTGTAACCACTTGGCCTTTCCTACCCAAAGAGTATCCATGGAGAAGAGGAACAATTAGAGAGTTGATGGAGAAAAACCAGCATCATATGAATTGTCCCACACTCCCAGGTCTCAGGAACAACTGCTCCTTATGTAAGAAAAGCACCTTGACTCCAAATCAGGGTCGACTAAGGACATCAGGGAAGGCCAGAGGTCGCTTACCCTCAAGTCTCTGGGGAACAATGGCAGTTCCTGTTATAATTGATACTATAATCATTCATTTACAAATCTGTCACTCCCTGAAGACTACTAAATTCCAAGTGTAGTGATTATGATTTTTCATTTTTATAGCTTCAAAAACTACTTTATAGGCTAAGGGAAACATTTCAGAAGATCTCTCAGCTGTTAATCTAGTCTCAGCAATGGCCATTCCAATTCCTATTGGAGGCAGCCGCAACTTAATTAAATAAGCAGAAACAATTGTTGGCTTTACCTATTTTACCATCTATGAAACAGTCGTAGGAAAAAAAATATTGATGTGTCTTGTAATTCGAGGATTCAATAAGATGGTTTCATCATCTCTCACTGCATAGTTTACAAAAAGAACATCAGACTGGAAATGAGAAGACGGGCTTTGTCTTGACCTCTCCAAGTCATGTGGAAATTTAACAAAGTTGACCAAAATCTGAAACTGATTTCTCTGATCTCAATCACATCAACCAATTTTATTTCTCTCAAAGCATCTATCATTTCTAGAATTATCTTTTTTTTTTTTTTTTAATTTTTTTATTAAATCATAACTGTATACAATGATATGATTATGGGGCATCATACACTCACTTCATAAACTATTTGACACATTTTTATCACAGTGGTTAACATAGCCTTTCTGGCGTTATCTCAGTTACTGTGCCAAAACATTTATATTCTAGAATTATCTTATTTGTTTACTTGATTATGGTCAGTGCTGCCAAAAAATGAAACTCCATGACAGGACTTTGCTGTAGCCCCCGCACCTAAAATAGTATTTGTCACAAAATTGGTTCTTAATAAATATGTATTTACTGAATGAATGAATGAAATGGGCTTAAGCCCTTTAGAACTGGTATTTGAGCCAGGCACAGTGGCTCATGCCCGTAATGCTAGCACTCTAGGAGGCCAAGGTGGATGGATTGCCTAAGCTCACGGGTTCAAGACCATCCTGAGCAAGATCGAAACCCCTTCTCTAAAAATAGCCAGGTGTTGTGGCAGGCGGCTGTAGGTCCCAGCTACTCGGGAGCCTGAAGCAAGAGAACCGCTTGAGACTAGGAGTTTAAGGTTGCTGTGAGCTATGATGTCACAGCACTCTACCAAGGGCAACAAAGTGAGAGTCTGTCTCAAAAAAAAAAAAAAAAAAAAGAACTGGTCTTTGAAGAAGAAGAAAGAGTTACACATCTGGAAACATGCTCAGCAATGGTAGTTCCCCTGTGCTGGAACTACCAAGTTAGTAGTGGTAGTTTGTGCTCAGCAATGGTAGTTCCCCAACTACCAACTACCAGTCCCGAGTAGCTGGGACTGCAGGCACCCACCACAATGCCCAGCTAGGTTTTTTTTTGTTTTTTTTTTTTCTATTTGTAGAGACAGGGTCTCGCTTTGCTCATGATAATCCCAAACTTCTAAATTCAGGTGACCCACCTACCTCATCCTCCCAAAGTGTTTAGGATTACAGGCATGAGCCTCCACGCCCACCTGGACTTAGCCTTTCATGTTTTATGTCAGACATTTATAGACTCAAAAATCAGGAAACTCCTTAAAGAGCATGAGCATACTAATGAAAAAATTCATTTTCTTTACATGGGAGACCCACACAATGGGCTTAAAACATGATGGGTTATTGACATCATCATGAAGGAAAAGCCAAGCTTTTATCCTTTTTTTGAGAACACTATAAATACTGCTATACTTAACATACGAATAAAAATGTGTTTTGTTCTAAACGAGGCACATCTTCTACATACGTTGCTATAAACATGGCAGGTAGGCAACACAGCTGTAAGAAAAAGGCAAAAAACTCTCAAATTGAGAACACTGGATACCACAATTAATTTTTTTCCTACAGGCTAAGAAAACACCCCTGAGATCTGATTATAGTAGTAGTACCTCAAATTCGAACCTCATAATCTTCAGGAGGAGCAATGCTCTTAAGCAAGGGTCAGCTAACGTTTTCCACAAAGGGCCATATCCTAAATATATTCAGCTTTCCAGGCCATGCAAGGTCTGTGACTACTGATCAACTCCACTGCTGTGGTGCAAAAGCAGCTACAGGCAAATAATCAAACAAATGGGCACGGCTGCATTCCAAAAAAACTGTATTAAAATAGGCAGCAATAATGAATGTTGGCAAAGTTGTGGAGAAACTGCAATCCTCACATGTTGCTGGTGGGAATATAAAATGGTGTTGTCATTTTGGAAAGTGGTTTGGCAATTACTCAAAAAATCAAATAGTGAGTTGCCATAAAAACCTAGCAATTACATTCCTAGGTACATACCCAAAAGAAATGAAAACATACATCCACACAAAAAACTTGTACACAATATTAAAGGAAGATTATTAATAACAGCCAAAAGTGAAAAAAAAGGAGTGTTCCTCAATTGAAGAACGGATAAACAAATGTGGCATAGATCAGTACAATGCATTCGTACAAAAGGAATGAAGTCACAATACAATCTTTTTTTTCTTTTTAAGACAAAGTCTCACTCTGTCGACCTCCGCAGAGTGCCGTGGCGTCACAGCTAACACCTGGGCTTAGGCGATCCTCCTGCCTCAGCCTCCCGAGCAGCTGGGACGACAGGCGCCCGCCACAACACCCGGCTGTTTTTGGTGGTGGTGGTGGTTGCAGTTCTCTGTTCTGTTTAGCTGGCCCAGGCCGGGTTCGAACCCGCCAGCCTGGGTATATGTAGCCGGCGCCCTACCCACTGAGCTACGGACACTGCCCTCATGATACAATCTTAAAAACATTATACTGCGAGAGAGAAGCCAGATGCAGAAGATCTTACATTTATGATTCCATTTATATGAAATGTCAAAAATAGACAAATCCATACAGCCAGAAAAGTGGTTGCCAGGGAGGCGGGGAATAGGCAGTGACTGCTAAGGGTATGGGGTTGGTTTCTTACAAGGGGGATGAAAATTTTGGAATTGAGAGTGGTAATGGTTGTACAACTTCATGACTGTACTAAAATCATACTTCAAACAGGTGAATTTCATGATGTGTGAACTACATCTTGATTAAAAAAAAAAAAGAACTAGATGATAGGCTAGATTTAGCCCACAGGCAGAAGTTTGCCAACCCCATTTTCTAAGGGAAATATCTGTTTTAAGCCCTGTCACCTCAATGCCACCCTGAAATGGCAAGAGCATGAGACCCACTGCCCTATAGTCACTCTTTCCAATGCTGTACTCAGCAGCAGTGCCCACTATCTGAGACCCCAAACCTGCTCAGTCAAAAGAGCCATGCTCTACTGCTGGTGGGAATGCAAACTAATATGTTCCTTTTGGAAGGATGTTTGGAGATCACTTAGGGATCTAAAAATAGACCTGCCATTCAATCCTTCAATTCCTCTATTAGGTATATATCCAGAGGACCAAAAATCACTTTATAACAAAGATATTTACACCAGAATGTTTACTGCAGCCCAATTCATAATTGCTAAGTCATGGAAGAAGCCCAAGTGCCCATCGACCTATGAACGGATTAATAAATTGTGGTATTTGTACACCATGGAATATTATGCAGCCTTTAAAAATATGGAGACTTGGGTGGCACCTGTGGCTCAAAGGAGTAGGGCGCTGGCCCCATATGCTGGAGGTGGCGGGTTCAAGCCCAGCCCTGCCCAAAAACTACAAAAAAAAAAAAAAAAAAGAAATATGGAGACTTTACCTCTTTCATGTTTACATGGATAGAGCTAGAACATATTCTTCTTAGCAAAGTATCTCAAGAATGGAAGAAAAAGTATCCAATGTACTCGGCCCTACTATGAAACTAATTTATAAACACCCACACTTCCAAATGAAAGCTATAACCCAACTATAGCCCAAGATGAAGGGGAAAGACAAGCAGGGAAGGGTACACGTTAAATCTACTGAGGGTAGAATATAAATATCTCAACACAATAACTAAGAAAATGTGGTGAAGGCTATGTTAACCAGTTTGATGAAAGTATTTCAAATTGTATATAAAACTAGCACATTGTACCCCATAATTGCATTAATGTACACAGCTATGATTTAATTAAAAAAAAATAAAATAAAATAATTTCTGGGGGGCCACCCTCACCTGAACATGGCTGCTGTGTATTTTTACAAGTTCATATGTCGGCAAAATGTGCCCCACTGAAACACTGACAGGAAGATTCCCTGCAGCTGGTCACAGAAGAAAAGCATGGCTAGAGTTAAGATTTTCACTTTTGTCTACTGTAGAACTGACCTAAAATGTGAGAAAGCAATCACCACTGGTTTAGAAAATCAAGAGGGGAATCGCTTACTTTAATGATGCTGCCATCTTGATGTATTCTGGGGCTTTCTGGTCAACTTTCTCCATGCAAAGTCGTAATTTCTAAGAACGAAAAAGAAGAGAGAAGTGAGGCTCTCAAAATATAGAAAAGCCTACCCAGAAACTAGGCTCTATCAACAAAGATGTATTGAAAAATTTTCCAAAAAATTGTCATTGTTATCCATCTCCTATTTATACACCTTCTTTCCAAGCAGAAAACCTTGTAGCAAGGAAAGAAAGTAAAGACAGAGCTTTTGACCAGATGTTTGTGAGAGGAGCAAGGCCTTCCCGAGCATAAGCCAAGTGTCTACGTGACAGAGATGAGCAGTTAGCTGCTACCTTCTTTCTCTGCCAGGCGATGCCCAGCAGGACATCAGCCTGAGGCAGTGCCTGAGTTCACCACACAGAAGAAGGTGGCTAATCCCAGGGACTCAAGAAGCTGAAGCAGCAGGATCAGCCTGGGCAACAGGGAGAAAAACCCTATCTCTTTTTAAAAAAAGAAAGAAAGAAAGGGAAAAAAGTAAGACATAAAGAGAGACACAAAAGCACTCTTACAAAAAAATGGGATACCAAGACACGAACTCCACCCAAAGGCTGGAGAATGGCTGTATCTGCATCTCAGCACAGGGTTTAATTTTAACACCAATTCTAGTAGCTTGAGTATTTATACAGTGATTCCAAAAACTGTCATTATGATCTGCAGAACTAGTGACAGTGACCATTCAGACAAAAATACACTCTTCCTCTGTCCAGAGTTTTGCACAAGCTGCTTCCTCTACCTGGCCTGATTCCCTGCCCCGGGCATCCTACTGCCTCCCTGCCTAGACCCCCTGGCCATGAGGAAGCTGAGCCAGTCTCACGCCCAGGTGTTCTTTGCACTACCTATCTCCTCTCAAAGTATGCACCTACTAAGGGCGTTCTGGGATCAATGGCAATAGGGAGAGCTGAGGCATTCAAACAAACTTAGAAGGGGACACTCTCAGCTTATTGCAATAACAAGTAAAGCCTAAAAACTTGCAAAGTTTGGGTAAAATGGTAAAGCCTGAAAAGCTGTAAGACTTCCTCAAACTTTCCAAGTCTAAAACTCCAGAGCGAGCTTCCCAGGACTCTTCTGGCCCACTATTTCTACCCTCTCCAGCTTTAGCCCTTCCTGCAGAGCTCATCCACATGCACGGCAACTGCCCTTCTCTCCTTGCTCTGGGCCACCCAAGCCTCTACCCTCCTGCTTTCAAGTAGACAGGACAGGTGAGGGAATGAGTTTGTTACAGCACACCCAGGATGATTCTGTGACTCACTCAGGGCTCCAGCTGAGAATTCACATCATGGTCTTTTAGCAGGAACTAAAAACGATTCAGAGAAACAACTTAAAGCATTCTCCAGAATGCTGAACACTAAGTACTTAACGAAGAGCCACATCTGCCTGACACATCAGACCCAAGATGGTACACGTGTCACCTCATAGAGCTTCACAATGTCGGGTGTATGCTCCTTCTCGTCAATCTGCTGCTCTCTCTTGAGCAGCGTGTCCTTGCAGTGTGTACAGCAGCGGATCCGGTCATCATCCTTCTCGTCCAGGACAGAGCTCACACTGCTCATGCTGCTGATGCTGCCGCGGCGGGAGCCATGGACGCTATTGGGTGACTGGCTGGGGCTGGTGTGGGCACTCAGGGAGTCCTTGCTGGCACTGGTGAGCTTGCCTGTAAACCAGAACACTGACAGGCAGCAACGATCCTCCAATCATCCCACTGCCCATAGCCATGAGGTATCAGTCTATAGGTGTTGAATTTGGGGAGTAAAAAGATCAGGCTCCACCTATGGGAAAGAAGTGCTTGCTCCTCTGCCTTCACGGTGGGAAAAGACTCCATGGTCACCCAGACGAAAGCCAAAAAGCCTAGAATGGTCTGTCTTTGAGGCTCTGAGGCCCACCCCTAACCTGGCCTTACCAACTACCTTCCTGCTCTACTTGAGTCTTGAGTCTTGAGTCTCAGACAGAACCCACATCCTGCCAGGAGACTTTCCTCCTCAACCTTCCCCCACTTCCCAAACATCTGGCTCCTGCCCTTTCCAAAGCTCAGCTCAAATGGCATGTCTTCCAGGAAGCCTTCCCCAAGGCAAAAACCATCTATGCCTCCTGTCAGTTCCCGCCACACTGCCCTTTAGGGGCACTCTGCACTTTCCTCCCTGGGTAATGGTTACATGTACTTCCCAGAGCTGCTCTCGGAACCTGTGGCTCTGTGAGGGTACAAACTCTAAGAGATCCAGCAGGGTTTCCCCTTAGTAGTTGCCCAGTTAGTGCTGGCTAATGAGTTCCAGAGAAGAAATGTGACTAGTGTCCCCAAAACTGTAGTTTATGAAGTCCTAGGTAAGACAGGGCATCAGTCTCAGGAAGAAAGGGTCAAGGTAAAGTGGGCACAGTGGATGTGAGAGCTGGACAGAGGAAGCATCTGCCTTCACACCCACGCTGTCTGGACAACCCATGTCCAATTGCACACAGTCAGCAGAACTTTCTAGCATTGCAAATCCACCCCAAACTTCCCAGCAGCCAGTCAGTTCATCTTCAGCAACTTCTAACCTGCTGAGATGCGAAGTCCTAGAGCAAATGGTTCCACCTAACCTTTCCAGCCTCATTTCATAATTTGCAAACATGTCCTCCATACTCCCCGCAACTATCCAATTTGTTCATCTACCAGTCTACCCTGGCACTTTCCAAATTTCATGTCCTTGCTCTTCACTCTACCCAGAATGTCCTCCTTCCCCCTATCTTTGGCAATCTTAACTCATCTTTCAAGGCTCTTCTTGAACATCATCTCCTGACCCTGAGCCTCCATACCACTTAGCACCTATCATATTATGACATTTATTTTTTCTATAAGACAGTTGGTGGCTTTTACCCCAAAGTAAGGGACTGGCCCACTGCTTATTTTTCAAGATCCTCTGCTCAAAGTCTCACCTGCCACTGCCATGCAGAGCTGACAGAGAGTTGGTCAGCCTCTCCCACGTGCCTCTCATCGTATGTACTGCTTTATAAAGCAATCATTTCCTTTTGAGTTTGTGTGCCCTGCTAGATGCTGGACTCCTTGGTGGAACAGACAGTGCTTATAGACCAGAGGTGGGCAAAAGACGACCTGCAAGTCCAATCCACAGGCTCTTTTTGTATAGCCCTCAAACTAAGTACTGTCTTTACATTTTTAAAACATTATTACAAAAAAAAAGAAGAAGAAATGTTGGTGGGACCACACGTGGTCCACAAAGCTACTTTACAAAAATAGTTTATAGACTTATTATATCCCTTGCTACTAGTACAGGGTCTAGGCCTTAGTGGGCTTCAGAGAATCAACGAATGAATGAATGAAAATTCACATGGGCCATTAATTTAACAAAAAGGTCCCATGGTCCCTTGGTGATAAGCAAACAAGCTAGGCCAAGGGGAAAGTCAGGGTGCAGGGCACTGCCTCCATGTTACCTACTTGCAAAGGGAAGGCTAATGAGCTCCATACACTTCTTGCACATGATAGACCCGCAGAGACGGCAGTGGTGGCGGCGGTTTCGGATGCTGAACTTACTCCCACAGTCTGGACAGAAAGGGACATCCTGGTCATTGACCCAAGGCACCACGGACTTTTCTATTGCTTTGGGAAGAATAAACCAACAAAAAGGCATATCATTTTAAAAAGAAGTTTGGTCAGGGAGAAAAATAAAGTCTAAAATCAATGTAAGCTAAGCTCCAAAGTTACCTCGAATCTTTGCAGACTCAGTATTTGTTCTGTCAAACGCAGTGAGCTGACCAGGAGAGAACAAAGCGGAATATAATTAGCCCGGTGACACACACTTGCTCCACCCTTTCCACTCTTCAGGCATCAAGCAGGAATTAGCACATTTGCATGTCTCAAGTCTCGGCTGACATCCCAGCCCCAGAAAGTCACAAAAGCAGTTTCACATGGGACAGAGCACCAGTTTAGCTTGGCATCTACAAGGCACCTCCCTTCTTCTGACCTTGTTCCACTCTCTTTATTGCTGCTTATCCTTTCAGCAATAACCAGGAGTGGGCAAGGACGGGGTGGGCCAAATGCTGAAAGCAATGGGAGGCGCTCACTTCTTCAGTTCTCCTGCCCTACAGCGTACACTAAAAGAACCGTACTTATGGATACTGTCACGCGCACCACACAATCCAAGTTACACACACCACACATCTGCAGGGTCAAAGTATACCAGTGAGACCTGGTGGTCAGTGCTCTGTTTGCCACTAAATGATACACTACACCCCACTGGGTAATTGTACCTGGGACACCAAAAAGAGGACAGAATCTGAAGGCAGAAAGGTTTTCCAGAAGCCAAGCAGAAATCATAGACAGAAAAAAGGAAGCTGGGTATGTGGCAAGTCTGTCAACCTGGGCCACTCTCTTCAGAAAGCCATCCCAAGCTACAACTGCCCCCACACCCTCCGCCCTCTCTAGGTGGGACGCTTCTCCAGCTGAATCAGACGGATACAACATACATGACACAGGCTACATAAATGAGGTTTTCTTCCCTTAGAAAATGTGCACTTGCTGAAAAAAAGTGTTTTAAAACAAAAAAGTTTACCTTCTCTAACCTGATTATTAATTTATTGACTTCAACAACATAGTGGTCAATTCTGGCGGCTCGGTGTTTTTTGAAATCAGAAAGATGGCTTCTCACAGCACCTAGAAGGAGGGACGGCGGGCAGGTAAGTTACTTGTCGTTTCTCCGAGGAAGCCTTTCTACCTTGCTGCTTACCGTCAATGAATTTCAAAAGCAAGTAAAAATTCTAGGATTTTAGGGTCTTAACTAAAAATTCAAAACCCAGAAAAGCAAATGGAAAGAAATTTGCTAAAAGTTAAATAGGAGAAATCTCGGAGTATAGTAGATAAGAGCTTGAACTCTGGGGCCAGCTTATCCTCAAGTTTCAATCCTGCCACACATGGTGCGACCTTGGACAAGTTACTTAACTTCTCTGTAACTTAGTATCTATTTCCATGGAGATGTTATGAGGATTAAATAAGTTAAAATTTATTAAGTCCTTAGGACACTGACTGGCATGTGAATGTCTGTTAAATAAAAAGGTCGGTAACATTATTGGAGATTTTTTTCTTGTTCTTTTATATTTTTCTGTACTTTGTAAAGTTAGTACAATATGGATTTTCCTCAGAATAAAAACAATCCTTCTCAAATGGCCAAAAAAATATACAAATGTTGATAGATGTCCTTGAAGGAGCTAGTTAAACTACCTTCTTCAGTCCAACACACAAAATAAAGAACAAATGCCCCCAGATAAACGGAACCCAGTAGCTAACCGAATGTACCTGTAACTTCCCTGCTCAATCTCACCTCCTCCAGAAAGCACACTGCCCTCAGCCTTCTGGCATCCAGTGCATGTCCTCCTCCCAGGGATCACCTGTTCACTCAGAGACTATACCACATCTGGAGCTTGTCACATGCCACGCTTTTGAAATTGTTGTAAAAATATAATGCATCTATCATGTATATTTATCATGTACATGATCTTTTGAAATATGTACACAATGTAGAATGGCTAAATAGCTAATTATCACATATATGCATTACTTCGCACACTTACCATTTTCTTTGTGGTAAGAACACTTAAGTGTAATAATCAACAAGAATACATTTTTATTAATTACAGCCACCATCTTCTACGATAGAGCTCTTGAACTTATTCCCTTTGTCTGACATTTTGTATACTTTGACCAACATGTCAGTGTATTACGTTATTTTATTTTATTTTATTTTATTTTATTTTATTTTATTTTATTTTATTTTGAGACAGAGTCTCTTTATGTTGCCCAGGCTAGAGTACTGTGTTATCAGTCTAGCTCACAACAACCTCAAAATCCTGGGTTCAAGCCATTCTCCTGCCTCAGCCTCCCAAATAGCTGGGAATACAGGTACACACACAATGCCCAGCTAATTTTTCTATTTTTAGTAGAGACAGGGTCTCACTCTAGCTCAGGCTAGTCTTGAACTCCTGAGCTCAAGTTCCTACTGCCTTGGCCTTCCAGAGTGCTAAGCTTATAGGCATGAGCCACTGCACTCAGCCTCATGTGCTATATTCTTACCCACCCACGACTCTTTCCTTTGCTAACCATACTCTAACATTTAATGAAAGTTCAGTCTAGAATTCTCATAGGCGACTATAAATATTAACTTCTAAAATTTGCCATATTCACTTGACCTTCCCTAACTTGTTAATATAACTTACTCAGTTGTTGAAACAGGCAAGTTAATCAGAAAATCATCTTGGTAATCTGACACTGGCAATCATGAAATAAACTATTACAAAGCTAAAAAGAATTCACGTCTGAAATTTCTCCTTAATGTTTTTTATATGTAACTCAGAATTACATAAATACAGTATTATTTTTAAAGCAATTTTCTCCTGCAATGACAAAAACATTTCTACTCCCCAATATAGTAGTTACTAGTAGCTACATGGGGATATCAAAGCACTTGAAATGTGCTTGGTATATGGTGGAGGTCTTTTAATTTTATTTCATTTTAATTTATTTATTTAAGAGACAGAGTCTCTACAAAAGATTTTTTTTTTTTTAATTATCTGAGCCTAGTGCCTTACACCCCACAGCTACTCAGGAAGCTGGGACAGAAGGATCACTTGAGCCCGGGAGTTTGAGGCTGCAGTGAGCTGTGATTGTGCCACTATACTCCAGGATAGGTAACAGAGCAAGACCCTGTCTAAAAAATAAATAAAAATAAATAAAAAAATTTAAATAGCCATATATGACTAGTGGCTACTGCATTGGACAGCACAGTTCTAGGATTTATCCAAAAAGACATTTGTAATGGCACTGTAAGGATATAGTAATGAACCTGAGTAAACATCACTTCCCTTCTTTGAGGCTCAGTTTCCTCATCTATAAATGGGAATGTGCTTTGTGGAAAGTGAACAAGATCGTAAATATGAAAATGTAATAAAACACCATGAAAGAATCATTACTCATTCATAGACAGAAAATATTATACTAATGATTGTTATTGTTCAACAGTTAAAGGATATAAGGCCGGCTTGTGCCTATAATCCTAGCACCTGGGAGGCCGAGGCAGGTGGATTGCCTGAGCTTATGGGTTCGTGACCAGCTTAAGCCAGAGTGAGACCTTGTTCTAAAAATAGCTGGGCGTTGTGTCAGGTAGTCCCAACTACTTGGGAGGCTGAAGCAAGAGAATCGCTTGAGCCCAAGCTTAAGATATATTAATAATTCTCATACATACACCATTTAAAGCAAATTCAAGGATTTTTAGTATATTCACAGAGCTGTGCAACCATCACAATAAATTTTAGAGCAATTTCACCACCCCAAAAACATCATCATTTTGAAAGTAGGTAGATGATATCATAATTATTCAAAGAAGTATGTTGCACAAAGCAGTCAGTGCCTCTCGTCAGACAGGTAATATCCTATGTAAGAGGGGACAGACTCTCCAATCAGTAGAGTTTATGCCTGAGCTGACACCAGAGAGACCTGGGTTCACATCTCACTTCTGCAGTTTGTCAACTAATTGACCCGGGCAGGTTCCTGGGGCTATAGTGAGGATTCAATGAGACCACAAGCATAAAGCATTTAATGCAGTGCCTAACAGGAAGTGGATGTTTAGCTCATTCTCTTCTTTTTCTTCCACTACCAGGCATAGGGTCCATAAAACCATTATGGTTTACTGATGCCTCCTCAGCCGACTCTTAAGATTTTACCTAGCACATAGGAGATGCTCAACAACCATTTGTTGAATGAATGGATTTTCTTACCAAGCTCCTGAGGTTCCCACATGTAAGGATCAACCCCTCCATAGCTGAAAGACTCATATCCTTGGGTCCCTGATTCTGCTCGATCATCCCCTTCTCGTTTCAATAACTTGTTCTTTGCTTTCTTAGCCTTCTGGACAAGACCTTGAAAAAAATGGAACAAATGATACAACCGAACCCAAGAAGAACATCCAGTAAAGTGTCGAGGGAAATCTCAAAAAACAAGAGTTGATAAAATAATTATCTTTTATTTAAAACTGCATAAGGGATGTTTGGATCCCAAGTAAAATGCAGCAACAAGAACACAAACACTGTACAAATACCACAGAGCAATACATCTGCTAGTCAATTATTAGTATCAGCAATAAGGTGGCTTATGTGGCTAACATCTAAATTAAGCACCCAATTAAATATGAGTGTTAAAACCAAATTCAGTAAAGAAAAAGGGTGACAGAAGTGTTATTTTCTTTATCTTAGAGTAGCGGTTACATGGGTATTGCATTTTTCAAAACTTATTGTACACTTAGGCTGGGCACAGTGAGCACACCTGAATCCTAGCACTTGGGAGGCCACGGCGTGTAAATTGCCTGAGCTCACGAGTTCAAGACCAGCCTGAGCCAGATTGAGGCCTCATCTCCAAAAACAGCCAGGCGTGTGGTATGCGCCTGTAGTCCCAGCTACTTGGGAAGCTGAGGCAAGAGAATACCTTGAGCCCAACGGTTTGAGGTTGCTGTGAGCTGTGACACCACAGCACTCTACCGAGGGCAACAAAGTGAAACACTGTCTCAAAAAAAAAAATATTTAAGTATAAACTATATCTTAATCAAAATTAAGTTTTTTAAAAGTAAAATTCTATAGTATTAATTTGTTTACCCTAGGGACAAATGAGTAAATACTTCTCATTTATCTTGAGGATGGGATTCAGCCAGACCAACATCCCTGGGCTGGTATCCCCATAAAGCCTTACTGGACATAGGGGCCAATACTGCCCATCCCCTTACTGAATGCATATGTAAGAATACTTACAAAAAGCTCCAAACCTACAACATAATACAAAGGGAAACAGATTTGGTAAGCAAAAGCAAAAAAAAAAAAAAAATTCTGAAATGAGCCCTTGAGTGTGCCAGGCACAAAGCAAGGTACTTTCAAATACATTATGCCAATTCATGCTCACAATGTTATAAGGCAGGTGACAGCTCTACTTACAAATGAGGAAATGACATCAAAGAGGGGAAGAAAAATTGCTTCCCCCAGATCACAGGGCTTATAGGTGGCAGCAGGGCTGGAACACCTCATCTGTCTGAAATGAAACCCCAGCCAGCCCAGCGTCACAAACTATGGCTCTGCCACTTGTGCTAGGGGAGAGGACCAACTCCCCCCAGCTAAACTGAACAACAGTCAACTGGTGGGGAAAAAAGTTGCTCTCTCATTAACATTCTTAAATCATGGGTGACTGTTACCCTTTCTGCTACTAGAATCTAATAAAAATATCAAATTTAATAAAAAATATTACTTTTACATTTGATAGATCAATATTTCATGGACTTCTCATGACTTTGAAGTGTTTTGTTGCTTGAATAACACTAAAAACACCCTACAGCTTTTCAAAAGGTAAATGAAGATATGGACGAGCTGGCAGGCTGGGGGTGAGACTGGTAAGATTAAAGTTAAAGCTGTGTCTTTTTTAGACAGTTGAGCCAATAACCAACTTCCCTGATTATCAGTCACTCTAGGATGGCTTTTTCCTAACAGGAAAAACACCAGAACTAAAAGACACCCTTTAAAATGTATTAAGGTAGTCTTTTCTAACACCAGGGAAAAGGAAACTGTCAGATGTGAGCAAAGGGTCTAGCAGACAGGAAACTGGACTTAGCAAACAACAATTCATTTTTGCAAACAAGACTAAACTGTGCTGAGTTAAACAATCAGTCTATACATTTAACTACTACAGAAAAATAGAAAAACTGACTGACAACCTTTCAGAGGAGGCTAATTAAGAACAATCCCTTGGCTCGGCGCCTGTAGCTCAGCAGCTACATACACCAAGGCTGGTGGGTTCTAATCCAGCCCGATCTGCCAAACAACAATGACAACTCAACCCAAAAAACAGCCGGGCACTGTGGCGGGCACCTGTAGTCCCAGCCACTTGGGAGGCTGAGGCAAGAGAATCGCTTAAGCCCAAGGGTTTGAGGTTGCTGTGAGCTGTGACACCACAGCACTCTATCGAGGGCCACATTGTGAAACTCTGTCTCAAAAACAAAACAAAACAAAATCCCTATGTTTTTAAAAATATTTACAAAGCAGGAAGCTACAGCTAATTTTCAACCATCTGTTCTTCTACTTACTGTAAATGAGCTAAACTGAAGCTGAACCAAGGCTGGAGCGCAAACCCACTGATTAGAACTATTTCCAAAACCTGATACCAAGGTTCATTCTTTTGATTTTATCTTTTCATTTTCTTAAAACTAGCAATAGCATAAAACTTCTAAGAATCAAAAGACCAAATAGAGAGCTGATCTGCTTCTAAGAATCAAAAGACCAAATAGAGAGCTGATCTGAAGGGTTTTTCAAAAAATCTTTCATGTCAGTCTTTAAAACTTTGCTTTCTTGATTCTGAAAAATTAGCTGGGCATTGTGGCTGGTTATCTGTAGTCCCAGCTACTTGGGAGGTGGAGGCAGGAGGATCTCTTGAACCCAGGAGTTTGAGGTTGCTGTGAGCAAGACTGATGCCACAGCACATTAGTACTAATGGAATGGCCCACTCTCTTAGTTCTCCTGAGACAGAGCTAAGGGGAAAAATTAAGGAAAAAACCAAGAGGATCCTTTCAAGTTTCTTTCATGAACACAGTTTCCATCCTAGCTAGTATTCCCTAGATTCCCATATCTATATCTCTAAATAACCTTAAGTATTTTTCCTCTTACAAAAGGGCCATCATGACAATCTGAGAACATTCTCTAAGCTCTCTACCCACTGGTGTCCCCAGTCTTAGGGATAGCATTATATATGACTCAGTTCAGCTGACAATAAGACTAGAAACTAGTTAAGAACCACAGAGGCCTTCAGCTGTCCAAAGGAAACTTACATAATCAGGTGTTTGAGTTCTGTTTCCCTAGGAAGCTACAATGCATGCTGTGATTGGAATACAGGACCTCTCATCATCAGTGATGGCATATGGAAAGAACAGCCCTGGACTTAGAGGTCATACAAGACATGGGCCCATGTCTAGCTCTGCCAATTCCTGTGTGACCTTGGATAAGTTTGCAACATCTCTGAGACTCACTTATAATAAAGTGTCTATAAAACAAGACAAACCACCTTTTTGCAAGGTTGTTGGGAGAGTCAAATGAAATAATAATGTATGTGAAAGACAAAAACCAAAAAGCATACTTTTTTTCTTTGCCTCCTAATAGTTATGGCTCAGCTGTGCAGTCCTACAGCCAGAAGCCACCTTATCCATCACAGCAGTAAGGATTTTGAAAATGTTTGACTTTGTCATGTTTGGGATGAAAGTTACAACTATTAATGCTTTCAGCAACACTTTTTTCTTGAACAGGAAAGTGAGACATGAAGTGGAACTCTAGGGACAAATATTTAATTACAAGGTGAATAACATTCGCATGTTTGGAGGCCAAAATCCACTTAGAAATACATAATTAGGCGGGCGTGGTGGCTCATGCCTATAGTCCCAGCGCTGTGGGAGGCGGAGGCGGGTGGATTGTCTGAGTTCAGAGGTTCAAGACCAGTATGAGCAGCAGTGAGCCAGAGTAAGACTCCGTCTCTACTAACAACATCAAAAACAGCCAGCACCGCCAGAGGAAGAAGAAAATGAACAAAAAAGGAGTGCTTCAAACAAAGAAGAATGAACAAGCACACTGAAATTAAAAATGAAAAAAAAAAAAGAAATAAATAATTATTCCTTTCTTTCCCTCCCAACAAAGATTGTGAATACCACCAAATCCAGACCTTTTTAATCTCATGACCTTCAGAAATGCTGCCAGCTGTGAGAAGCAAGTTAGCTGAATAACTACGAAGGTGAGTTCTAGAGGAGCAACCTCTTATATGGGGCTTAGAATTTGAAGACCAGGAAATATAATAAATATATGTATAATCAAAAATTACCTTTGAAAACTCTTTCCACAACTCTCTAGAACCTGAGCCCCTGGAAATTCAAAAACCAAGGTATAAGTTTTGGGTTGTTTCTGTTTTTTCCAGTATGACCTTCCTTTTCCTGGGCTACAAAGGGCAAAGTCCAGTTGGGGAAGGATGGAGGGAAAGCTTAAATTTGTGACAGGTAAATAGTTGCAGAATGTGCCTCTGTCACAGCAATGGAAAGAAATTCCTCTCTAAACCTCTTAGGCTGCTGGTTGGATAATTCAAATAGTCTAGCAAGAGACAGATCAGCTGGGAGAGGTGGTTCATGCCTGTAATCCTAGCACTCCAGGAGGCCCAAGCAGGTGGATTGCTTGAGCTCACAAGTTCGAAATCGGTCTGAGCAAGAGCAAGACATCCCCCACCACCACCTCCCACCATCTCTACTAAAAATAGAAAAACTAGTCGGGCATTGTGGCAGGTGCCTGTAGTCCCGGCTAACTCAGGAGGCTGAGGCAAGAGAATTAACTGAGCTGTTTGAGGTTGCTGTAAGTTATAATGACACTATGGCACTCCCCCCAGGGCTACAGAATGAGACTGTTGCGCAAACAAAAAAAAAAAAAGGGAGAGACAGCAGATCACAGTGATTATGAGATTCTACTAGATTCAACTAGTAGATTACTAGTTTCAATCCAGATTACTAGATTCAATCCAGACTCTGCTTCAGTAAGTGACTTTAGGCAAGTTATCTAATCTCTCTGTGTTTGGTCCCCTCATCAGCAAAATGGGGCTCATAGGCACATAGTTATTAAGAGGATTATGTGAAATTAATACATAGGGAGCATTTGAAGAAAGCCTGACACATAACAAGCACTGGTAATGTTTGCTACTATTATCATCATATTCCGGTGGCAACGTGGAAGGTACAAAATAAAGCGAGATTCTCGCCTCTTACTTTTAATTTGCCCTTTGACATCACGGTCTTCCCCCAAGTGCTCTTCCTCATAATGTGACTGAAGTTGATAGAAAGACTGCAGGTCCTTCAGGCATAGAGGGCAGAGGAAGCCCTCCCTCACTTCCCCTGGATCATCCAGAGAGGCCATGGTGGTGCTCCTTTCAACCCTGGGAAGGCCTCATGCCAAGAGTCAGCTTGATTCCTCCCAGTGGACCAGGACTCCTGCAGCATTAGCTTAACCAAGCAGACCACAGATGATGGGGAAGTGGCATGATGGCTCTGGGTGAGATTTCCTCTCTGGAGTAGGAGGAGCCCTAAGAAAGGAAAGAAGAAGGGAAAAATGTCAATTCAGGCAAATTGGGAGCAACTAAGAATTTTCTTTGTTCTTTTCACAGTTCAACAAGCATACTAAAAAAACACACACACACTTAATGTCTGTTTAATTTCCTAAAGTTTGAGGAAACAGTTTCTCAAATGTTTAGAGCAGTGATTTTCAACACTGTGAGAGGATCTTAGGTGCTCCACGAAAATTTTTAAAAATCATTAATTGAATTATTTTTGAAAGACGTTCAAAGCACAGGCCAGGCGCAGTGGTTCACACTTGTAATCCTAGCACTCTAGGAGGCTAAGGTGGGTGGATTGCTTAAGCTCAGGAGTTCAGACCAACCTGAGTAAGAGTGAGACCCTGTCTCTAAAAATTAGCCAGGCCTTCTGGCAGGCATCTGTAGTCCTAGCTGCTTGGGAAGCAAGAGGATCGCTTGAGCCCAGAAATTTGAGGTTGCTGTGAGCTATAATGCCAGGGCACTCTACTGAGGGCAACAGGGTGAGACTGTCTCAAAAACAATAACAACAACAACAAAAGCAGTACAAAGCTTATTCTTTAAGTATATTCTTTATTTTACTCTATTTTTTGATCAACATATTTTAAGTGTGCCAAGGAAGTTTAACTATAGGTTCAAGTGTGCCATGAGATAAAAAAGACTGAAAAACACTACTTTAGACCAAGACACAAAACCTAAGATGTGAGAATATTTCTAGACAACAGCAACTCAATGAAATGGGAAAAACAAATGCTTAAAAGATAAGCAAACAATACCAGGGCAATTCTCTTATATTCATTCCAAATGGTTCAACTTCATAATTTGTAAGCGACTTTGGCCACTGGAGGAATACCTAAAGTACTTATCAATAAGCGGATACTTGATCTTTTATTCAACCACATACATCAAGCTCTTGATATGTAGGCACCTGTGTTAAAAATGCAAAGATGGAAAAGATATAGCATCTGTCATAAAAAACAAACAAAAACTAAAACAAACAAAAAAATTCTAACCTCAGTCTAAAGAGGCACAATAGAAACCTAGGAGAGAAAAATAAAAACCTATCTTGTTTGTTATAATTGTACAGAACTTTCTCTCCAATGAGTTTTCAAAACTAGATTTTAGGAACCAGTAAGTGAGAGCTGAGCAGTGAGCTTAATGTTCTCAATGTTTCAAAAAAATAAAAGAATATAGTACTTAAATATTTCAGGGCTTATTAAATTACATTTTCTGTCTTACAGGCCAATGGCAAAGTCACTTCCAATGACATCTCAGAAAGACTGCCATCCTTAGGGAAAATCCAGACAAAACCATTCCAAAAAAGCAGAGAAATTTATCCCTGAGAACCTGGGGACACAGTATATAGTGAGGGGAAATGAGCACCCCTCAGCTTTGGATGGACTATACAGGACCACTGATGAGGGAACACTTGGTCATCAAAGCAGAAGGGTGGTAGCAACTTAAAAGATAAACAAACGAGATACCAGGTCCCTGTTTTCTCCCTCTAGCTAAGAAACCCTATGACTATACACACACACACACACGGCCTTTTTCCACTTAAGTAGCAGCTCTCTGATCTGTTCCCTTCCCAGTCAGTAGTTCATCTGACCTCTGATTCTGACAGCCAGTTTTCTTCCCATACACTCACCCTTAATGACCATAAATCAAGCAAAAGCCACACACCACACCAGCCCCACTCGCCTTTCACACCTCACCCCAAATCGCAGTTCCTCAAAGAAAAGCCTGTTACTCAAGGCATCGCTCCCATTAGGATGGACTTCTACCTCACAGCACTTATCTCAATTTATAATCACACATACATATACAGCATGATTAAATAATGCAAGACTATAAGATCTGCGAAGGCACAGACTAGATCTGTTTTCCCCATCAGCGTATCCCCAAGGTCTAGAACAGTGCCTGGCACAGGCAACAATGAGGCATAATAAAACTCCATGAGTTAATGAATGAACGAACTCTAAAATCATATAAAGAACCCTACCACAGTGGTGGCACGTGCCTATAGTCCCAGCTACTCGGGAGGCTGAGGCAGGAGACTCACTTGCGCCCAGGAGTTTGAGGTTGCAGGGAGCTGTGATCACACTACTGCATTCCAGCCTGAGTGACAGAGCAAGATCCTGTCTCCAAAGCAAAAATCTACTCCAAACCCACAAGCACAGCTGAACACACACACAAACGCCTCACACCCTAACCCAAGTAAAAAACAAAACTAAAACTTACAAGTCCTGCGACTATACCACCAACATGAATGCCACCCGGCACACACTGCAGAGACTACACACCCCGCCGCCGCACTCGCCACGGCCTCACGATCCACCTGACTCAACGCGATCGTGCACACTTAATATAACCGCACACAACATCAGGAAAGACTCAACCGCACGGAGCAGACGTGATAACGTCACACATCCCCCTGACACGACACAGAACGCTCCGAACAACCGCACATCAACTCAGAACACCGCCGCTTCAACTTCACACGACCACTGGGAGACAAGCACCTACCCACTGTCCCCTCAGCTGCATCACTGTACATGCCCCCGGGGAACCACACTGCCACAGAGAGCCCAATCCTCACAGGCCCCCGCCAGCCAAACGCACGGCCCAAAAGCCACATCTCCCACCGCGCACGTCACACCCACAACCACACACATCCCACACCCTCACGGCCTGCCTGTCTTCGTTCCAGCGGGAAGCTGCGACCCCGCCCCTCCGGCCGAGCCTGACCCTCTGTCCACGGACCGGCTCCCGCGGGCACACAGGTCTGTCCCGTGCTCGGGCCGGGGCTCTGGGCCCTCCGCAGCTGCTCACCCAGCGGCAGGCGCCATCCCCATGGGCTGCTCGGCGCTCAGCTAGCTCGCCTGCGGAGGCTCCGAAACCGGAAAACAGGCCGACAGACTCGGAAGAGCGCCGAGTCTTCGAGGGCGCGAAGGGGGCGGGTCCGGTTCGAATGGCACTGGGCGGGGCGGCGCCTTCTGCGCAGGCGCTGCGGCAACGGGGCGGGGCTCGGTAAGCTCGCGGAGTCCCGAGTCCTGGTTAAGCGTGTGGAGCGGCGCAGTTGTGCAGATGGGAAAACTGAGGCTTAAGTTCTGTGGCTTTTGACCGATGTGCGCGAGAGCGAGCCAGGGAGTCTTCAGTGCCTCTTACCGCACGCCCGACTATTCTGAATTAATTCAGGAGTCTAAGTAAAGTTCCTGAGAGCTAGGTAGACGGAATCGGAGGACGTGGAAGGAGCCGGAATAGAGCCACAGGAGAGTGGAGACTTGGTCGGAGAAAGCGTGTGTGGGGTGGGGATGAGAGACTGAGGACAACTTGGCCAAGCCTATGGAAAATCTGTGGCATTTGCAAAAGACAGGATGACGAATCAGCACCTACTCTGATCCAGGCAACTGTGCTGGGTACCAACGTAGAACCTACCCCGTCCTGGAAACTTGTTTGCTTTGTGCCCGGCGCAAGTTCTGGGCTTTAGCAATGAATGGCCTGGGTTCCAGAGGAGGGAGCTGCAGAGAACAATGGGAAGATCCTGAGCTTTGGAGTCTGAAGGTGGCTTCCTTCACATGTTGGTGCTGTTCCTTGAGCCCTTTGGCTCTGGAAGATAATAATAGACTCCCCTGTAGGGTCGTGAAGATTGAGATGATGGGGGCAGAGGGGCCTCTGCATACCGACTCCGCCGACCTCGTTTTCCCTGCCTCCAAAAAGTCCTCCCCAGCTGGTGTCTGGACAGCAGCACCATGGCTTCCTTACCTTTCGTTTGAGAACATGGGGATCCCAGCTTGAAGAACACTGTTTTGGAAGTCAATCATCAGTTAAAGGGCAATGAGCTAGGGATCCAGAGACCGAGCTACTCCTGGCTGTACTCCTAGCTTCTACTCCTAGCTCCTCATTTTGTGACTAAGCAAGTCTGTTCCCCTCTACTGCTTCAGTTCTCCCTTCTGTACAGACCAAAAAAAAAATGGGTTACAAGGGCTTATAAACCCCCACCCCTTTCCCCCACCTGATAGCTAATTCTTTTTTTTTTTTGAGACAGAGCCTCAAGCTGTCGCCCTGAGTAGAGCAACCTCCAACTCCTGGGCTCAAGCGATTCTCCTGCCTCCGCCTCCCAAGTAGCTGGGACTACAGGCGCCCAGCCCGGCTGTTTTTTGGTTGCAGCCGGTATTATTGTTTGGCGGGATCAGGGATATATTCAAACCCGCCAGCTCAGGTGTATGTGGCCGGCGCCGAGCCAGCTAATTCTTTTTTAACTTTCCAGGACTGGCAGACATGAACAATGACTCGCCTTTGTTTACTGGCACAGAGGTAACCTGTAAGAAGCAAAGCAACAGGCCCAGTTGCTTTGCTTCTCTGTCATCAGCCTCTGTCTGGGTCCCCAATAACTAGAGGTTTGGAAGTGAAACATTTTCTTGAATGTTGGAAACCAAATAGGTCCCAGGATGAGCCACATTTACGGGCAGGACTATGTTTAGGGTCAGGGAATGAACCTTTTATTAAACCAAAATGATTTTGACTATCATTTTAACATTTACAAAAGCCAATGTCATATTCGCCATTTCATTTGCTCAAAAAAAGCAGCATCGAGGGCGGCGCCTGTAGCTCAGTGAGTAGGGCGCCGGCCCCATATGCCGAGGGTGGTGGGTTCAAACCCAGCCCCGGCCAAACTGCAACAAAAAAATAGCCAGGCGTTGTAGCTGGCACCTGTAGTCCCAGCTGCTGGGGAGGCTGAGGCAAGAGAATCGCATAAGCCCAAGAGTTAGAGGTTGCTGTGAGCCGTGTGAGGCCACGGCACTCTACCTGAGGGCGGTACAGTGAGACTCTGTCTCTACAAAAAAAAAAAAAAAAATAGCCAGGCGTTGTGGCGGGTGCCTGTAGTCCCAGCTGCTTGGGAGGCTGAGGCAGGAGAATCGCGGAAGCCCAAGAGCTGGAGGTTGCTGTGAGTCCTGTGATTTCATGGCACTCTATTGAGGGTGGTAAAGTGAGACTCTGTTTCTACAAAAGAAAAATAAAAAAAAATAAAGACAAATGTTCACATGTGTCTCAAAGGAGAGCCCAGTGGACTGCCCCATAGGAATTCAGGGACAGTTTCCCAGAGGCAGCAATACATGGACATAGGCCTGGGGTGAAATAATTGGTAAAGGCCTTCCAGGCCGGGTAATAGCATGTGTAAAAGCATGGTTACAGGGAAGAACATGAGTCCCTTTCAGAAACTTAGAAAAGTTCATTGGCACCTAGAGCAATAATATCAAGCCCCTCCTCCTGGTTCCCAGAACTCTGGTGATGGACTCTCAGACAGCTGGACCTCTTCATCTTTGCCTCCCATTTAGGGTTCTCTATTTCCCATTGCCCCTCTCTGTCTCACTCTTTCTTTCTTTTTCTCTTGGCCCCTTATTTAAGTTTATCCAAAACAGCACGTGATGTCTTGATGCCACCTTAACATCTCTGATCAGGAACAGAAATGGTGATGTGGGTAAACGTCATTAGGGGAAGGTGTGCAGCACATCACGTAACTTCCAGAAGGCAGCTGCCCTCCTGGCTGGCCTGGCCCCAGTGCCCAGGCCTCTTTCAGCCTCTGCTGTGGTCCTGAGCCGGCAGGGTGGGAGGGTAGCACACGCTGTCTACTGGCTCAGGGAAGCGGGAGTGATGACAGAAGCCCTGGAAGGGCCACAGGAGGCAGGACCTTGTCTGAAGAACCAGGCTGGGCAGCATCCAGAGGAGGCAGATGGCTACTGCATAGGGGCCGGTAGGAAGGAAGAAGGGAACAAAGGAAGAAAAGAGGGAAAGGGAAAAGTAGGGGAACAAGTAGAGAAAGAGAGAGGAAATGAATGACAAGAAAAAAGTTAGGAGGAACCCAAGCATCATGGTTACAAGTACAGGCTCTGGTGCCAGTTGACCCAGGGTTGAATCCCATCTTCGCCACCTAGTCATGTGATCTCAGGCAAGTCACTTAAATTCTCTGAGCTTTGGTTTCCTCATTTGTAAAATGGGATAATAGTACCTCCCTCTTAGGCTGGAGGGTCAAATAGGTTCATGTTCAGCAAGCGTTGAAGAGCACCTGGCACATAGGAAATACTAGATAATACGATGTAAATGTTTGTTAAATAAAGGAAAAGAAACGTTGGTATAATTCAGGTACCTTGGAGCTGTGTCCCACGGAGTCAAGACAATACCATAGGAGGTGTGAGGATCCAGCCTGGTGTCATGGAAATACCTTTGAGAGACATGGCCCTACCAGATGGGAAGTCTATGAAAAGAACTCAAAATAGAATCAAATAGAAACTAGTTTCATTCAATCCAGTGGGATGGGGGGCAGATAGCCTCAACGAACCTGAAAAGTAGGAAATACCGGAATGGACCTGGGAGGGGAGGTAAGCTCCAAAGCCACCCAAAATGCTGGTCATGGGCTGGCATCTCCTTTTGCAAAACAGGGCCACTGCCAGCCCATCGGACCTTTGGTGAATAGGAAAGAGCACCCCACCCCCACCCCCGCCATCATGAACACAAGCTTGTCCTGGGACTCAAGCCTTGCACTTGGCAAGTGGGGTGTGGATTGGATTTTAGCTTCCACTGACCCCCTGGAGTGTGCTGCACAAAACCTGCATGATAGTTCCGAGAGCAGGGAGAAGAATAAAAGAGCTCAGCACGGTCCTCGTATCCTGTATCATGAGAAAAAAATCATGCTGTTTGAGGCTTTAGATCTCTTTCCCCTGACCTACATTTCCGGAGATAGGTACCCTCAGCTAGTTGAGAAGTTAACTCCAATTTCAACCCAGATTTGAAACAATCTGTGTATATGTGGTATTTTAAGTATCTGAAGCAATTAAGAGAGTTTGATAGGAATACAAAAGACTTAGGAAGGGCAAAAAAGAGAGTTTGGCATCTCAGAGCAACTAACACGTTAGTCCTATGACTCTGGTTTAAAATCTGTAATTCAGCAAATGTCTTAGGCTTGTGATTTTTAAGTTCATTCAACAGCTATTGTTGAGCACTTACCCATGTGGGTGCCTGAGATAAACAAAATGGGAAGCTGGGTGGCGCCTGTGGCTCAGTCGGTAAGGCGCCGGCCCCATATACCGAGGGTGGCGGGTTCAAACCCAGCCCCGGCCAAACTGCAACAAAAAAATAGCCGGGCGTTGTGGCGGGCGCCTGTAGTCCCAGCTGCTCGGGAGGCTGAGGCAAGAGAATCGCGTAAGCCCAAGAGTTAGAGGTTGCTGTGAGCCGTGTAAGGCCACGGCACTCAACCAAGGGCCATAAAGTGAGACTCTGTCTCTACAAAAAAAAAAAAAAAATGGGAAGCAATCATTGCCCTCAGGGAATTGATGTTCTTTATTTATTTATTTTTTTTTTTTTTTGAGACAGAGTCTCACTTTATCACCCTCAGTAGAGTGCTGTGGCATCACAGCTCATAACAACCTCCAGCTCCTGGGCTTAGGCGATTCTTTTGCCTCAGCCTCCCATGTAGCTGGGACCACAGGTGTCCGCCACAACGCCTGGCTATTTTTGTTTTTGTTGTTGCAGTATGGCTGGGGCTGGGTTTGAACCTGCCACCCTTGGTATATGGGGCCAGTGCCCTACTCACTGAGCCACAGGTGCCACCAGGGAGTTGATATTCTAATGGAGAGACACAGATACTAAACAATAAATATACTAAATAAGTACAATATATGGTATGTTAGAAAGTGGTAAGTGCCAAAGGGAGGAAAAATAAACAGTAAGGGAATGAGAGTACCAGTTTGCAGTACTGGGTGGTCAGGGTTGGCCTCATTAAGAAGGCACCATTTGGGCAAAGATGTGAAGAAAGTGAATTGTGAGCCATGTGGGTCCCTCAGGGAAAAGCATTCCAGACAGAGGGAATAGCTGGTGCAAAGTCCTCCAGGTGGAAGAGGGCAAGGCTGGTTGAAGGCAAGGTAATGAGGTCAACACCCATGATCATAGCAGCATCATTCATAGTAGTCAAAAGGTGGAGACAACCCAGATGTTCACCAACAGATGAATGGATAGACAAAATGTAGTGGGTACATAAATGGAATATTATTCTGCCAAAAAAGGAAGGGAATTTTGATATATGCTGAAAAAAAAATGGACATTTTCCATCCTACTTAGTGTAATAAGTCAGACACAGGAGGACAAATATTATATGACTCCACTTATATGAGATCCCCAGCATAGTCAAAGTGATAGAGACCAAGTAGAATAAAGGTTACCAAGGGCTGAGGGGAGGGAAAGTTATTGTTTAATGGGTACAGAGTTTTTGTTGGGGATGATGAAAAAGTTTTGGGTATAGATAATGGAGCTGGGTACACAACATTGTGAATGTATTTACTACCATGGAATTGTACACTTGTGAATGGTTAAAGTGATAAATAGTAGGTCATTAAGTCCGAAATGTCCGATTTTTAATCAAAAGTTTAGTTTATTATATCTCAAACAAGAAGCAGTACAATTAGTCCAAGTATGCACCTAAACCATCCACACAGGTTTACCATCTTCGTGTTAGCTGGGGGATGCCAGCAGCGAAGGAGCCTGGAGAGCAAAGAGCAGTGAAATCGTGAAAGGCGTTTTCCGTGGCTTGTTGACAATTGAATATTTTTCCTTGCAAGGAGTGATCCAAAGCTTGGAAGAAATGGTAGTCAGTTGGTGCAAAGTCTGGCGAATACAATGGATGACAGAGAGTCTCCAAGTCCAGCTTCCGTAGTTTGAGCTGTGTTGTTTATGCAATAGTGTTCTCTTGCAAGAGAATTGGCCTGTCTTCATTGACCAATCTCAGCTGCTTAACCACAAGCATCCTCATCCAAGTAGTTGCATCAGACATCCCCTGGAACTGAATGACCAGGTTTCATGAAGCTGTCATAGGCAGTATCAGCAATGGACACCAAACAGACACCATTAGCTTTTTCTGATGAACATTCAGTTTTGGACTATGTTTCAGCATTTCATCTTTATCCAACCATTGTGTCCAACGCTTGTGATTCTCAAAAAAAGGAATCCATTTGTCATCACACATAACAATGTGGTGTGGAAATAGTTTTCCTTTATGCTACAACGGTAAAGAAAGGCAAGCTTCGGGCAGTTCCCCGGGGACCCAGCAGGCGTTCCCGAGGATCCGGGGCTGAGCACTGTGCGAAGCTTGGCCTTGGGCTGGGCAACATGGATGCCTTCACTCGCTTCACCAACCAGACCCAAGGCCAGGACTGACTGTTCAGAGCCACTCAATACACATGCATGTTGCTTAGATATTTGTTAGAGCCTAAAGCTGGCAAAGAGAAGGTGGTAATGAAGCTTAAGAAACTGGAGTCCAGGGTGAGTACTGGCTGTAAATGGTTCAGACTAGGCAATGCAGTACAGGCCACTGAGCAGAGAATTCATGCTAATGACCTGGTACCCCGTTTGTGCCTGATATTAGCCAACCTCAACCAGGTGATTTATTTCATCTTTGACACAATCCTCTGGATGAGTACTGTAGGTCTCGCCTTTGGCATCAACAAAAAAAAATGGCAAATGTGGGCTGCCCACCACTACTACTATTTTGTCCTGCTGAGCCTGGGCAGGGATCTGTATGAAATCTCCCAGTAGATGGAACAGATCTTCACCCCAGGATCCTCTGGACTACAGCATGGATGATGAGGAAACCACATGGCTCCAGTCTTTCTTATTCCAGTCTCTGAAGCAGCACCCTCCCCTCCTCCTCGACACAGAGAACTTTTGTGATATTCTGAACCCTTTGGACCAGCTGGGAATCTATAAGTCCAATCCTGGCATCATTGGACTTGGAGGTCTTGCGTCCTCTGTGGCAGACATGATCATTGTGGCGTATCCTCAGATGAAGCTGAAGACTCACTAGGTGTTTTCCAGCTGAGAACTAGTAACATCTGCTTTAACCGATGACCTTTTAGTGCATCGGACATTTGCATTAGTCATGGATCATGTCAGACTGCACCTAAGTTCTTGTTCATGTGAACATTGAGTGACCCGTGATATGAGCAGAGATGGGGCCGAGAATGGAGAAGGGGGGATCATGAAGATTTGTATGTGTTTTTTTAGGAGTGCTGCAAGGGTGGCGCCAGCCCCATATGCTGGAGGTGGTGGGTTTAAACCCAGCCCCAGCCAAAAACTGAAAAAAAAAGGAGTGCTGGAGTGACTTGTGAGTTTATGGGTATTTTCCCTTCCTATAACATTTATTGAAACTCTCCTACATGTATAGTAGGAGCACAGTGCTTGCTGAATAAATAACAATGGAAAGGGAAAAAATTGAAAAAGATCTAATTAAACTAATCAGTGAGCACTAATAAACAGTAACTTCTGCGCCGTTGATTTTGCATGACTGTAGTAGGTCTCATGCACAGCACTCTCAGATCTGGTAGAGGTGTTTGTTTGTTTGTTTTTTCCCCTCTTATCATGTACACGCCCCCCCACCCCAGATGTCAGTAGCAGGATGAAAAGGCTACAATAATTTACAGCTTCTTTTTTTTTTTTGTGGTTTTTGGCCAGGGCTGGGTTTGAACCCTCTACCTCCGGCATATGGGACCGGCACCCTACTCCTTGAGCCACAGGCGCCGCCCAATTTACAGCTTCTTGACTTGTTGGCCCTGACCACTGCTGCACTCATATCCCTGCTCTGTCTAGAAGTAGAATCAGAAAGTCACCAGGCACCTTCATGGTATAAATTATGTCTATGAGGAGAGGTCTTTAGGTAGTACAACAAGTAAACAAAACTCAGAAGCAGGCAAAAGGGACTTGAGGTTAAAAAAAAAAGTAGGGTCGGTGCCTGTGGCTCAATAGGTATGGCGCTAGCCCCATACCGAGGGTGGCAGGTTCAAACCCGGCCCCGGTCAAACTGCAATAAAAAATAGCCGGGTGTTGTGGCGGGCACCTGTGGTCCCAGCTACTTGGGAGGCTGAGGCAAGAGAGTTGCCTAAGCCCAGGAGTTGGAGATTGCTGTGAGCTGTGACGCCATAGCACCCTACTAAGAGTGACAAAGTGAGACTATAAAAAAAAAGAAAAACAAAAAAAAAAACTAGCACTCTGGGAGTCTGAGGCAGGAGGATCTCCTGAACCTAGGACTTTAAGGTTGCTGTGAGCTATGATGACACCACTGCACTCTACCTAGGGCAACAGAGAGACTCTGTCTCAAAAAAATGAACAAACAAAACCCACCCCCCAAAGCCTCATATCTAGACTTATCAGTTAGCTTATTTTCTTTAAAGCCTTGTAACAGTTTGGGCAACTCAACATTAATTTTTATAAATTAATGTTGAATTAATTTTATACATTTTATTAATTTATACATTCATAAATTTTATAAAAAATTCAATGAATAGATATAGCAGGGTCACAATTTTCTATGATCAGACTTCTTATTTGTAGGGTGGTTGAGGGCGGTGGGAAGAGCGATAGGGGCCTGTGAAGAGGGTCCTGGAATATTGAGTCAGTGACACTGACCTGTGTTCTGCTTCCCATCCTGGTTGTTGGGTCCGCACGTGGTTACAAGTCCTTTAGTTTGAGGGAGGTGAAGTGGAGACATGTCAAAGGGGAGAAGGCCAGCAACTGTGTCCCCAGCAAAGCCATGCCATTTGTCTGGGCATGAATGAGGAAAGAGATAGGTATTCAGTAAGTTAAATTGCCCAGAACTGTGACTGAGGTTCTCAAGAATAGATCTGTGGCTCTCTATTTAAGGTGACCCATCAAGATTTGATTTGAGGTCAATTTGAGACTTGAGAAAGAACATTTTGGGAGTTTTAAGAGAAATGAAAGCTACTGTATCAGGGCAAATAAGTTTGAATAACAATATTTTTACTTTGTCCAGATCCTGTAATAGATTAATTATGGCCAGTAAATTTCTAGACAGAAAAAAAAAAGAAAGACAAGCTTCAAGACAATTTCTCTTTTGATGCCCCTCATTTAATTCACAGGGAATCCGTCTATCCAGTTTGTTTCAATTGTCCAACATCAAACCCTGCTGCTCATTCACGTGTAGGTTGAGATGGATTCACTTCCACTACAACTCTCAGCTCATTATTATCCACCTCTTAGCTCCAGTAGCTCATTTTCACTATTGAAATCACCAGAGTGGAACTTCTCAAACCATTGCTGTGCTGTTCATTGACTAACCCCAACCTTCCCAAGCTTTTTGCTGATATTTCTGTCTGTGCTACATTGGTTCCACAATGGAATTCATATTTGAATATAACACAAATTTTTGACTTATCCATGGTTTCACAAAAATTGGTCTAAAGAAAAAAAATGAAAGATAATCACAAACCAAAGTGCATGTTTAAAAGAATGAGGATGTACCTTCACAAGAGGAAAAAAACAAGAAGCGTCAAGGTGAAATGTCAGAGGTGTCAACTGTCAAACTCAGTATTTAAGAAAATTGGACAGTTTCATACTTCATAACCTAATATTATGTTCCATATATTTTACCACGATAAGAAAAGTAATGAGGCCAGCATGGCTGGACAGACAGAGTGGCGGAGAGAATCACAGGAAATCAAGTCTCAGAGCTCAAGGGGCAAGGGCAGGTTATGGCTATTGAAGGGACTTTGGCCTTTACTCTGAGTGAGGTGGGAGCCAGGGGAGGTTTAGGTTTTCAGCAGGGCAGGATAGGATGTGACCTCTGGCTGCCGTGTTGAGAAGACATGCAGGAAAAAAAAAAAAAAGAAAAGGAAAGAAAAGATGGCTCAGCACCCGTAGCACAGTGGTTATGGTGCCAGCCACACATACCCAGGCTGGCGGGTTCGAACCTGACCTGGCCAGCTAAAACAACAATGACAACTGCAACGACAACAAAAAATGGCCAGGCATTGTGGCAGGTACCTGTAGTCCCACCTACTAGGGAGACTGAGGCAAGAGAATCGCCTAAGCCCAAGAGCTGGAGGTTGCTGTGAGCTGTGATGTCACAGCACTCTACTGAGGGTGACATACTGAGACTCTGTCTCTAAGAAAAAAAGAAAAGAAAAAAGAAAACATGCAGAGGTCAGAAATACCAAGTGGCCTTGGCACATAGTAACTCTCAATAAATTTCAGTTGAAAGGATGCTTGTTGAGTCTCTGGAAGGAAACACCAATTGGTCACAGTGGTCACCTCTAAGGAGGGGCACTGGAGTAAGAGGGAAACCTACTTTTCACAGTGTATGTTCCTTTCCTATGATTTGAATTGCTTTTTCCTTCTATATATATTTTTTCCCTCAAAAATACCTAAAGCAGGCCAGGTACAGTGGCTCGCACCTATAGTCCCAGCACTTTGGGAGGCTAAGGTGGGAGGATTGCTTGAGCCTAGGAGTTCAAGACCAGCCTGGGCAACAGAGTGAGACTGTCATTACAAAAAATAAATAGAAAAATTATCTAGGTGTGGTGGTGCATGCTGGTAATCCCAGCTACTAAGGAGGCTGAGGCATGAGGATCACTTGACCCCAGGAATTGGAGGTTGCAGTGAACTATGATTGTGCCACTGCACTCCAGTTTGGGCAACAGAGCAAGACCCTGTCCCTTCGACATTTTTAAAAAATTAAATCAATAAAAGAAAATATACCTAAAGTAAAATAAAAATTTAATGAAAAGTAAAGTGGGAAAAGATTGAAAAGTGAACAGAAAGCAAAACCGAGGACGGGTCCCCAGGCCAACCCTTCCTCTCGTCTTTTGCTCTTCTGAAATAAGGGGTCATAATCTCTCCCTGGAGGACTCAGTGAGCCAGGATGTGGGGTGGCACTTGGCACGCTCAAAAACTTCATGCCCAGGGGAGTTGTTTGCCCCAGCTCAGAGCCCGGGGCGAGGACCCCTTGGCTGGGATCTGGGTCAGCCCCCTCCAGATCCTGCCTGTGGGCTGTGTAGCAGGGTCAGCGAGGGCCGCCCGGAGTGGATCTGGCCACCAGAGGGCGCTTCGTGGCCACTTTGGAGCTTTGCAAACAACCCAGGTTTCAAACGCCAACCTAGTTCTGTGTGTTCATCCACCTGCTGTCAAGCAGAAGGAGAGAGGCCTCCCCACAGCTTGGAGTGGAAGCAGTCGTTCTCCTGCTGAGCCCCTGCACTTCTGACCTTAAGCCTAGGAGCTTGACTAAGCAGCTGATGATGGCGCTCTGAAGGCATAACACAGCCATGTTCCGGAGCACCCTTGGCCCTGCCACAGAGCCCTGGGTTCTTTTCTCTCCTGGGTCTCACCCCCAAACCAGCGCTTCCTGCAGCCCTCCATAGGAGTTAATGGCGGTGTCTCCATCAACCCACGTACTCTGGCCCAAAACCCTGGAGTCACCCTTGACCCTTTCCTCTCTCTCTCTCTCTCTCTCTCTCTCTCTCTCTCTCTCTCTCTCTCTCTCTCTCTTCTCTCTCTCTCTGTACCCCCCGCCCTAGGCTAGAGTGCAGTGTCACTATCATAGCTCACTGCAGCCTTCAAATCCTGCCTTCAAATGATCCTCCTTATTTCTCCTCCGTGATAGTTAAGACTGCAGGCCCACAGCAACACACCAGGCTAATTTTAAAAGTGTTTGTAGTGACAGGGTCTTGCGATGTTGCCCAGGCTATTCTCAAACTCCGCCCTTCAATGTGTTGTGGTTAAAGGTGTGAGCCACTGCCCCTTTCTTTCTCTTACCTCCCACTTTTAATCCATCAGCAAGTCTTGTGGGCCTTGGCTTTGAAATGGATCTAGAACATGCCCATGTCTCACCAGGTCACCAGCTCCCCGCCACCCCACCGTCTCTGGACACTTCTCCAACCTCCCCTACTATCAGCCTCTGCCCTGATTCTGCGTAGCCACTGCAGCCACTGCTCTAGGCAGAGACGATGGATCCTACTTGTAAGGATGGTTGGTCTCTACAGCGAAATTAATAGAAAAATTATGAACTCGGTTTTTCAATAAAAACTAAAATCTCTCTCTGCCTGCTTTCTTTCTCTTACCAGCAGCCCCGTCCCACTTATGTGGATTTCTGTTTTCATAAACCATTGAGGAACCCACCAGACCAAAAGGAAATGAAAACTCCCTTTACATTTCTCCAGCTCGTTTGTCTTTTAGAATTTGTTCCTTTAAGCTTCAAGTGATCTCTAAGTGCGCTGGGTGGTTAAGTATGGGTGAACAATTAGGCTTAAGGATTGGAAACACCTGAAAAAAATGAGTCTTCAACTTTGAGGGAAAAACGGACACAGCAGTCACATTCACAATACTTGTGAATGTGGCTGCAGTTACTCTTAAATTCAGCTCCCCCTGGACCCCAGGGCAGGAATCTTCCTTCCTTTCTTTGGGATGCCACCAATTGTCTCGCTCCTTTTCTCTCTCTTCTCCTCTCTCACTCCCTGCTCTCTTCTCTTTCTTTCTCCTCTTTCCCTCCACTCCCTTCCCTCTCTCTGATATAAAATAAACTTACATTTTTATATCCTAATATTGGCCTAGAGACATGCTTTTCTTGTCCCATGCTCAGCGCCAAGTGGCCAACTGAATTTGCCACTGTGGAATTCGCCATTTATGGAAATGGAGACTTGGAGAGATTAATCAACTTGCCCAACATCAAACATTCATTCACCTACCAAGCCCAAGATTTCGGGGACATAACATGACATATAATGGCCAATGCAGCTGCCCCTGGTGGGTGGTGTGGGTGGGTTGGTGCGGGAGGGGAGAAGGCAGAGGAGACCTCTCTTTTCACCCATTCATGAACATGGGGACTGCAGAACAATAAAGCCACTGCCGTCTTCAATATGTGGCTTCCAAGATCACGTGGGAGTTGGTGTCCAGTCAGTTAGTTGATGGAAGAAGAGAGTGGAGAAGGTACATCCCCTCCTCAATTTCTCTTGCCTTCAGTGGCAAGAACTGGTTGAACAGCTCCTCCCAGATACAGATGGCTGGGAAATGTAGTCCCCGGCTCAGCAGCTCCATCCCTGCACCAGCGCTAGGCAGGAAGAGAAGCATACATCTCTGGTGGACAGCTGGCCATGTCCACCCCAAGTTGTTTCCCAGGGAAGATCCAAATGCCACAAAAGCCTCTCTATGAGCCTCTGTCAGCTAAGTCACCAGATGTGAGGGGCTCCACCCTGGTACTGGAACCCACAGTATGGACCCCCAATTAATACTTGGTGTCACCAACCTAAGGAGATGATTCTCAGAATTGGAAAAACAGCAGCAGAAATCTCATGGCTTCAGCTTCTCTCTCTCTGGATCATGAGTACACAAGCTGTCCTGCCCTATCTTTACACCTGGGTTTCTCCCTGGTACCCTCCTACTCAATAGATCAGACAACCTAGTATATGGTGAACCACAGTGATTGTCAGGATTATAAGATCCCAAAAGTGATGGGAGAAATGGAGACAAGTCTGGGAGAGGCCAAGGCTTCCCCTACACCAGGGGTCCTCAAACTATGGCCCGCAGGCCACATGAGGCGGTGTGATTGTATTTGTTCCCGTTTTGTTTTTTTACTTCAAAATAAGATATGTGCAGTGTGCATAGGAATTTGTTCATAGTTTTTTTTTTTTTAAACTATAGTCCGGCCCTCCAACGGTCTGAGGGACAGTGAACTGGCCCCTGTTTTAAAAGTTTGAGGACGCCTGTGACACATGTAAGGCTCCTACTGCCTTTGTAGGCAGCCAAATCTCGCCTAGTCCTCCCCTTTTTCTCTTTACATCACCATCACTATCAGGGTCACAGGGACATCGGTTGCTTTTTTCTTGGCTGGCATGTGATTCTCTTTCTGCTTAGGAGTCCCATTTCCTGGGGGAACCACTCTCTCCTATCTCAATGCATGAGTCTCAGCTATTTTTCTTAATCCCAATGCTACAGAATTGGCCATTGAATCCAGATTTTAAACCCTGGTAGGCCCTGCTTTTGTGCAGCCTCCCTTACCCCCACTGGTCTCTCCTCTCAGCAGAGCCTCCTTCCTCTCTAAAGCTCCTGCACCAACCCCTGGCAAGCCCCACAAAGTCACTGGTGCACAGGGCATCTTCTGAGAAGAGAGAGATCTCCTGTGGCCAGGTACTGGGCCATAAGGGCTGAGAGAGTGGAGGCTGGCATAGGGAGGGGAGTCCCTTTTTACAGAAGCTGTACGGTTAGCTATTGTTATGCAATAAACATCGTTAAATTCAGTGCCTTTGAGTAAAAAGCATTGACTTTTGCTTAGTTCACAGATCAGCCACGTTGCTCTTCTGGCCTTGGCTGGGCTCTCTTGTGCATCTGAGATTAGCTGTGGGCCAGGGAGGCAGCTCAGATGATCTTAACAAGGCCCTCCACACGTGTTTGGGAGCTGACTGGTCTAGAATGGCCTTGACTGGGTGGGACAAATAAGATCTCTTCCATGTGTTCTCATCTTCCAGTAGGCTGGCCGGAGCTTGTTCACAAAAAGATAGCAAGCAGAAGCATGTGAGCTCAGAGCTGTCACACTGTCACTGCTGCTAAATCCTAGCCTTCTACTGGCCAAAGCAAGCCACGAGACCAGCCTTGATTCAAAGACAGAGAAATAGACACACCTCTTTCTGGGAGGAACTGCAAAGGGGTAGTGTGTTTGTTTGCTAGGCTGCCATAACAAGTACCCCAGACTGAGTGGCTTAAACAAGAGACATTTATTTCCTCACAGTTCTGGAAGCTAGAAATCCAAGGTCAAGGTGCTGGCAGGGTTGACTTCTTCTAAGGTCTCTCCCCTTGGCTTGTAGATGGTCATCTTTCCCCTGTGTCCTCCCTCTGTGTGTGAATGTATCCAAACCTCCTCTTCTTCTAAGGACTAGGGCCCACCCTAGTGACTTAAAAAGTAAAGTAACTTAAAAAGTAAACTTAACAGTAACTTAATCACTGGGGTTTATTTTATTTTATTTTTATTTTTTTAATTGTTAAATCATAGCTATGTACATTAGGGCGATCAAGGGGTACAATGTGCTGGTTTCATAGACAATCTGAAATAATCTCATCAAACTGTTCAACGTAGCCTTCATGGCATTTTCTTAGTTATTGTATGTAGACATTTGTATTCTGCATTCAGTAAGTTTCGCCTGTACCCATTCTAAGATGCACCCTAGGTGTGGCCCCACCCATTACCTTCCCTAACCTCCCCTCTCCCTTCTCCTCCCTTGGCCCTTTCCCCATATTCTTGTGCTATAGTTGGGTTATAGCCTTCATGTGAAAGCTATAATTTAGCTTCATAGTAGGGCTGAGTACATTGGATACTTTTTCTTCCATTCCTGAGATACTTTGCTAAGAAGAATATGTTCTAGCTCCATCCATGTAAACATGAAAGAGGTAAAGTCTCCATCTTTCTTTAAGGCTGCATAATATTCCATGGTATACATGTACCACAATTTGCTAGTCCATTCATAGGTCGATGGGCACTTGGGCTTCTTCCATGACTTAGCAATTATGAATTGGGCTGCAATAAACATTCTGGTACAGATGTCTTTGTTATATTGTGATTTTTGGTCTTCTGGGTATATACCTAGTAAAGGAATTATAGGATCGAATGGTAGGTCTATTTTTAGATCTCGATGTATTCTCCAAACATCCTTCCAGAAGGAACGTATTAGTGTGCATTCCCACCAGCAGCATAGAAGTGTGCCCTTTCCTCCACATCCACGCCAACATCTCTGGTTTTGGGATTTTGTTATGTGGGCTATTCTTACTGGGGTTAGGTGATATCTCAAAGTAGTTTTGATTTGCATTTCTCTGATGATTAAGGATGATGAACTTGTTTTCATGTGTTTGTAGATCGTGCATCTGTCTTCTTTAGAGAAGTTTCTCTTCAAGTCCTTTGCTCACCCTGAGATGGGATCACGTGTTCTTTTCTTGATAATACTTTTGAGTTCTCTGTGGATTCTTGTTATTAGACCTTTATCGGAGGTAGAACCTGCAAATATTTTCTCCCATTCTGAGGGCTGTCTGCTTGCTTTACTTACTATGTTCTTGGCTGTGCAAAAGCTTTTTAGTTTGATCAGGTCCCAGTAGTGTATTTTTGATACTGCTTCAATGGCCTGGGGAGTCCTCCTCATAAGTATTCACCCAGGCCGATTCCTTCAAGAGTTTTCTCTGCACTTTCTTCAAGTATTTTTATAGTTTCATGTCTTAAGTTTTAAATCTTTTATCCAGTGAGAGTCTATCTTAGTTAACAGTGAAAGTTGTGGGTCCGGTTTCAGTCTTTTACAGATCGTCAGCCAGTTCACGCAGCACCATTTGTTAAATAGGGAAACTTTTCCCCACTGAATGTTTTTAATTGGCTTGTCAAAGATCAAATAATGGTAAGTGGCTGGATTCATCTCTTGGTTCTCTATTCTGTTCCAGACATCTACTTCTCTGTTTTTGTGCCAGTACCATGCTGTTTTGATCACTATTGTTTTATAGTGTAGTCTGAGGTCTGGTAGCGTGATTCCTCCTGCTTTGTTTTTATTGCTGAGTAATGTTTTGGCTATTTAAGGTTTTTTTCTGATTCAATATAAAATGAAGTAGTCTTTTTTCAAGGTCTTTAAAATATGACAATGGAGCTTTAATAGGAATTGCATTAAAATTATATATTGCTTGGGGTAGTATAGACATTTTAACAATGTTGATTCTTCCCAGCCATGAGCATGGTATGTTTTTCCATTTGTTAACATCTTCAGCTATTTCTTTTCTTAAAGTTTCATAGTTCTCTTTATAGAGATCTTTCACGTCCTTTGTTAGGTATACTCCCAAATATTTCATCTTCTTTGGCACTACTGTGAAAGGATTAGAGTCCTTGACTGTTTTTTCAGCTTGGTTATTGTTGGTATATATAAAGGCTACAGATTTATGGGTGTTGATTTTGTAGCCTGAGACATTGCTGTATTCCTTGATCACTTCTAAAAGTTTTATAGTAGAATCCCTAGTGTTTTCCAGATATATGATCATATCATCTGCGAAGAGTGAAAGTTGATCTCTTCTGACCCTATGTGGATACCCTTGATCGCCTTTTCTTCCCTAATTGCAATGGCTAAAACTTCCATTACAATGTTAAAGAGCAATGGAGACAATGGGCAACCTTGCCTGGTTCCTAATCTGAGTGGAAATGATTTCAATTGAACTCCATTCAATATGATACTGGCTGTAGGTTTGCTGTAGATGGCTTCTATTAGTTTAAGAAATGTCCCTTCTATACCGATTTTCTTAAGCATTCTGATCATGAAGTGATGCTGGATATTATCAAAAGCCTTTTCTGCATCAATTGAGAGAATCGTATGGTCTTTATTTTTTAGTTTGTTTATATGCTGAATTACATTTATAGATTTACGTATGCTGAACCAGCCTTGAGACCCTGGGATAAATCCCACTTGGTCGTGGCATATAATTTTTTTGATGTGCTGTTGGATTCTGTTTGTTAGGATCTTATTGAGCATTTTTGCATCAATATTAATTAGTGATATTGGTCTATAATTTTCTTTTCTTGTTGGGTCTTTCCTTGGTTTAGGGATCAACGTGATGTTAGCTTCATAGAATGTGTTGGGTAGTATTCCTTCTTTTTCTATATTTTGGAAGAGGTTTAGTAATATAGGTACTAGTTCTTTAAAGGTTTGGCAGAATTCTGACATAAAGCCATCTGGTCCTGGGCTTTTCTTTTTAGGAAGATTTTGTATAGTTGATGCTATTTCAGAACTTGATATAGGCTGTTCAACATTTCCACTTCATTCTGGCTAAGTCTTGGTAGGTGGCATACTTCCAAGTATTGGTCGATTTCTTTCAGATTTTTGTATTTCTGAGAGTAGAGTTTCTTATAATATTCATTAAGGATTTTTTGAATTTCTGAGGGGTCTGTTATTATTTCGTCTTTGTCATTTCTGATTGATGAGATTAGAGATTTTACTCTTTTTTTCCCTGGTTAGGTTGGCCAAGGTTTATCTATTTTATTGATCTTTTCAAAAAACCAACTTTTGGATTTATTGATCTGTTGTATAATTCTTTCGTTTTCAATTTCATTTAATTCTGCTCTGATTTTAGTTATTTCTTTTCTTCTGCTAGGTTTGGGATTGGAATGTTATTCCTTTTCCAGTTGCTTGAGATGTCCCGTTATTAACTTCCTCTCTTTCCGTTTTCTTGAAGAAGGCTTGCAGTGCTATAAATTTCCCTCTTAGGGGAAGGAGGGAGGTGGGTGGGGCCTTGGTGTGTGTTACACTTTATGGGGGCAAGACATGATTGCAAGAGGGACTTTACCTAACAATTGCAATCAGTGTAACCTGGCTTATTGTACCCGCAATGAATCCCCAACAATAAAAAAAAAAATGAATAAATAAATAAATAAATAAATTTCCCTCTTAGAACTGCTTTTGCAGTATCCCAGAGGTTCTGATAATTTGTGTCTTCATTATTGTTATGTTCCAAAAATTTAGTGATTTCCTTCTTAATCTCGTCTATAACCCATCTATCCTTCAGCATAAGGTTATTTAGCTTCCATGTTTTTGTATGGGTATGCAGATTCCTGTTGTTATTGAGTTCAACTTTTATTCCATTATGGTCTGAGAAGATGCAAGGAATAATTTCTATTTTTTAAAATTTGCTGAGGTTGGATTTGTGGCCTTGGATGTGGTCGATTTTGGAGTATGTTCCGTGGGCTGATGAGAAGAATGTGTATTCAGTTTTGTTGGGATGAAATGTTCTAAAGGTGTCTGTTAAGTCCAGATGTTGAATGGTTAAGTTTAAATCTAAAATTTCTTTGCTTAGCTTCTTTTTGGAGGCTCTAACCAGCACTGCTAGAGGGGTGTTAAAATCTCCAACTACTATGGAACTAGAGGAAATCAAGTTGCTCATGTCTATTAGAGTTTCTCTTATAAGTTGAGGTGCATTCTGGTTGGATGCATAAATATTAATAATTGAAATCTCATATTGAGTATTACCTTTAACAAATGTGAAGTGTCCATCTTTATCCTTCCTTATTTTGGTTGGTTTAAAGCCTATTGCATCTGCGAATAGGATTGCAATGCCTGCTTTTTTCTGCTTTCCATTTGCCTGGAGTGTAGATGACCATCCCTTCACCTTGAGTCTATATTTGTCTTTTAAGGTAAGATGAGATTCTAGTATGCAGCAGATATTGGGCTTGAGTTTTTGTATCCAGTCCACCAATCTGTGCCTCTTTAGAGGACAATTTAAACCATTCATATTAATTGAGAATATTGATAAGCCTTTCGAGGGTCAGGTGGTCATTTTTGATCCTTTTGCGACTGTGGAAGTTGGGATTTGATCAAAATTTTCTGGGTGGGTTTACTTTTGTGGTGGAGGATTATGCTGGTCTTTATGGAGGATAGATCTGAGAATATCCTGGAGAGCTGGTTGTTATGGCAAATTTCTTCAACATGTGAATGTCATTAAAGTATTTAATTTCGCCATTATAAATGAAACTCAGTTTAGCTGGATACAGGATCCTGAGTTGAAAGTTATTTTGTTTTGGGAGATTAAAAGTCGATGACCATCCTCTTCTACCTTGAAAGATTTGAGCAGAGAGATCTGCAGTTATTCTAATATTCTTCCCCTTGTAGGTGACGGTTTTCTTTCGTCTGCTGCTTTCAGAATTTTCTCCTTCCTATTAACTTTAGCGAAATTGATTATGATGTGTCTGGGGGATGTCTTATTTGGGTTGTGTCGTGCTGGAGTTCTGAAACTGTCTGCTATCTGAATTTCAGAATCTCTTGGCATGTCTGGAAAGTTCTTCATAATCTCATGGAGAAGAGACTCTGTGCCTTGTGAAGCCACTTTGTCACTTTCAGGGATCCTTATAAGACGAATATTGGTTTTCTTCGAATTATCCCAGAGCTCTCTGGAAGAGTGATCTGTTTTTGCCCTCCATTTCTTTTCCTCTTTGAGAGTTGGGAGCATTGAAAGCTTTGTCTTCAATGTCAGAAATCCTTTCTTCTGCTTGCTCCATTCTGTTACTGAGGGATTCGACTTTGTTTCTCAGATCTTTGAGGGCTGCAACTTCTTTTCTCAATGTGTCAAAATCTTTGGTCATTTGGTCTTTGAATTCATTGAATTCTTGAGATATCTTTTGGGTTACTGCTTGGAATTCTAGTTCGATCTTATTTGCTATCCAGATTCTGAATTCGATTTCTGACATCTCAGCTATTTGTTTGTGCATGGGATCTTGTGCTGTGTCTGCCCCATTGATCCTTGGGGGAGTTGATCTACTCTGATTATTCATATTGCCAGAGTTTATCCATTGATTTCACCTCATGATTGTTTTTTTCACCATTGCCTCTAGCTGTCCTCAGAGTTGGGGAGATGCCTCTCCAAAATTAGACCCCAAGGGGATCACTCTGTTGTTGCTAGATTTTTGTAGGAAGTGACCCTGTGTAGCTCCTCTGGGGCTGCCCCAGCAAAGGAGTGGGAGCAGCTCCGGAGTGTGACACACCTGGATCCGGCAACAGGGCGGGGGTGGGGTGGAGGTGGTGGTGCACACAGTTCTGGGAGTACCTGGCGCCCAGTGACTTTGGCTCAGAGAGCCCAAGGCCCCAGCAGTCTCTGGCCAGGAGAAGGGCTCTGCGCAGAGGCAGGGGGACTCTGGAGGGCACGTGGCTACCAGGGTCCCTGGCCAGACGAGCAGGCCGGTATGGAGGCAGGGAGGGTACAGAAGGGAGGACACGGGGTTGCGTGCCTCCCTGAGTTCCTGGTCAGGGCGTGCGGAGGCCCAGCAGGTGCAGCTCTTACCAGGGTCTGGGCAAGGGCAGATCACTAATCGTGGAGCAGCTCTTACAAGGTCCGGGCGCTGATTGCTGATTGTGCGCAGCTCTTACCAATCTTCTTTCCCCCATGCTGAAAGGCTGGAAGTCACCCTCAAGGTTTCTGTCTCTTCATCTGTCCATCCATTCATTCTTTCTTTCCATAAGCATTTATTGGAAACCTATTGGGAAGTGTTGGGGAGCCTGACACAGGCACACAACAAACCCTTCCCACACACAAACCCTTTCCCCATCCTCCCAATTCAGAAGAGACCTTGTTTGTTTGTTTGTTTCTTTGAGACCGAGTCTCACTATGTTGCCCTGAGTAGAATGCTGTGGCGTCATCACAGCTCACAGCAACCTCAAACTCTTGGGCTCAAGTGATCTCCTTGCCTCAGCCTCCCGAGTAGCTGGGACTACAGATGTCCATCACCATACCTAGTTAGTTTTTTCTATTTTTAGTAGAAACAGGCTGGTCCTAAACTCCTAAACTCAAGAGATCTACCTGCCTCGGCTTCCCAGAGTGCTAGGATTATAGGTGTGAGCTACTGCGACCAACCTTAATCACTGTTTTAAAGACCCTATCTCCAAATACGATGCATTCTGAGGTACTGTTGGTTAGGGCTTCAACATAGGGATTTGAGGGTACACAACACAGCCTGTAACAGATAGAGACTGGAAAAATAGACCGTGGCCATTTGGTGCTCAGTCGACCACAGATACCTAGCTCTACCCTAAATAAGACGATCACCCTGCTGAGTGCTGGTCACTCATTTACACACCAGGAAGCTGAGGCTTCTAGAGGGTAAATACTTTCAAAGCCAGGATAGAAGTCTTGGTCCACCTTGCCTGACAGTCTCTCACATTCTCTTTTTCTCACTCTGGGTGTGTGCTAGAGGCAGGCTCTTGGCTGCTCATGGGTCATAGAAAGTCAGTTCCTCTGAAAAAAGCTGATATGAAGAACAGGGCAGGGCCCAGCCCTGTGGTGCCTCCAGGGGCCCCCTTCTCACTGGACCCTGTTTCATGGCAAGCGGACAGAAAACACCCAGTTCTTCTCTTGCCCTGAAAGCACACAGATTATTTCTTGAAACTGTGAGCCCTGAATTAGAGACCCTAGGCACACTTCCCAGAGCCTCCTGCAGGGTGCCGTTCCTGGCCTGGTGCAGACACAGGTTCCAGTACTAATGATGTCCTTCCCACCTCTGTATCAGGCTGTGTTGTATTTATGGCATAAACTGTGCAGCTTTCTTACCTCCCTCCTTTACACGTGCCCTTCCTCTGCCTGGGGTGCCATTCCCTCTTCTCCTACCCCTCAAGCCTGCCAAACTGCTATTCCTCTTTAAGATCCATTTCAGGAGTCTGCCCTGCCTTACCCCTCCCAGACAGAGATGGCGCTTCATCCTTTTTGTGAGTCCCCAGTTCTATCTATACCAATGGTGCCAAATATATAAGGATTGGAAACACCTGGGGAAAATGTGTCATCACCGAGGCTGCACAGGAGTCACACACACATACAACTTTTAAGCGATCTTGTTGGAAGTGAAATCAACCATTCTCCCAAGAGAGTATGAATTGCAGGAAAAATGGGGGTGTGTACCATGTCTAGGGTACACTTGACCAGTAATGGTACTTTCAACATTGAAAAGTAATACGTAATACATAGATAACACCTCTTAAGTGTGTGTACATTTTTTGTAACCCTCTGTACAGTATTTCCCAGGTCAGTCACCCCATTAGACTGTGAACCTCTCCAAGGCAGGAGCCCTGTTGTAGTCATCCACCTAGTAACCACGCCCTAGCTCTAAGAACTTGAGCAAATTATTCAATCTCTCTGTACATTTTCCTCACCTACAAAATAGGGATTAAAAACCCTCCTTTGAGAATTGTGTATTCAATGAGTTAATATATGCAACACACCTACAATACCTGGCACATAGAAAGCACTCAATAAATATGAGCTATTATTATTATTATTGATACCAGAGTTGTTTATTGAAGTATTATTCGTGCCAACAACTTAATACCAGAGCCAGTATTTGAAAGTCCCGTGAGAAATCAGTGCTCAAAAATGTGAATTAAATAGTTCTTGCAGGATGCTTCTTGGCAATTTTTGGATTTTGCCTGGCAAGTTGATTCCATGCATAAGTCTAAAATTTCCCCGGTCTTACCTGCTACTCGTATCATGTGGCTTGAGCTATTATTATTTTTATTATTGCCCAGTGCCCTGCACAGGGTCAGGGCCAGTAATTATTTGCTAAATGAATACATTAATGATTGTGTTAAGAACGACCTTCACTTTCAAGAACTGTGCAGGGGGACGGGTAAGACTTCAGCTGGTAGCAAAAACCAGAACATCACCAGCGCGTTAGGCATTTTAATCAGAGCCTCCTCCGCACTCCGGTGCTGTCTGGATGCTGCCTCAGGCTCCTATTTTTGTTTGGGCCCGAGTGGCATTTCGAGGATCAGAATTTGGGGCATCGTCTTCTGCCGGCGTCCTGAGCCCGGGCGCCAGACCTGGTGGCTTCCCACGTGCCTCCCAGCTGCCTGCTTTCTACAGCTCCCTCTCGTCACCGGTTAATACCAGACCTGGAGCAAAGCTTACATAATCGGCGGATCTGCCCCGCATTTAGCAAAGACCCTGAGTCCCAGCGCGAATCTCGCCGGAGCCGGAGCCGGAGCCGGAGCGCTCAGCTCCCGGCGCCAGCAAGGGGCGTGGGCGCTTGCCTTCCCCTGAGAGGCCGGGCAGCCCGGGACTCGCCGGGGTGCAGCTTGAAAAATGATGACGCCAGCCCCACTCCTCTGATCTGGAATACCGCGCGGACTTGGGGGTTTTTCACGTCCCCTACCCGGTGTGACTCCTGCGCAGCCGCAGTGGAGAACCCGGCCCGGACACCGTCTCTGCTCTCCAACGCCGGCCGCGGGGCAGCGTGCTCTCCATCCACCTTGTACCGGGAGTAGCTTTCCAAGCCTCTGAGTTGTCCCTGTCCTGTACAATTTTGGCACCTCTGCAAACTGCCTATTACTCCGCCCTAACGCAACTCTTTTTTTTTTTTTTCCAGTTTTTTTTTTTTTTTTTTTGGCCGGGGCTGGGTTTGAACCCGCCACCTCCGGCATATGGGGTCGGCGCCCTACCCCTTTGAGCCACAGGTGCCTCCCAACAACTCGTAAAATTTAACCCCACTGGAGGCAGATATGAAATCATGAGTTGGAAGTTCTAGTCTGTTTTCTTGAATATCCCCTTTTTTTTTAATTTTATTTTTTGAGACAGTCTCACTCTGTTGCCCCAGGGTAGAGTGCTGGGTAGTCACAGATCACAGCAATCTCAAACTCCTGGGTTCAAGGGGTCCTCCTACCTCCGCCTCCCAAAGCTGTGACTACAGGGGCCTGCCACAAGGCCTGGTCAGTTTTTTCTATTTCTGCTACAAAATAACTAACTCTTGCTCAGGCTGGTCTCAAAACTCGTGAGCTCAAGGGATCTTCTTGCCTCGGTGTCCCAGAGTACTGAGATTACAAGCGTGAGCCACCACACTGGGCCTTTGACACTCTTTAGATAGAATCACTCTGTGCAGAGCCACAGGGACACTCACCAAGCTGGGAGGAGAGAGGGGGCTCCCAAGGCTATGTGGGATGGAGGACAAAGGCTGCCTTCCAAGGTTGCGCATAAAGGGAAGCTCAGTCTGTCAAGAACAGCAGGTACACGATGCTTAGAATAGCTCTGGGAGAAAGTGCAGGATACTAGTCAAGGTAGCTACTTCTGTATCTCTGGGATTTTTTTTTTTTTTTCACTTTTAAAAAGTGATTTTTTTAAAGGAGAAGAATGTGTTTACAGAAAGTATCCAAGGTAGAGAGATGCTGGAGCCAGAGCTCTGCCTTGGCTAAGGCTGTGCAGGCGGGAGAAGTGCAGAATGGGGAGTTGGGGCACCTGACATCGTCTGCCCTCGGCTGGGACACTAGGCTTCTGCAGTCTCAGCCAGGGCAGGCCCAGCAAACAGACATCTCCCTTTGTTCTGAGTTCTGGCCCAGCAAGGCACTTCCCGAAGCCGTGTTGGCTCATCCGTCCCTACCAGGATGAGCCTGCCCAGGACAAGCAGGAAGTGGAAAAGGCCCAAGTCTTTGAGAAACCAGAGGGAGACATCATCCTGAGGGCTCCTCTGCAGTGACCTCACAGGTGTGGGGCCTGGAGGGCAGAGCAAGGACCGACAGGGAAATCGTGGAGCAGCCAAAGGGCACCAGGTTTCATCCCAGAAAGAGCAAATGCTTTTTTCCTGCAGACCTGAGCTGGTTAGGAAGGCTGTTCCTGAGGGAGTGAGGTTCTCATTCCTGGAGGTGTGTCAGAGAGGTTGGGGAAGATTTTCCTACCTGCACTGACCTTGAAGCCTCTTTGAATGCTGAGCTTCTGTAATTCCAACTCCCTGACACGAGCCCTTCTCCTCATTTGCTAGTGGGCAAAAAGCGAGGGATGGTGAGATTCCACGCCAGCTCCTTGCCTCCCAAAGAAGGCCCAAGGTTAGCTGGGTGTTGTGACAGGCGCCTGTAGTCCCAGCTACTAGGGAGGCTGAGGCAAGAGAATTGCTTGAGCCTGAGAGTTGGAGGTTGCTGTGAGCTATGACACCACAGCACTCTACCAAGGGTAACAAAGTGAGAGATTCAGTCTCAATAAAAAAAAAAAGAAGGCCCAAGGTGGGTCAGGAGCACAGCAGTGGAATGATTGAGACCCTCTAGCTCATCTGTCTTCAAAGGGTGGTGGTTTGGCATTGGTGCAAGAACTTGGCATTTTATTTTATTCATTTTTTATGTTTTATTTTACTTTGAGGCAGAGTCTCACTCCGTTGCCCAGGCTAGAGTGCCATGGCATCAGCCTAGCTCATAGCAGCCTCAAACTCCTGAGTTTAAGCAATCTTCCTGCCACAGCCTCCCGAGTACCTGGGACTACAGGCACCTTTCACAACGCCTGGCTAAGTTTTCTATTTTTTACTAGAAACAGGCTCTCACTCTTGCTCAGGCTAGTCTTGAACTCCTGAGCTGAAGTAATCCTCTGGCCTTGGCCTCCAATGTGCTAGGATTACAGGAGTGAGCCACTGCACCCAGCTAAGAACCGATATCTTAAAAAAGAAAATTAGCCAGGTCCACTGGTGGGTGCCTAAAGTCCCAGCTACTCAGAGGCTGAGGCAGAAGGATCACGTGAGCCCGGGAGTTGGAGGCTACAATGAGCTATGATCATACCACTGCATTCCAGCCTGGGTGACAAAATGAGAGGAAGATCCTGTCTCTTATAAAAAAAAAAAATCTGCAATGAATTTAGTTCAATTAAAAAGTACATTTTAAAATGTTTGATTTTGGCTTCCTGTAGTTCAGTGGCTAGGGCGCCGGCCATATACACCGAGGCTGGTGGGTTCGAACCCAGCCCAGGCCTGCTGAACAACAATAACAACCACAACAAAAAAACAGCTGGACGTTATTGCGGGTGCCTGTAGTTCCAGCTACATGGGAGGCTGAGGCAAGAGAATCACTTAAGCCCAACAGTCAGAGGTTGCTGTGAGCTGTGACAGCACAGCACTCTACTGAGGGTGACATAATGCGCCTCTATCTAAAAAAAAATTTTTTTTTGGTTTTGTGATAAGTAGTAACAGTCACATGGTACAAATTCGAAGGGCAGGCAAGGTCAGTTTGTGGAAAGTGAGTCTCCCTTTCATTCTTCTCCAGTCCTCCAGGCCCTCTCCAGAGCAACCACCGATCCCTGCTATCCTCCCAGAAGTAGTCTGCAAACATGCACATAAACACATACATTTCTTTTTTTTTTTTTTAAATACATACATTTCTTATGAAATGTAGGTGTTGAGAGCACCTACTAAGAGTGAGGGTGAGGAGTGAGGAAGCCCTGGCTAGGGAGTCAACCAGCCCTGCTTCACACCCAAGCTGGGAATATTTGGCTGTGCCAACCTGCTAACAGCAAACATTTACTTCCTGGAGACCAGACACGGCTCTGTGATCCTGCTGTGTGGTTCTCTCATTCGATTCCCACCAGGTGTTAGTTAGTGGTCTCCGCAAAGCAGAAGCGCAAGAGGTTCACTGGAGAAAATACCTACGAAGGAAGATAGGGAAGGAGCCAGTATAAAGCTGCCAGATTTAGCAAACAAAATACAGGACGCCTGGTTAAATTTGAATGTCAGATAAACAATGAATAAAAATTACACAATATGTCCCAGGCATACTTATATTTAAAAACTGTCCACTGATAATCTGACATTCAAATTTAACTGGGCATCCCATATGTGTACTTTATCCGGAGGCAACTGGGAGAGTCATGACACCACAATGCAGGCCTGACGTCTGTGGGAAGGAGAGGAAAAGAAAGCGGTGGGCAGGGAGCGAGGCTGGTATGGTCTCCAAGCATGCCCACGTCCCAATTTCCAGAACCTGTGAATGTGACCTTACATGACAACAGGGACTTTGTAGATGTGATTAAGAGTCTTGCTGTGGGGAGATTATCCTGGACTGTCCAAGTGGGCCCTAAATGTAATCACAAGCATCCTAATAAAAGGAAAGCAGAAAGGTCGAGGGGAAAGTGAAAGATGTGATGATGGACCAAGAGGTGTGTGTGATCAAAGGCAAGGATTATCGTTACCATCCTGGAAAGCAAGAGGCCTCCAGAGACTACAAAAGGCAAAGAAACAAATTCTTTCCAAGAGCCTCCAGAGGACTCAGCCCTACTGACACCTTCACTTTAGTTCCTTTTATTTTATTTTATTTTTTGAGACGGAGTCCCACTCTCCTACCCTGGGTAGAGTGCTGTGGTGTCATATCTCACAGCAACCTCAAACCCATGGGCTGAAATGATCCTTTTGCCTCAGCCTTCCAAATAGCTGGAACTACAGGCACCTGCCACAAGGCCTGGCTAGTTTTTCTATTTTTGGTAGAGATAGGATCTCACTCTTGCTCAGGTTGGTCTTGAACTTCTGAGCTCAGGCGAGCCACCCACCTTGGACTTCCAGAAAGCTAGGATTACAGGTGTGAGCCACCACAGCCAGCGCACTTTAGCTCCTTGAAATTCCCAACATCTGGTGTCTGGAACTGTAAGAGAATAAATTTGTGTTATTTTAAGCCACTAAGCTTTTGTAGTGACAAAGGAAACTCATCCAGGTAGGAAAAATCTTAAATTGCTGTAGTTCTAAGAAAGCAACAGCAAGGCCAATGGGGAGTCCTATCTCACAGGAAGGGGCCTGCATGAAAACCCTTGGCACCCAGTCACGGGCTGAAAGCAGCCCAAGGGAACCTGGAGTCAACAAGTTGAGCCTGTCAATTATATCCCCCATTCTTGGAAATTCAAGAGATGCATTTCTATGGCTCAGGGATTTTCAACCAGTGTGCCACAAACATTTTTAAAAGATCATTACTTAAATTGTGTTTGAAGGACGTTCAGAGCACAGTAAGTATATTCCTTACTTTTCCCTTGTTTTGAATCAACTTAAGTGTGTCATGGAAGTTTAACTATAGGTTCAAGTGTGCCATGAGATTAAAAAAAGGTTGAAAAACACTTATGGCTTCCATGCACTGCAACCCTATTATTCTCATTGCAGTATGAAGAAACTGGTGCACAGATGGGGTAAGAACCTTTCTAAGGTCACACAGCCTTTAAGTGCTGTTGTGGGAATTTGAATGAAGTGCTCTGACTCTGGAGTCCACACAATTTAACATGATTCTAGAATGCGTCCTTCATATATCTTTGAGTAAAAGCTGTATCAAGCCATTTTTTGGAATCAAATAGAGTGTATCTTAGCAGTAGTTTAATTTCTTTTTTTTTATTAAATCATAAAGAGATAGATCATGTATATATTAATGCATTATGGGGTACATAATACTGGTTACTATATCCCTCACCTCATTTACTTAATTATTGTGTGAAGACATTTATAGTCTATACTTAATAGATCCAACATGCATCCTTGCAATATGCTAATCTCTTTTTTTTTGTTTGTTTGTGTTTTTTTTTGTAGAGACGGAGTCTCACTTTATGGCCCTCAATAGAGTGCCGTGGCTTCACACAGCTCACAGCAACCTCCAACTTCTGGGCTTAAGCGATTCCCCTGCCTCAGCCTCCCAAGTAGCTGGGACTACAGGCGCCCGCCACAACGCCCGGCTATTTTTTGGTTGCAGTTTGGCCAGGGCCGGGTCCGAACCCGCCACCCTCGGTATATGGGGCCGGCGCCCTACCGACTGAGCCACAGGCGCTGCCCGCTAATCTCTTTTTTATTCATTTTTTTCTTCTTGCCCCACGATAACCAAGGGAAGGAAGAAATAGGTTACTTTTTAAAAGATTATAACTGTTAATAGCGAGTGTTGAAAGTGAGTTCTCTCAAATCTCATACACCATGGATGGAGGCAGAAATTGATACCAGCCTTCTGTAGAGTAATTGGCAATATTTACAAGCATCTTAGGTCCCCAAGCCCTTTGTCCTGGCAGTTTCACTTCTAGGTGTTCTGTCCTACGAAAACTCTTGCATCTACACCAAGACAGGAGCAGGCCTGCTTATTATGGCATTGTTTGTATCAGAAGGTGATGGAAGTAGCCTAAATATCCACCAGTCGGAAAGTGTATAAATGAATTGTGATGGATGAATCCATACATCAACCATTACGGTGTCTGTAACCCCAGCGCTGCGGGAAGCAGAGGCAGGAGGATCACTTGAGGCTAGGAGTTCAAGACCAGCTTGGTCAACATAGCAAAATCTCATTTCTAAAAAAAAAAATTTAACCAGGTGTGGCAGTATGTGACCCTGGAGCCCAGGAGTGCAAGGCTACAGTGAGCTATGATGATGGTGCCATTGTGCTCTAGCCTGGGCAGCGGAGGGAGACCTCATCTCAAAAAAAAAAAAAGAGAGAGAGATTGGGCAGCGCCTATGGCTCAAAGGAGTAGGGTGCCAGCCCCATATGCCGCAGGTGGCGGGTTCAAACCCAGCTCCGGCCAAAAACTGCAAAAAATAAAAGTAAATAAATAAATAAAATAAAAGGAAGAAAAATAACAAACTATTTTTTCTTTCTTTTCTTTCTTTTGAGATGAAGTCTCATTCTGTCACCCTGAATAGAGTGCCCTGGTATTGTAGCTCACAGAAGCCTCAAACTCCTGGGCTCAAGTGATCCTCTTACCTCAGCCTTCCGAGTAGCTGGGACTGCAGGTGCCTGCCGTAACACCTGGCTAGTTTTTTCTATTTTTAGTAGAAACGGGGTCTCATTCTTGCTCAGGCTGATCTTGAACTCCTGAGCTCAAGCAATCCACCAGCCTCAGCCTCCCAGAGTGCTAGGATTCCAGGTGTGAGCCACCATGCTTGACCCAAACTATCTTTTTAATCGTAGTTGTCTCCTGATCTGTGGGCCTCACCACAAGGGACTCACTTCCTTATTTGAAACCCCACTCTACTGTGTGTGGGATGTAAAGACCTGAGACCCCGTAAAACGACCAAAGAAGTGCCAAAGTACAGGAGAATTAATCATTCTCCATGGAGTGATGGGATGCCGGACAGGAGGAAGCCACCTCCCCCCAGCCACTCTGAGGTGTGGTTTCTCCTTGCAGTCTGTCTGGAGGTGCTCCATGTGGGACGTGCCTCTGGAGTAGCCAGGAAGGATGATTCTGGAGTGGTGGCCATGTGGTAACCCCTTCACACAGCCGGCTCCTTTCCTTGTCCTCTGATCACCCTGGGCTCATCCCTGTCCCAGAGGAAGCGCTCACACATCAATGCCTGCCTCAGCGGTGGGAGAAACCAGGCCAAGCCGCTCCAGGTTGTCCTGTGGCTCCCTCTTCAGAGGGAGGCTGGGGAGGTGGGAGTTGCACAAGGAGACTCTAATTTTGGCTCCACCTATCTGTATATGCGTATGTTACATGAATTTTAAATGATAATATATTAATTTGTCACAAGTAAAAATGATGATAGGCTTATAGGCTTAAAAAAGGAAAGCGAGAGGGATGGTAAGTCAACAAATGCGTATTCTGGCAGCAGGGGCAGGCAAAGACGCTGTCTTTTGCTGGTTTGTTGTTGATCTGGAAGCTTTGCCCTGAGCCCGGTGACAGGGAAGGGGCCTCTTCCTCACGGGGCTGTCAGTGCTTGTTGCCTTTGACGCCCCTGCCACATCTCTGTGTTTCTGTTGCCTCTGGTGCACCCAACTCCTGTCAGCTTCCTTCTCCTCATCCCCAGCCATCTTCAGAAGACTTTCATCAGAGGACGCAGTTGGGGCTCATTTGTCCCTGCCTCGCCCTCTTACACTTGCTGAAGCTGCAGGAGGGAGAGGCTTCCTGCAATAGCTACAGCCCTCAGAAAAACAACATCCAAGGGACAATCTAGGGTGCAAACCCTCAGTTGTATAGTTTGGTAACTTGGGTTCTGTCATGCATTGCTGTGTGACATTAGGCAAATTGCTTCATCTCGCTGAGGCTCAGTTTTCTCAAATGTAAAATGGGCATAAATTAGCATCTGCCTCAAAAGGATGCCGGGTGTTTGAATATATCTGAGACATGTAACATAATCCTTTGGAGTAAATGTTAATTTTTGATCATCAACTTTTGTTATTATCAATCTCTTCCTTGGCTCTTTGGCTCATTTTCTAAACCAATGTTTATTGAGTGCCTGTTGTGTGTCTGGGCCTGTGCTAGTTTCCAGAACGGTAAAACAGATCAAAATACTTGTTTTCTATATGTCACAGGCCAACAATAGCAAGAACGACTTAGATTAGACACCAGAAGAACTTCCTAGTATGACAGGTTAGCAGATTCCAGAAGTAGAGGAAAAGGGATCAAAGAAAAATGGACTCTTCTGATGAGAGGAGAAGTTGGTTTAGAAAATACCTGGGCCAAACACAGTGGCTCAGGCCTGTAATCCTAGCACTCTGGGAGGCCAAGGTGGCTGGATTGCCTGAGCTTAAAGGTTCAAGAGCAGCCTGAGCAAGAGTGAGACCCTGTCTCTACTAAAAATAGAAAAACTAGCCTGGTGCTGTGGTGGGTGCCTGTAGTCCCAACTACTCAGGAGGCTGAGGTAAGAGGATCACTTGAGCCCAAGAGTTTGAGGTTGGTGTGAGCTGTGATGCCGCAGCACTCTACCCAGAGTGACAGAGTGAGACTCTGTCTCAAAAAAAAAGAAAGAAAGGAGGGAGGAGGAAAGAAGGAAGGAGGGAGGGAGGGAGGGAGGGAAGGAGGGAAGGAAGGAAGGAAATATTTGGACTATTGAATTCTTTACCTGAGTCACAGACACACTGAGCAAGAGAAGAGAAGAAAATATGTATTTTTCCAGGCAACATTTGGTGTGTCTGGGAGGAACCTTGTGACATTTACAACATTTTTCTGAAGAAGCAGATGACCAGTATTTTGATTCTCAAGCCCAGCAGGTCCCAGCTTAGCAGGATTGGGACACAGAGAGGCTGATGAGAAATAAATGAGACAGGTGCCGAAATTTCTTCTTTGCCAATAAAAGAAAGTCACAATTTTAAATTGGCCAGGTGTCTTCAGGAAATGGGAGAAGGGGCCGTGATGAAGAAAATTCTCTTCTGTAACAACCCCATTAGATGGAGCCCCCTGGGAGCGGGGGGCGGCCGGGCACCCAGCAGTGCCAACAGCTCAGCTTGGGCCTCTCCTTCCTGCAGCAGGTGCGGGAGCTGAGCCCTCAGGATTTTATAGGGCACTTCAAATAAAGAACTTCTGCATGGTTTCAAAAGACTGGACTAGACCCACGGTTCTTAACTTTGGGCATCAGAATTCTTGGGAGGGCTTTTTCTACAACACAGATTTCTGGGTCCCACTCTCAGAGTTTCTGATTCAATAGGTCTGGGAGTGGGACCCCAAAATTTGCATTTCTCATAAGTTTCCAGATGAAGCAGGGTTACGCTTGGAGATGCACTGTTCTCAGTGAGTCTTTGAGGCTTTTTCTGATGGCAGGATTCTGGGGCCATGTCATTCCAGCTCTCTGCAGTGGGAACCCAGACAAGGCACCTGATGCCATATGGGAGGAGGACAGAGGCTTCCTGGGGCAGGAGGTACCTATGTTGAATTTGGAGCAGAAGTTTTTCTGGGTGAAGAAGAGAGGAAGAATTCCTGGCAAAGGAAGCAGGATTGTATGGGTCTTGAATAGCAGGTCAAGGAACTGGCTTTTGTCCTGAGGGCAGTGCAGTGTTTCTGAGGGAAGCAAGTGGGAGAACGGCATGATCAGAGTTGACTTTTAGCATGGTTTATTTGCGAGGTAGGGGGTTCTCCCTGCTTACAGAAGAGGAAACCAGAGTGCAGAGAGTAGGAATGTCTGCCACACATGTGGCTTGAAAGTGGCAGAGCTGGGGCCCACCTGGTTTGCCAGACAGTAAGTATGTGTAGTTCTGCCCACCACCCCACGAGGGTTTGGAGCAGGGGGACCTAGGTCTGATCCTGGCTCTGCACAGACCACTGGCACCTCAGCATTCTGATCCATGAAACAAGGGTCATGGTCTGCACCCTCCCTTGGCCACTAGGAAGACCAAAATAAAAGGCCAGTTTATTATAGACCAGCTTTAACACTGGTGCCCTGCAGGAAAGGAGGCTGGGCTCTGTGTCAGGAGCCATTGTTCTGTGCTGACAACAATGTCCTCACAAGTGTGATGCTCCCTGAGTCATCAGGGACAGACACATGGGCTGTGGGTCCCTGCTCCAGCCCCCTGGCCCCCACATCAGACCATCTGAGCTATAGTTTTCTTCTGCTCTAATGAGGGACCTTCTTTGCATAGGTAACCCCACTTCCCAGTTCTGCTCTCAGCAGGCACTAATGAGGTGTCTGGAGAGCGGGGGGGGGGGGGGGCAGGGAGGGGATCACGGGGACCCAGGGCTTTGGGAGAGGAATCATGAAAGGAGAACTCATCATGGGCAAAATCAGGTGGCAGATTTTGCACCTGACCATGACCACAGACGTGCACTTGTGTGTTCCTTCCCAGTGGACGCCACAAAACCCACCTGTAAACTTGTTGCAGCATCCTCACCCCAGCAGGCAGACCCACAGGGAGCTCCTATATTTCCCAAGCCAGTGGTCTTTGACCTTCCTGGATAATAGATCCATTTGCAAATTTGATGAAAGCTTAAAACTGTTCCTCCAACAAAAATTAAATACAAACTGATAAAGTTATAATCCCAAAGCTAGCATTTATAAACAATTTACTGCATGGTAGGGACTGAGTTAAGTGGCTTACACACCTTATCTCCTCTGAACTTCTCAACACCCTGGTAAGATAGGTTTACCACCTCCCCTTTGGAGGGGGGGCACGGAGACACAGAGAATTGTTGGTTACTGGAGGTCAGATAGCTCATTCGTATACTAGTCATGCTCATCTAGTTGGACTCAGACCTACTCCAGACCTGTGCTTTTAACCAGCTCACTTTTCCACTCATACACAGGTACACAAGCATAACTTTGGAGGCAATTTCAGAACATAACAAACCCACAAAAGACCTGAGCAGCATCCTTCCTGAGTGCTAGAGACATAATTTCCTCCTCCCTCAAAGGTCTCACAGTGCAATGGGGGACAGACTGCTCCTCGGTGGTCAGTGCTGAGAAGGGAGAGCTGAAAACATAGAGGACTGTCACCCAACCCAGAGGGTCAGGAAGGACATCCCAGAGACAGTGACATCACTGAGCCACTGGGTACTAAAGGGTGGGGGGCAAGGGCATTCCTGGCGGGTAGGATGGTGTGGGGCAAAGATGTGGAGTCCAGAAAGAATGTGGAATGTTTGGGGATGGTGAACAGTAAGGGAAGTGACAGCAAATGGGAGAGTGTGAGGACCAGGAAGTGGTAGATGACAAGGCTGAAAATGGCGGGTTTCATTAGCAGTTAAGATGTTTTGGCCATAGTTAACAGAAACCCCAACTAGAAGTTTTTTAAACAATTAGTCAGTTTGATTATCCTGCATAACAAAGTGTTCAGAGGGATTGCAGCTCCAGGGTTGGTTAATTCCATGTGGCTCGCTGACCTAGGCGAGAACTCACATGTCTCCCATCTTTCTGCTCTGCCAGTCCCGGTGGGTTGACTTCCATCTTGAGCTGGGGCCCACAGAGGTCACAAAATGATTGCCAGAGTGCCAGTCATCCCTGAAAAATGTGATGACCTAAGCAAAAGAAGAGGAATTTGGTTTTTGCCATGGCATCTCTGTTTTATCAGCAAGGAAACCTAGTCCCAAAGCTCCATTGACATCTCATCATATTTCACTGAATAACAGATACAAACACCCCTAAAACAGATCACTGGGAAGAGAATGGAATTTTTGTGATTAGCTTAGACCCATCAAGATTCACTTCTTTAGGTCCAGTGTAGTGGCTCACACCTGACATCCCAGCAATTTGGGAGGCTGAGGCAGGAGGATCATTTGAGCCCAAGAGTTTGAGGCTACAGTGAACTATGATCATAGCACTGAACTCCAGCCTGGGTCTTTCTTTCTTTCTTTCTTTCTTTCTTTCTTTCTTTCTTTCTTTCTTTCTTTCTTTCTTTCTTTCTTTCTTTCTTTCCTTCCTTCCTTCCTTCCTTCCTTCCTTCCTTCCTTCCTTCCTTCCTTCCTTCCTTCCTTCCTTCCTTCCTTCCTTCCTCCTTCCTTCCTTCCTTCCTTCCTTCCTTCCTTCCTCCTTCCTTCCTTCCTTCCTTCCTTCCTTCTTTTCTTTCTTTTTTTTTCTTTCTTCTTCAGAGTCTCACTTTGTTGCCCTTGGTAGAGTACAATGGCATCACAGCTCACAGCAACCTCAAACTCTTGGGCTTAAACAATTCTCTTGCCTCAGCCTCCAAAGTAGCTGAGACTACAGGTGCCCACTACAACTCCTGGCTATCCAGCCTGGGTCTTATAGAGTGAGATACTGTCTATAAATAACAACAACAATAACATGAAAAAATCCAACAGATTCACCTCTTCAGTGACATATGGCTATTTGATAACTAACCAAAACTAGGAAGAAATGGGGACAATGTCTGTTGAGAAGTCAACTAACAGTGTCTGCCATAGATTCTGAGCATGAAAACAAAATGAAGAGTCATCACGATTCTAAACAAGGAAATACATAAAATCCATGTTTTTTAAAGATCACCTTCATGGCCAAAATATATTCAGAAGTCAGGGGACGCTGTGAGGAAACAGCAGCAAGAATAGACCAGGGAGAGCTGCCTTTGATTTGGTTTTGGGGCAGTGAGGATGGAAGAGAAAAGATGCATTTCTAAGACATTTGCCAATCATATTTTTAATTTCCAAGAGTTTTTCTTGTCCTCTGACTGATCCATTCCTCCATCATGTTGTACTAACTTTATGGATGTTGTGTTTTATCTTATCTGTCTGAGCATGCCAATGACAGAATGTTTTCTTTCTTTCCTTTTTTAAAAATTGGGGGCGGCGCCTGTGGCTCAGTGAGTAGGGCGCCGGCCCCATATACCGAGGGTGGTGGGTTCAAACCCAGCCCCGGCCAAACTGCAACAAAAAATAGCCGGGCGTTGTGGCGGGCGCCTGTAGTCCCAGCTGCTCGGGAGGCTGAGGCAAGAGAATCGCTTAAGCCCAGGAGTTGGAGGTTGTTATGAGCCGTGTGACGCCACGGCACTCTACGGAGGGCCATAAGTGAGACTCTGTCTCTACAAAAAAAAAAAAAAATACTTGTCTGTTTTCAAAATAATCTCACTTTCCTCTGTGGTCCCTTTTTTTCTGTTTCTTTATCTTGGTCTTTCATTTCAGCTGCAAGGTTTCCTGAAATGTTTAGATCATCCTTGATTGTTCGTGGAGGAAGGAGAGAAACTGCCCATCTGTGATCAACCAACCATCTCTGGCCCCAAATCTCCTGAGATATTTAAAGTATTCAAAATATAGGGTCAGCAGAAGTTGGGAAAGAGGGAAGGAGAGAGGCCCAAGCTCTGCAGAAGAAAGAAGCATCCAGACTGTGTTTCAAAATGAACTTGAACAACACCGCTATCAGCCTCAGTGTCCGACCCTCCCTGCAGAGTCCTTTAGATACATGAACCTTAAACTCACCACAAGAACTCATGAGCCACGTGAAGAGAAACAGCCTGTTTTGATTGGCTCTTCCTCTTCCAGGGGTGTCCAACAATTTTTCCTTTCTGACACACATTGGAAAAATAAAAAGTTTCCTTGGATCACACAGTAAATACACAAACATGAATGAATGCTGATGAGCAATTAAAAAAAAGTTGTGCATATTTTTCATGACATCTGACATCACAGATGAGCAAAACAGACTTCAGATAATCTGCATGCGGCCCGCAGGCCACAGGTTGGACATCCCTGCAGGCATTATTCCCTTGGCTGTTATTCTCTTGAAAACTATGTCTACACAGGACAAAAGCTCTTAGAAGTTCAGCACGCAGAGTCCAGAGGACGGAGTCTTGAGTCCGAGTCTTGCCCTCACCTACTTAACGTCTATGAGCCTCTACAAAATGTTGGAATGTGGACACTGACCATAGTACATGATTAATAAATGTAAGCCACTCCTATTATTGTTGTTAATATTAAAGCACTGAAAAAGTTAAAAAAAAAAAATAAAAAAATAAAAAAAAAATAATAAAAAAAAATAAAAAAAAAAAAAAAGAATAAGGAACCTGTAGGTTCACAGAAAAAAAAAAAAAAAATATTAAAGCACTGGTCTCTCCTCAGACAGAGGCTTGGGCCCCAGCGAGAAGGCAAGTCAATCCCTCTGCCTGGCTCTTGGTTAACAGCTGAGGCCCCAAGAGGGACAGAGACACATGAGGCGACCTCTCCCTCCCAGAAGTCAGCCTGCACTTGGGTTTAAGAGGCTCCCAGGTACAGGAGCTGGCACTGGGGAGGAGACTCTACTGAAAATCAGTGCTGAGTGATAGTAGGGGAGATTGCCAGGAGGACAAGACAGAGGCAGAATTGAAATCTCAAATATGAATTCAGTTCTAGGCTCTGCCCCACAATCTATACTGTGGAGATCAAGAACCTGAGATTTAGGGTCATCCAGAACTGGGTTTCAATATTGGCTTTGGAACTCACTAGCTGTATAATCCTATAAGGGAGCAAGTATCCTCCCTTCTTTGACCCTCAGTATCTTCATCTGTGAAATGGGAATAATAGCAATATGTACCTGATGAAGTCATTGTGAGAATCAAGTGTGATAACATAAGCATGATTCCTAGTTCCATGCTTAGCACACGGGGAGTGCTCAGGAAATGTAGCTGCTCTAAGGACAAAAGTAGCAGTGGCGTTAATGAGCACAGGAGGCTATTAAAGTCTCTCATGACTGTACAAGCCAGAGTCGCCTTGGTCTTCACTACATTACTATTTTGTGTCTCCTGGTAAGGTTGTGTCCCTGAGGGCCCCGGCAAGAAACAGCCACCCACTGAATGGGGTACCTAAAGAGAGCTTAATGAAGGGACAGATATGTCAGGATTCGCTGCAGGCCCCGACCTGGGTTGGGACTCGACGTGGGAGATGAGTCTGGGGGAAATAACGAGACTTTACACTAACTTAATGCATAAAGTCTAGGAAGCTGGAGAGAAGTGTGTGTTGACTCATGTTGACTCACACGCAGGTGGCGGATGGCAGATTGAGACAAGGCAGCGACTCTCTGACTTCTCAGAAACCTTTGATTGATCTCTAATAGAAAGCATATTATATGCAAAATGTCAAGGTGCCAAAATTCTACTAGGATTAGAAGAATCCCAAGCCCCCAGGAAGATTGGGTAAAGAGGAAAGCCTGGGTAATCAGGAACATAGGTAGTTGTCAACAAGGGCAGATAACGTGTTTAGAAGGGTGAGGGGAAACCAAGTTTTCTCTCCATTTGCCAAGCAAGCCAGCCTCCCTAATGTAACTGCGGATCAGAAGTTCAAAGGGCTCAGCCCACCTGCCTGCTGATTCTCTGACCAGGGATGGTCTTAGCAACTTTGCCCTGTCTGGGGCGCCTCTGGGCCCCTTTCATCCTCAGGGGTCTTGATGAGCCCCCAGGAGGCCCATGCAGAGAGATCGGTCTATTTACCTCCTACACAGATAGGGTCAGAACAAACAGGAGACCGTGTAGCAGGCAGAGGTGATCTATTGGGAGATGTTAGCACCCGGAAGCCTGAAGGGACAAGCAAGGGGGCCAGTGTTGCCAGAACCCAGAGAGAGGGAAGCTGCTGGGGAGGGCTGCCCATGGGAGCTGTGGTCAGAGGAGGGAGAATGAAGCCCAACAGCAGCAGAGCAAAAAGGCCCCAGCCCTTGTCTCCTCCCTCCCTTCCTCTGATCTTCTGAACCCCACAGAACCTGAGGATGAGGGAATGTGCATGGGGCGATTCACCGAGATCAACCACCTGGACACAGACAAGGCAGAGAATGGGTCTGGAGGGCAATAGGAGAGCATCCCCAAAGCCAAGCAGTCAGAGCCTAGAGGTCATCAAGCAATACCCAGGATCAGAATAGGACCTGCAGACAGTAGAGCCTTAATAAATATTTGTTCCTGACAAGAACGATCTGGTTTTGGATGAAGAAGTGTCATGGAAACCATACTAGACGGTGACTGCAGCCCTCCCCGATACACCCCTCACCTGGGTCGGGGCCAGGGAGGTAGGTGTCAGCAAGAGGGGAGGTGGGGGAAAGGAAGGAGTATTCCCTGCTCAGAAACATGGTAAAAGCAGCCTGGGATTTATAGATTGTATTAGTCAGAATCTGTTTTTTTTTTTTTTTATTGTTAAATCATAACTATGTACATGAGTGCAATCAAGGGGTACAATGTGCTGGTTTCATAGACAATCTGAAATATTCTCATCAAACTGTTCAACGTAGCCTTCATGGCATTTTCTTAGTTATTGTATGTAGACATTTGTATTCTGCATTTAGTAAGTTTCGCCTGTACCCATTCTAAGATGCACCCTAGGTGTGGCCCCACCCATTACCTTCCCTAACCTCCCCTCTCCCTTCTCCTCCCTTGGCCCTTTCCCCATATTCTTGTGCTATAGTTGGGTTATAGTCTTCATGTGAAAGCTATAATTTAGCTTCATGTAGGGCTGAGTACAGTGGATACTTTTTCTTCCATTCCTGAGATACTTTGCTAAGAAGAATATGTTCCAGCTCCATCCATGTAAACATGAAAGAGGTAAAGTCTCCATCTTTCTTTAAGGCTGCATAATATTCCATGGTATACATGTACCACAATTTGCTAGTCCATTTGTGGGTCGATGGGTTTCTTCCATGACTTAGCAATTATGAATTGGGCTGCAATAAACATTCTGATACAGATGGATGTCTTTGTTATATTGTGATTTTTGGTCTTCTGGGTATAAACCTAGTAAAGGAATTATAGGATCGAATGGCAGGTCTATTTTTAGGTCTCTTAGTATTCTCCAAACATCCTTTCAGAAGAAACATATTAGTGTACATTCCCACCAGCAGTGTAGAAGTGTGCCCTTTTCTCCACATCCACGCCAACATCTCTGGTTTTGGGATTTTGTTATGTGGGCCACTCTTACTGGGTAGATACTCTTAGGTGATATCTCAAAGTAATTTTGATTTGCATTTCTCTGATGATTAAGGATGATGAGCTTGTTTTCATGTATTTGTAGATCGTGCGTCTGTCTTCTTTAGAGAAGTTTCTCTTCAAGTCCCTTGCCCACCCTGAGATGGGATCACGTGTTCTTTTCTTGCTAATACTTTTGAGTTCTCTGTGGATTCTGGTTATCAGACCTTTATCGGAGGTAGAACCTGCAAATATTTTCTCCCATTCTGAGGGCTGTCTGCTTGCTTTACTTACTATGTTCTTGGAATGACTTAAGCAAACATGGAATTTCATGTAAATGAAAAGGGCCAGGGCATAAGGTATGGCTGGATCTAGGTGCTTAAATAAAGTCAGCAGACATCTGTCTCTCTCTGTCCCTTGACTGTCTTCTCCTGGTTGGTTTCATTCTCAATCAAGTCCTGTCTTTGCGCTGGCAAGGTGGCTTCCAGCAGAGCTAGGCTAACATCCTATCAGTTTAGCAACCTGGGAGAGGAAGGAGAGAGTCTCTGGCAAAACTTGACTAGAGGCTCTGGAGCTGTCTGTCATTCTGGCTTGGCCGACCTTTGAGCCAGTCACTGCGGCCAGTTGGGGAGGTGTGAGGTGGGATGATCGGTCAGGTACGGATCTGACTCAAAGCTGGGGAGTAAAGAGTCCCTACTCCCTTCTTGGCTGTGTGATCTCAGGCAAAGTGTTGAATCTCTCTGTGCAAAAAGTCCCTTATGAGGAACTTAGGATGATGCAATCAAAACAGGCAAGTCTGGCTCGGCACCTGTGGCTCAAGCAGCTAAGGCGCCAGCCACATACACCTGAGCTGGTGGGTTCAAATCCAGCCCAGGCCCGCCAAACAACAATGACAGCTACAATCAAATAAATAAATAAATAAATAGCTGGGTGTTGTGGCGGGCACCTGTAGTCCCAGCTACTTGAGAGGCGGAGGCAGGGGAATTGCTTGAGCCCAGGAGTTGGAGGTTGCTATGAGCTGTGATGCCGTGGCACTCTACCCAGGGCGACAGCTTGAGGCTCTGTCTCAAAAAAAAAAAAAAGAAAAACAGGCAAGTTGTTAGCCTGCCTGGTCCAGGGGCTCCCCACTAATGTAAGCAATGCTACCTGGAGACAGGGTACAGAGCCAGCCCTAAGAGCTCAGACTCTGCAGCCCAGAGGCCTGTGTTCAGGGCTGGGCTCTGCTGTGTCCTTGATGGGCAAGTAGTTTAAGCCCAAGGAGACTTAACTTCTCCATGCTTCAGTTGCCTCCTGGGGGTGATTGTAATAGTTACTTCCTGAATATGAAGATTAAATAAGTCAAAATACATAATATATTTAGAACAGTGCCTCACACAGAGAAATGCCAGGTTATCAACTCTCCTTATGATAGAGTATTTCAGCAGTTCTCAATCTTTTTGATCTCAGGATTCCATCATGCTCTTAAAAATTATTGAGGACCCCAATTTGGGATGATATAGATTATATCTATTGATATTTCCCATACTAGCAATTAAAATCAGAGCTTTAAATATTTTATTTATTAATTTCAAACTAGCAATAAAAGTCTATTACCTGTTAACATAAATAACATACTTATATTAAAAATAAGCTATTTTCTAAAATAAAAAGACAATTTAGTGAGAATTGTGGCATTGGTTTACATCTTTGCAGAATTTTTTTTTTTTGAGACAGTCTCAAGTTGTCACCCTTGGTAGAGTACCGTGGCATCATAGCTCACAGCAACCTCCAACTTGGGCTCAAGCGATCTCTGGCCTCAGTTTTTCTATTTTTAGTAGAGACGGGGTCCCGTTTTTTTGCTCAGGCTAGTCTGAGCTCAAACCCATGAGCTTAAGCAATCCACCCACCTTGGCCTCCCAGAATGCTAGGATTACAGGCGTGAGCCACCAGGCCCAGCCATCTTTGCAGATTTTTAAAATATCTGAATCTCAGATGTGCAGGCAAATTGATTAACCTCTCTATGCTTCAGTTTCCTCCTAGAGAAGGTCCAATGACTTGTTTTCTGTGGAGTATCTTTTTTGTTTTTTAAAGTGCCTCATAAGGGACTTTTTGCACAGTGAGTCTCACTATGTTGCTCTCAGTAGAGTGTCATAGCGTCACAGCTCACAGCAACCTCAAACTCTTGGACTTAAGTGATTCTCTTGCCTTAGCCTCCCAAGTATCTGGAGCTACAGGTGCCCACATTTTTTTTGTTGTTGCAGTTGTCATTGTTGTTTAGCTGGCCTGCACTGGGTTCAAACCTGCCAGCCCTGGTGCATGTGGCCAGCGCTGTAACCACTGTGCTACAGGCACCAAACCCCTATGGAGCATGTTGACCAATGCTTGGCACATAGTACGTGCTCAATAAATGCTTACTGTTGTAATGATTAGGTCAGTGCCTGGCCCTACCGGGAGCGCCTTTTTCTTCCTAAGCCAGATGTTCACTAGGAGATCATCTTTATCCTCCCAGGAATGGCCTAGGGTTCCACACTGTCCAGGGCCTTGAGAGGCTAAGCCCTTCCCAAGAAAGACCCAGCAGAGTCCAGTGTTTGCCTCGTGCCATCTCTCTGGCCACGGGCCCAGAGCAGCAGACCTCGCGGGTGTGTGCCAACCTCCAGCACGTGGGACGGGGTGTACCTGCGTTGGTGCTGGGAAGTTCTCCTCCCCAGCAGCTGCTGATTAAGAAGTCACTCTCCATAACGGATAAGGCCCAATCAGCCTGCCAACAATTACCAGGCCGAGAACGTGGCCACGAGTCAGGAAAGATGATCCCCGAAGACCAGAATCACTTAAATTCTGGCATTGACCACGAGTCCCCTTGGTAACCCGTAACTCGCAGCACAATTTAGCCACTGAGTTAATTGATGTTCTACGAGGCAGTCAGCTCCTACCCCGGCGATCGAAATGGGCTCTAATTGCCGACATCCTTCAGGTAAGAAGCCCCACATGTTCTCATGCCCCCCCGAGAGGCCCTGAGCAGGAACTGAATCTCTTAGCAAACCAGTTCTCTGATTGCATCCAATTAATCACACTGAGGGTTGCAGAAAGGATTAATTAAAGAACATGTCAGAGGAAGTCGTGACATGGGGATGGTTCACAGCAAAGCAGGACAGGCAGCATACTGAATGTGAGAGGCGGCTCCTGGAAGAGACATTCTCCAGCTTTCAAGGCTGCCCACATAAGGGAAGCTGGTATAGATGAAAGACCACTGGACTTGGGGCCTTACTGAACTGGGGTGAGCTGCGAGTGTGTCACTTTACTCCTCAGAGCCAGTCCTGCCCACCCACAAAGTAGGGGAATAGATGGCATTGGAAGTGCCTTGCATGGGGCCCAGATTCTTGGTGGCACAGCGCAGAGGGGAAGACTTGAAGCCATCAGAGGGCCATCCGATGTCCTCTGAAGTGTTGTAAAAGGTAAGGCACTCGGGCAGGGTTACATTAAGCTCTCAGCTCTGTGGCCATCCTCCGAGCTGGCTTCACAGGTTTGGACGAATTGCATAGCACCCTATAGCATTTGGGTTTGCCTTACCATCTCCCTCTTGGGGTTCTGGAATCAGGCAGAACTGGTCTCAAACGCCACTCCACCATCATTCATGTGCATTTACTAATGTTCAGTGAGCACGTGCTTGGCACCAAGTACTGTCCCAGGTGCTAGTCACACAAAGGTGTGTGGAGCCCAGAACTGGGTAAGGAAGGAGCCATTGGTGAAAAATCACGCAGGAAGACCACAGCAGATGCTGTTGTGCCTTTCTCTGACCCCTCAGTTCTCACCTTTGTGACAGATGCGAAGGAAATCCTGAGGTTCTTCACCTAAGGGCCTTCTCAAGGTCAGCGCACGGAGCAAGCTGGAAGTGCCAAGGAGTTAGTATCCCAGGAGGAACCCTCAGCCCCTGACTGAGGAGAATTGGAAGACAAACCTCCAGCTTCCTCATTTCATCATGTGGGGCAACTCGGAGGCCTGTTTTACAGTTCCCAAGGATCCTCCAACAGGATGGAGCCCCAGTTGCCCACAGCAACAACCTGCTCACCAGTACACTTGGAACCACTCCTTTCCCTCCCCTGACTGGCTCCCTCACTCCCAGACCTGTGCTTCCCAGAATCACCCTCCAAGCCAGCTACTTGCTCTCAAATCCTTGTCTGAGGATATGGCACTGGGAAACCCAGCCTGAGACAGACAAAATTACAAAGCGTGACGGCTTCGAGGAAGGAGAGGGATGGCGTGCCACATCCCACCAAATGCTATCTGAAGTGACGGCTGAGAGAGAGTGGGAGTTACCCAGCCCAAATCATCAGCATTCACCAAAACAGACAGAAGAAAAACATTTCCGGAAAGTGGTAAGCAGGAAGGGTTAACGCTGCAGGGTTGGCATTTGGCTCCTTGCACTGCTATGACCTCACTGGTGTCTCAAGCCAGAATCCATCCATTCTACCAGGCCTGACAATTAAATGTGAGAACTTGCCACCGTGCACTTCCATTGGCGGCACTGTACAGACAGCTTGGTAAGGTTTCATAACCTACATATATCAGTGTCTCACAGCTGTGTCCGTGTTGACAAGTGGCGGTGTCTTGCTGAGTGGTGTTTGTTAAGCTTGGCAACAGTGGAAGAGAAATCAGGGATGTGTTAGTCCAAGTTCGTGGGGATAATGCCATGAAAAAAAGGGCAGCGTACAAATGGATTAAACGTTTTTTTGAGAGGAGAGCAAGTGTCACTGATGAAGAGAGGTCAGTGGTAAGCAGAACTGACAAAAACATTGCAGAAATTCATCGAATTGTGGGTCAAAATCATCAGCTGACTTTGAGAAGCATAGCAGACCAAATAAACATGGAGAGAGAAACAGGAAAAACTTAACTGAAAATCTTAGAATGAGAAAGGTGTGTGCAAAAAGTGGTCCAAAAGGAACTCACCAGTGAACAAAAGCAACAATCTCACTTGACAGTGCCTGTGACAGTTTTTAGCCAGTAAGCAAATAACTGTGTTGGAACACCCTCCCTACTCACCTGCTCTGGCTCCCAATGACTTTTCTCTTTATCTAAAGATAAAGGAAATACCAAAAGGAAGACATTTTAATGACATTCAGGACATCAAGGGTAATACAATGACAGCTTTGATGGCCATTCCAGGAAAAAGAGTTCCAAAATTGCTCTGAAGGGTTGGACTAGGTACAGGTGTCACCACACAGCTTCCCAAGGGAAGGGCTTCCAAGGTGACCATAGTGATATTCAGCAATGAGGTATGTAGCACTTTTTCTAGGAGGAGTTCTGCAACTTAATTGTCAGACCTTACAATCGGTCAGGATATGTACTGATTGGCTAATGCCTGTCTTTGACCTGTTGTTGAACATTTTGAATATTGTTCTTAGAGTTAGGTGCTTATAAAATGGTTGCAGGGCTTACAGAATCACAAAAGTGACCTGCCAAGAAAGCTGTTTCCTTTGTTTCCAATCAAGAAGGTGAGAAATAGGAGGTCACCACTGGGATTATTAATGTTTTCAGATTTATTTATGGTGAAAGTTGTATCACTTATGAAGTTACTCTTAAAAAAATCACTGAATCGTATACCTAAAATGGGTAAGTTTTATGATACGTAAAATATAATCTGATAAAACATATTGGCAGTTCTTCAATAAGTTAAACATAGGATTACCATATATATGATCTAGCAATTCCACTCTGGGGTATATACCCAAAGAACTGAAAATAGGTGTTCAAACAAAACTGTATACATAAATGTCCACAGCAGCACCTTTCACAAGAGCCAAAAGATGAAACAACCTGACTTCCACCAACTGATGAATGAATAAACAAAACGTGGTATATCCATACCGTAGAATGGTACTCAGCTATTAAAAGGAAAGAAGCACTGATATGTGATATAACATGGATGAACTTTAAAAATATTATGCTTAGAGCAGCACCTGTGGCTCAATGGAGTGGGGTGCCGGCCCCATATGCCGGAGGTGGCGGGTTCAAACCTAGCCCTGGCCAAAAAAAAAAAAAAAAAACTGCAAAAAATATATATATATGTATATTATGCTTAAATGGGCGTTGTGATGGGCACCTGTAGTCCCAGCTACTTGGGAGGCTGAGGCAAGAAAATCGCTTAAGCCCAACAGTTTGAGGTTGCTGTGAGCTGTGATGCCACAGCACTCTACTGAGGGTGACATAGTGAGACTCTGCCTCAAAAAATATACATTATGCGAAGTGAAAGAACTCAGGCACAAAAGGCCATATATTGTAGGGTTCCATTTTTATAAAATACACAGAGTAGGCAAATCTATAGAGACAAAAAATAGATTAGTGGTTGAGGGAGGACATGGAGATTGGGGGAGTGATAGCTAACGTATATGGGGCTTCGTTTAGGGGTGAGTAAAATGCTCTCAAATTGATTGTGGTGATGGTTGCAGAGCTCTGAATATATTTAACACTAAAAATCATTGAATTGTATACTTTCAATGGATGAATTGTACAGTATGTCAATAATATCTCAATAGAGCCATTACTGTGTAAGTGTATATGTGTGTGTACATGGGTGAAAAGGCATATGTGTCTCAGTAAAATTGTTTAAAAAGGACATAGCTCCTTTCATCCTGTAGCTATGAAAGCTGCCATCAGCAATAACTCATTCTAAATGCCCCAAAGCTGGAGTGTGGATACATGGAAAGCTGCTTCAGAAACACCACAGCCCATCACGGCCCTGCTTTCCAACAGAAAAAGTCTCATGTGAGAGTGTTCCCTGGAGAACCTACCATGCATCAAAAAAAAAAAAAAAAAAATCTAGCTGCAAGGGAGTTTGGGAAATGTAGTCCTTCCTTTCCAACCTCCACAGTGTAGAAAGGCACATTAGGAGGTCGAACAGAGAAGATGAGGAGAAAAGAGGGTTAAAGACACAGGAAATAAACTGAACAAAGGCTCTGAGGAATGTTCAGGAAACAAAAAAGGGGCCAGCTGGGCAGACCACTGTGGCCATGGAAGCCACTGGCGAGCTTCAAGCAGGGTGGGTTCTCTGATCACTTCAGGAAGGTCCCTCTAGCTCCTGTGCAGAGAATGGGCTTGGGGGACAAACAGGGAAGCCAGAGTCCAGCAAGTAGTCTACTGTAGTATCAAGATGAGGGATGCTGGTGGTCAGGATCAGGTGGCAGAAGAGGAGCTGGAAGAAAATAGATAGATTGGAGACGTGTTTGGGAGGTAAGATCTCCAGGACTCCTGAGAACTGCATGTGGGTGATGGGGTAGGGGAAGTATAGAAAAAAACGCCCGGGTTTCAGGCTCATGAACTGATAAAAGTCACCTTACTTACTTCTCTCTTTGTTTCCTTTTAACTAGGTAGTTCATTGATTCAACATAGATTTACAAGTCACTTACATATATGCCAGGCAGCGGATATGATAGCATTTTTTCCCCTAGTCTGGTTTCAGTAAAAGTCAGAAAATGTTTATTTTTCTTTTCTCCCTCAATGTTAACTCAAACTCCCCTCTCCCCTCTTTCCACCCCAGACCACAGTGCTCTGTCACCCTTCTAAGCTGTGGGAATCAGTGTCCTTGTGTGAGAACTGAAAAAGAGGCGGGGAGGATGGATCAGGCACAAGGCTCATCCCCTCAGAGCTGGAAGATAGGGTTGGGAAGGGAAGGGAGAGGCCAAGCTCTGCAGCTTCCAGTGTTAGCGGCTCCAAGAACACATTAGGTCTCCACTGGGACTTGTTAATGCTTCTTCCTTCTACCTCAAATGCTTTTCCTCTTATTTATCCTCTGTATCACTTGGATGTTTCCTCCTCCGGGAAGCCCTCTTACCCGACCAGAGCTGCTCTCTTCCCATCTACATTCCCCTGGAATCCTTTGTTCCCTACAGTCAACACTTCTCAACTCGTTGTAGCATCTGTTTGCTTATCTATCTGCCTCCTCACCAGAAGGGAAGCTCCTTAAGGCCAGTAAGCCTGGGGAATTCAAGCTGGGAAACTAAAATAGAGGTGACCCAAAGATTGTAACATCCATTCAACAATTTCTGTCTGTCTGTCTTTCTTTTTTTTTTTTTGAGACAGAGCCTCAAGCTGTCGCCCTGAGTAGAGTGCCAAGGCATCACAGCTCACAGCAACCTCCAACTCCTGGGCTTAAGCGATTCTCTTGCCTCAGCCTCCCAGGTAGCTGGGACTACAGGCGCCGGCCACAACACCTGGCTATTTTTTGGTTGTAGTTCTTTGGCAGGCCCAGGCCGGATTCGAACCCGCCAGCTCTGGTGTATGTGGCTGATGCCTTAGCCGCTTGAGCTACAGGCACTGAGCCCATTCAACAAATATTTATTGACCATCAACTTTGTGCCAGGCCCTGATCTGGGGAGCATTGATGAAAGCAGACACATGAAAGAAGGGAAAGGAAGGATTTAGGTGATGAGAGAACATGGTGGGGGGCATCTGTGCAGTCAGAATTGGCCAAGGTTTGCTGAGAAATAAACTGAAATCTCAATGACTTAACACACACATGTTTATTTCTTGCACGTGAGAAGCTGATGTGGTGAGTAGCGCGTAACTTCCATCTAGAGAGCCCGAGGCTCAGAATCCCTCTAGCACCTGCTGTGCTCCCTCACATGTGGCCTTCCATGTGACAGGAAGAAAGAGGTGAGGGAGGCACATGGCTGCATCATCAGCCTGGAACTGACTCCCTACTTCTCACAGCCAATGGCCACGACTAGTCATGTGACTCCACCCCACGCTAGGAGTGGACACTGAGCTTTTCTGCTGCAGTGCCCTGGGCTGAGCAATGGTGCTTGTGTGAAAGAGGGTAGGAGGGGGTTATTTGGGAGCAGCAAGAGAACTGTCTGGAGGATAAAGCCCAAATGCCTAGTATGGACGTGCATATGGCTTTTCGTTTTGTTTTTGTTCATTTTTTGATTGGAGAATGAAGAAAGGAGCAAGTGGATTTTGAAGGTTCAATTTTGAGTCCCTTCTGGGTGTGGAGCACTAGGGCTAAAAGTCCATTTATCAAGAGTCTACTTGGTGCCAGGCACTGTGCTGAGTTGTACATGTCTCACTCTGTCTCATATAATCTTAGAACAACCCTAAGGGGTGGGCAGGAATTGTTGTGCCCATACTACAGATGAGAAGACTGAGGCACAAACCGGTTTTATCATTTGTCCAGCACTGAGACCAATGCCCAGATCCTTTCCATGATGAGGCACTGGAACAATCACTCTCAGGGGCAAATGGAGAACATTTAATTCGCTGGAGAGAGCGGACTTCTTAATCTTCAAATGCCCTCATTTCTGAAACACCAGCACACACACCAATCAAGTTTGAAAGCAGGAGAGGGTGGGGTATGTCTTTGGGCAAGTGGTTGAATTTCATACTAGGCTGCAGATCAACTTTCTTGGCTGCAAATGCCTCCTGGGGCAATGATGAGGATTCAGTGAGGAAGTTCTATAAGCACAGAGCACCCAGAAAGTACCCATGAGCAGTCTATATTATCTGCTGTAGAGTGCCCACCTTCAGAGGGGATCTATGGGCAGAGGGATTCTTGTTAGGGCCCACTTGCCCCCTTGACAACAGTGGGCTATGTAAGATTTTCTAGAAGAAGGCGTGTGGAAAGTTAAGCCTGGGGGGAAGGCCACGTCTACACTCTTTACCTATAGGCAGGACCCTAGTCTCTGTTGGTTCCCTCATAGGAAAATGAGATGTTGGTTTCTCATCCTTCAAATGTTTAGCGTCTCAAAGGGCTCTTGGGAGCATTAATGGAGAAAACGGGTGTCATTGCTTCTTGTAAACCCCAAGTCTTTTTCTCTCCCCATTTCCTTCCCCTCTTGAACCATGAGCTCCCCAAGGAAAGGAGCTGGCTCTTAGACATCCTTCTAGCTCCTTCTTGCCTCTACCCTAGAAGATGACCAAAAGCTCTTTGTAGGAAAGTCAAAACCCATCCATTCTCCCAGCAGTGGTGGTCTAACTAATTCAGAATCTAAAGCTTAGGAGATTTGGGAGTTTAGTTTAAGTCAGAGGCTGTAAAATGGCAATGAGTGGGCCAAATTCAACCTTAGACAAGTTAGGTAATTTTGCTGAACCTTACCGTAGTAAAATGGGCATGTTAGTAGTGATGTCTGGAAGGATTGTTATTGTAATGAAAAGAATTAACACATGTTGGGCGGCACCTGTGGCTCATCGGAGAAGGGCGCTGGCCCCATATGCCAGAGGTGGGGGGTTCAAACCCAGCCCTGGCCAAAAAAAAAAAAAAAAAAAAAGAATTAACACATGCAAAGTGCTTAGGACAGTTCCTGACATATAAGTGTTGTCTCTCTCTCTATATATATGTATATATGTATATATGTTTTATTATAACTGTTATTGTTTGATTCACACAATGTTTCTTAAAGTTTCTGAATTCAAGTATCTTCAGATGACCTCTTCAGTGTGCTCTGTCCTACTACTCCCTCTGGTCCTGCATCTAGCCTGCTGCCCTGACTGGCTCTAGCAGATCCCTGATTTGAGTCTCCCCACTATAGTCTGGTCCTTTGTCCTCTTTGAATCTGTCAGTTAGCAGATTTGGGTAACAAAGACTGCCAACAGAGCCTTGAGGATCACAGATCTGAGCCAGACCAGTCCTCCCATTCCACCTCCCCACCTACCATGCCCTGCCTTCCAAATCACACAAACTCAAGGCAGGGCCCTGAGCTGGCCTCCCACGCCCATGGCTCCACCGCAGCCGGCTCTGTGTCTTGGGGCAAGTCTTTCCCTTTCTCCAGACCCTGGTTGCCTGAGGGATCAAATGGCTCTAGAACCACCATCCACCTCCCAAGTGTTTTCTGAGATGGGAGCAACAGAGGGGACTTTTAATGCCGCTGGGCCCCTGATTCCCTCTGCAGCAGAGCGGGGAGCTCTAGTTCTGTCTGCTGTTATTTTTATTTATTTATTTACTTATTTTGGGACAGATTCTCACTCTGTTGCCCAGGCTAGAGAGTAGTGGCCTCATCATAGCTCACTGCAACCTCAAATTCCTGGGCTTGACCGATCCTTCTGCCTCAACCTCCTGAGTAGCTGAAACTACAGGCACACTCACCACACCTAGCTAATTTTTTCTGTTTTTAGTAGAGCTGTGTCTCACTCGTTCTCAGACTGGTCTTGAACTCCTGAGCTCAATCTACCCTCCCACCTTGGCCTCCCAGGGTGCCAGGATTATACATGTGAGCCATCATATCCCCTTTTAAATATTCCTCTCAATACAAAAGAGGAACCCCATACCGGCTGTGACAGAATTGCAATCACAGAGCTCCACGGTTATCAGATTCATGTTTTATTATCACTAGGATGACTATCACTGCCAAGGGGGAAGGGGCCTAGAGGATCACACACAGCTGTGACTTCCAGAGAAACATCTGCATAATCCTGCATATTCAACATACATTTATTCCACTGCACAGAGAGCACCACAGGGTATCTCCACTTACACAGGATCTTCCCCCAGCAGCGGGGGTCAGGGCTCTGCCCACTCCAGAAAGAATGCTCACAAAGAGGAGATTCTGGGTCCAGGGGTGGAGTTTATACTTGGTGCATTCCTGCCACATAGGGCAGGGGGGAGAGGCTGGATTTGGACTTCAAAGCTTCAATCACCCCCCAGCTGGCTGCTCTCCCCAGAGGCACCCTGCCCCACTGGAGGATCTCTTAGAAGACACAGAAGGACCATCTTAATCAGGGCTAAGGAAGGGTAGCAGGCCTGTGGGGGTGAGAAGGAGAGGGGCTCTGGGATCTGCCTCCCTGCATGTGGTGCAAAGTGGCTGGCTTTCTCATGTCCTTAAAGGGGTCAAGGCCAGGGGCTGAGACGTGTGTCTATAATGAGGGGACACAGGTTTTATGTCAGGGGTCTAAGGAGGAGGAAAAGTGGGGGTCACGAAGGGGTAGGGCACACAGGGCTTAAGACATTCTTAGACCCCAAACCCAAATTTACAGGAAACAGGGTTCAGTCCTCCAGGGGCTCCCTGACCCAGGCCACCCGCCGCCCAGGATGCTGCCGCTTTTCCTCAGCTCCCTGTCCCCTGCTTAGGTCATCCAGGAGCCCCAGCAGGAGGCTTGCTTGACCACAGGCTCCTTGGGGGCCACATGGGCCTCCCAGGCCCCTCTTGCCTGGGTGCTGGCGCTTCTCAGGCATCAGTTCTTCCTCTCCCTCCAACCCCTCCTCCTCCCAGTTCCTTTGGGCCTTAGGCTCCACCAGCCGTCTGCCTGGGTGCTGCCTCTTGGTGACAGCATACCCAGGCCAAGGAGAGCGTCGGCCAGGGTGCTGCCGCTTGTGCTGACTTCCATCAACTGACCACGATGCCTCATCTGCCTGTCGGCCAGGGTGCTGCCGTTTGTGGGGTCCCACAGCCCCTCCTTCTTCTTCTTCCTCTTCTCCAACTCCCTCTTCTGCCTCCTCCTCCCTTTTTCCTGGGTGCTGACGCTTGGAGAGCCAGTTGGGTTGAATGATCTGGGACTCTGGGGAACGAAAGAGACCAGCAAGGGACCTCAGTAAGGGTCCACTGGAGTTCTCACCCCAGCTTCCCTCCTGGTCAGGGCAGATTTCTTGCAGGACCCATCCGGAGTCTTGGTCTTGGTCTTAGAGACAGCTCTAAGGCCTCACGGAGATACACATTCACACAGAATCCAAGGCATTGCTCCACTCCCATCTCTGTCACTCTCTAGCTGTGTGACTGTCATAAGTGACTCACTTGATCTCCTGAACCTGTTTTCTTCTGTGTAAAATGGTACCTAACTAAAAAGTTGCTAGGCAGATCAAATAGTATATTAAGGTGTTTGCTTAATATACTTAGTGCTTAGAATAATGCCTGGCATGTAAGTGCCTAGAAAATCTACTAGTAATAACCATTATTATTATTAAAGACAAGGTCTTGCTCTGTCACCCAGGCTAGAATGCAATGGTGTGATCATAGCTCACTGTAACCTCAAACTCCTGGACCAAACTGATCTTCCAGCCTCAGCCTCGGGCATAGCTGGAACTACAGGCCCACGCCACCATGTCTAGGTAACTTTTTCTTTCTTTCTTTCTTTCTTTTTTATTTATTTATTTTTAATATATAGTGATCTTGGTGTGTTGGGTCTTGGTGTGTTGCCCAGTTGGTCTTGAACTCCTGGCCTCAACTTCAGCTTTAGCTTCTCAAAGTACTGGGATTACAGGGGTGAGCCACCACACCCAGCCTGAAAATAGAAATTAAAAGACTGGCATACAAAGAGACAGTCTCTCTCCCCAACACACAGAAGCTTCCCCACTGAAGGCCTGCTCTCCATGAAATATTCCCAGTACTGAGACAGAAAGGGAACCTCATCCTAAGGAAAGTTCAGCTAAGGAGGCGCTGATCAGTGGGAGTTTCTGAGCTTCTGAAAGGCAGGAGACTGGACCTGCCTTTCAGGTCTCTCCTTCCTCCCCTCTTCTCAAGACCTCCCCTCAATTCCGACAGCTTTCCCCACAACCCTCACCCCCAACCCTCCCCAAGCCTCCCCCCGCTCACCTGAGTGCTCATTCTGATCCCCTTGTAGTCGCCGGAAGTTTTCCCGGAGGAAAAGGAGGCGCTCCGCCTGGCGCAGGAGGTTGTCCAGGCCAGGGCGCTCAGCGGCCGTCACTGCCTCCTGCTGGTCCGCCTCCAGCTGAGCGCGGCCACCGGGGACGCCGGTCAGGGTCAGGGTCAAAGCCAGGGCGAGGAGCAACCAAGGGCCAGGCATCGCCATGTCTGGGGTTAGGGGACAAAGAGGGATCGTGAACGCACCGAATGTCCGTCCGGCCTACTCCATCTCACCTGACCCCGGACACAAACCACGCACCAACCACCTGCCCTCCCAGGAGCAGGACGACTGACTGCCTGTGCAGGGACGGGAGCAGCAGGGCATCTACTCCGGCTCTGCATCCACATCTGTCACCTTGAGGCGTCCTCGGCCATAAGGGTGCCTGGAGTGCCTGCCCGTGCCCAGTTCTGCCCGCGCAAGGCAGGAGGCTGTGGGAACCCCTTTGCCACCGCCAGCCCTTAGCGTTTCACGGAGCTGGGGAAGCCAGAGCTGGGATTGACCCGCCCAGAGTTTAACGATTAATATTGCAGCGCGGGGGCCGGACGCTAAGGGCAGAGTCCCTGCCTAGTCTCTACCCGAGGTTCCTGCAGCTATATTCTAATTCCAACCCTGTGGCCAAAGTCCTGATTCCAACGCTAAGATTCCATTTCTAGCGCTGAAATTCAGGCTCTAGCCCACAAATTCTATTTGTAAGCTACGATTCTCTAACGCTAAGTTTCTGTGAACAAGCTAGGAATTCCACTCTACCGCTAACACCCTAATTCCAACTCGAAAATTCTATTTCTAACGTCGGGCCTCGGATTCGAACTCGCAGGTTCCCACGCCACCCGAACGCCCAGATCTGCTGGGACACCCCGGCGGGGACCCGCAGCAGGGATCCGGGCAGGGGCGGGATGCCGAGCTTCCCAGATGCCGGGTGAGCGCACAGAGGCGAAGGCAGGTGCGCCCGCGCCGCGCCCCACATCCCGGCCCTGGCCAGCCCCTGCAGAAGACCGGGGCGTGCCGGCGCTGCGCCCACTGTGCGAGGCCCGCGTCCGGGGAGCGCTCGGGTACCACGGCCGAGAGCCACGTAAAGGGTTCCCCTCGAGCGCTCCCGGTCGCCGCCTGCCCCTGGAGAGGGGTGGGAGGCGGTCACCTGCCTGGCGCGGACTCCGCGGGACAGTCCGGGATCCTGCGGCTCTGGGTCTGGAGTCGGCGGGTCAGAGGCTCGGAGCGCTAGCGGGACCCCGGGCGCCAGCTGCGAGCTCCTTGGCGGGGCCGCTTCTTATATCCGCGCGAGGCGGCGGCGCGGGTGAGGTCAGCGGGGAGGGGTCCCGGCCGCCGGGAAGGGGCGCTGACGGCAGCGGGCTCCGCGGGTCCCCACCCGCCTGCTCCCCCGGAAATCTGGAGCGGGAGGGCTATCGAGGAGGCGCGAACGCAGGCTGGCCAGCGTGGGTTCGTTTCCGCACCCAGGTCTGTTGGCAGACAGTACTCATGTAGGGGGCAAGGAGAGAGAGATGGAGAGCGGCCCGCCAGGAAGGAGCAAGCTGGAGACGGCAGTCCACGCCTGGGCGACACCCCGGGACAGAGACATAGGGAGCAGACCCACCAAGGAGACTGAGATGGGGGGAGGTGAAGGTGGTGAGAGGGGAAAGACGGGCGACAAATGGGACCTGGGCTCTAATCCCAACTGTGCCACCTCTGACAAATGTCTTCCCCTCTCTGGGTCTCAAAATTTTCTCATCTGTACAATGGGAAAGCAGAGGGCAGTTTTCAGAATTCCAAACTGATGTCCTGTGCTCTATAACCAATTCATAGAGAAATGTGTTCGATTCATACACTGTTTTGAAAACATTTGAATAACCAACACCTTAAAACCAGGAAAACTTAGGAAAATGTTGGGTTTATGGCTTCTCTTGAAAAATCTCTTGGAAAAGGGCGGCGCCTGTGGCTCAGTCGGTAAGGCGCCTGCCCCATATACCGAGGGTGGCGGGTTCAAACCCGGCCCCGGCTGAACTGCAACAAAAAAAATAGCCGGGCGTTGTGGTGGGCGTCTGTAGTCCCAGCTACTCGGGAGGCTGAGGCAAGAGAATCGCTTAAGCCCAGGAGTTAGAGGTTGCTGTGAGCTGTGTGATGCCACGGCACTCTACCGAGGGGTATAAAGTGAGACTCTGTCTCTACAAAAAAAAAATAAAAAAGAAAAGAAAAGAAAATTTCTTGGAAAAGAGAGGCCCAAACTTCTTTCTGGCAACAGCCTGCTGGAGCTGAGCCTGGTTGCCCTGGTCACCATACTCCCCACCACTCCCTAATGTATCCCGATGTGTTGTCCGTGTCATTCAGGGGTCACGGAAGTTTGCAACCTCTGGACCAGAAGTCCACCCTACCCTGGCAAAGGAGGCGAGGGGATGAAGGGAGGAGAAAAGCATGGAAGCCCAGGAGCTTGTCCCTAATCATTCCCCCAAATCCTAGCTGTGGCATGATACCTTCTGATAAAACACTGTCACCGTTGTCTGAGCCCTGGGTACCACCTCTATTGTGAACTAACAGACATGCACTGTGTTTCCGGCTCCTTGGTAGCTCCCGGAGACCCAGAAGTGAGCTTGGCTCAGCCCCAGGCCTCAAAGGGGCTGAGAGTCCAGAAGCAAGCTTAGAAAACCAAGTTACAGGTGAGTACAGTGGCTCACATCTGTAGTTCCAACACTTTGAGAGGCAGAGGCCGGAGGCTCAGAGCCCAGGCGTATGAGACCACCCTGAGCAACATAGTGAGATGCCCCCCTATAAAAAATTAAAAAATTAGCTTATGCCCACCCCATAGTCCCAGCTACCTGAGGTGACTGAGGCAGGAGTGTGAGACTTCAGTGAGCTGTGATCATGCCACTGCACTCCCAGGCTGGAAGACAGAGTGAGACCCTCGTCTCTTGAAAAACAAACAAACAAACAACACAGAGTTACTACGTGGGCTGATGTGAGCTGGGATGAACGTCTAAATACAAGGTGCTGGAGGTAAAAAGGGATCCAGAGCCAAAGATGCTGAGTCTGCCAGAAGATATCCGGAAGGTTTACAGAAGGACACTGAGAGCTGCCACTTGAGGGATGAGGGACAGTGAGAGAGTTAGCCAGGCCCACTTAGAAGGAACCTCATTCTGGGCAGAGGGAATACGTCAACGAAGACATCTCCTACCTCTGGACAGCTCCAACATTTTTCTGCTTCACTATACACTAATTCTTTAGTCTAAAACTTTAATGGAGTACTTGTTGTATGCCCCAGGCCATAGTAGTGGTCTGGCAAGGCATTCAAAGGTTATTAATGATTGCTCCTTCCCCTGGTGGAGCACCCAGATTTCCTAGTACATCCATATTCACCATCTCACTGCACGTTCTCATCACCCGTCAGGATAAACTAGGGAAGGATCACTAGTCCCACTTTGTAGACAGGGACACAGAGGCCTGGGGAAGCAAAGTGACTTAGAAGGGTAGAAGTGAAAAGAAACTTTTAGATCACCAGCTAAACAGTCCTCTCCTCATTTTTAGATGAAGAAACTGAGGTCCGGAGAGATAGCCTGACTCAGCTTCACAACTCCCAGAAACAGTTTGTGTCTTCAGAGTCAGATGCTTGGCTCAAGACAGATTGCAAACCTGAACCCTCAGGCTTGATCTTCAACCAGACCCTGGAGACTTTGGGGATCTCCATCCCCAAACCCCTAATAAATGACTCTCTAATGGAGGTATTTCAGGTGCTGTGACAGGAAGGGAATACTATTTGGGGGCCAAGTAGACTCTTGGCAGCTGACTCCACTTAGACCATTCTTGGTCACTGCCCAGTTGTTGGCAAAAAGCTAACTCAGGCCATTCCTCCCATGCCCTTCAATCCTTATGTGTTTATTGAGCACCAACTCCATGGAGGCACTGCGACAGGTGCCTGGGAAGGGAGGGGATAAACCTTAACCATGGTTCCCTGCTGCTGGTAGGACTGAGTCCCTCTAGCTTAGCCTGGCATTCAAGACCCTTCATAAGTAGAGGTGCCTCACCTCCACTGAACAACATGGTCCAGAGAGGGATAGTGTCCAGAGACTGCTGAGGCAGCCGCCTGCTGTGAGACGCCAGATAGTCTGCCCCTGTCTGGGCTCAGGGCCTAAACCAGGCTCCAACACTCACAGTTTAGGCGGACAAGTAGAAGCCATGAATTCTGACCAACCCAGGCCCCTATGCCCCTTATGAGATCTTACATTCATGCTGAGTGGCCACTTGCAGGTCTGTGTGGACCAAATTGCTTCCAACAAGCAATTCCCTGCCCAACTGGGGCTGTCTGAGGGGAGCTCATGCCCAGGAGAGGCACTGGGGGCTGCGAGGCTGACATGGAGCTGCATGCACAGGAGAGATTTCTGGGAGTGCATTTAGTTGACACAGAGCACGTACACCTACATGTGGGTGCCTAGGATTGTGCACATGTATTTACATGTCACATCTGTGTGTATGCACCTGGCTCCATGGCTGTGTGCTGTGCACATACAGGTATTTATGTGCTTATGCACGGGTCCATGTCTACATGGAGCACATATGTGTACACACGCCAGTGCTTTGTATGCACATGTGTGTATGAATATGTGGGGGGGGTCTATGTATGTTGTGCGCATGTGTTTTGGGCCCAAGTATACAGGTCAGTACATACCTGTGGGCTCTTGTGTCTCCAGGGCCAGGTCTGGTAGTCAGCATAGGGTCCAGCTGGCCATCCCACGTTTCCCAGTGAGGAAACATGGCTCTAGAGCTAATATGTTCCACCCATGAATAAGGACATCCTTACTCCCTTCAAAGCTACCTATTCACTCTTCTGTCCTTTGCTAGCTAATCTAGTAAATTAACATGTTTTAATGTCACCGAGTGACTCTCCTTAAGGGCAGGGTCTGTGTCCATCTCCCACAGAGCTTAGTGAACAGTGGGTGCTAAGGAGAAGGTGACCTATGGGGTTTACTCTGCCCTTTTAAAGAAACCAAGGCTCAGAAAGAGGAAGTCACTTTTTCAAGGTCACAGAGCCAGGAAATAAAAGAACTTACATGTCAACACAGATCTGTGTTATTCTGCAACTTTTCCCACTCTACCCCACCAGAAGAGACTACAGATGAAAATAATGTGTTAGGATGGTGATGAACGTGGAGAATTTTTTTTCCTTTTGCAAAATTACCTTTGATATTTTGTCTACATCTTCCTCCCACTAAATTACAGAAACATTTTTTTTTTTTTCCTTTAAGACAGGGTCTCACTCTGTTATCCAGGCCAGAATGCAGTGCTGTGATCACAGCTCACTACAGCCTCAAACTCCTGGGCTCAAGCGATCCTCCCCCCTCAGCCCTCCAAGTAGTTGGGACTCCAGGTGCCCACCACCAGGCCTAGATAATTCTTCCATTTTTGGTAGTGACAGAGTCTCATTATGTTGCTCAGACTGGGAAACTTTTTAATAGAAATTATTTTGAAAGAATAAATATCTAAGGCACCCTTTAGCCTAGAATCTGATGTCTCAAAGGCCCATGATATCTCAAAGAAATGTGACTCTGACTTAAATATCCACCACAATATTGTCTTTGAATCATCTCCAGAGGATATACACTAATTCTGACGAGGATGGAAACGCTCTGGGTGGGTCCAGGGTGGAGGAGGATGGGGGCGGGTGATGACACTTGCTGGCAGATCAGACACCTCATCATCCATCAGGTTCGCCAGAGATAACAAGTCCCCCACCCTCCCATTGCTTCTCTTATTACATGATAAAATGAAACCAACTCTATATTACCTTGGCCACTTAGTATATTTATTTTGCTGTCAGCCACAAGCAGGGCTCTTTCCCAGTATTTCCGGCTAATTAGAGATTGTCCTAAAAATAACATGGAGTCTGCACCCTGAATATTGGAAGTGGAGTAGCAGGTGTTAATGTGCTAGTGACACTGGATGGTGACTCAGGGTGATGACAAAAGGAAGAAGAGGAGGGCCCAGCAGATGCCCATGGAGGCCTTCAGTATGACCCAGCAAGGTGCCCACTGTCCTCCCCTGAGAAGCTAGGTGTTGCTTTTCTTTGCCCCATGAGAAGCCAGACATGCATTTGGAGTGTTTGCAGTGATGTCTCCTCCTCTGTACAGGGACCTCAGCAGAATTGTAGATTCAAGTCCTGGCTATGATTGCAGGAGAGATCAAGGTAGGGAAGGGGTTGGAAGAGGGATGCTGAGGACTGGGTAGGGCAAGCAGGTACAACTGGGTCAAATGAATACCAAGGACCAAAAAAAAAAGCATCATGCTTAGGGATCCAAAAGTGTACCAGAAATGTTTTCTACATGATCACCAATCATTCTCAGAAGAAACCCGAAAATCTTATTCTCATTTGTATTCGTGACTGCTACCACGTATTATTACTATTATTATTATTAGTTTTAGAGACAAATTCTCACCTTGCCACCCAGGATGGAGGGCAGTGGCCCAATCATAACTGATTGTAACATTAAACTCATGGGTTCCTGCCTCAATCTCTCAAGTAGTTCATGGCACCACATCCGGCTAACTTTTTTTTTTACTTTTTGTACAGACAGGATCTCATTTCCCAGGTTGGTCTAGAACTTCTGGCCTCAAGAAATCCTCTCACCTCAGCCTTGCAAAGAGCTGGGATTACAGGTATGAGCCACTATGCCTGGACAGCCACAATAGTTAACTGAACCAGAGAGTGTATGTAACTCGTTTTCTTTTCTTTTTTGTTTTTTTTTTAATTGCTGGGGATTGATTGAGGATACAAAGAACCAGGTTGCACTAATTGCATTTGTTAGGTAAATTCCCTTTCATAATTGTGTCCCGCCCCCCAGAGGTGTGTCATACACCATGCTCCCCACCCCTTCCTCGCTTCCCTATCCCCATTCTCTCATTCCCTTACCCTCCACCATGTACTAGGTCAACAATTATCCTCATATCAGAGTTGAGTACACTGGATTCTTGCTTCTCTATTCTTTTTTATTTTATTTTATTTTTTGCTTCTCTATTCTCGTGATGCTTTACTAAGAAGAATGTGTTCCACCTCCATCCAGGTTAATAGCAAAGACATAAAGTCTCCATCTTTTTGAGTGGCTGAATAATATTCCATGGTATACACATACCACAGCTTATTAATCCATTCCTGGGTTGGTGGGCATTTAGATTATTTCCACAGTTTGGCGATTATAAATTGAGCTGCGATAAATAGTCTAGTGTAAATGTCTTTATGATAAAAGAATTTTTTTTTTCTGGGAGGCTGAGAATCTCTTAAGCCCAAGAGTTGGAGGTTGCTGTGAGCTATGACACTACAGCACTCTACCGAGGGCAAAACAATGAAACTCTGTCTCAAAAAAAAAAAAAAGAATTATTTTTCTTCTGGGTAGATGCCTAATAATGGGATTGCAGGATCAAATGGAAACTCTAATTTGAGTTCTTTGAGAATTCTCCATACTTCCTTCCAAAAAGGTTGTATTAGTTTGCAGTCCCACCAGCAGTGTTAAAGTGTTTCCTTCTAGGCCAGGCGTGGTGGCTCACTCCTGTAATCTCAGCACTCTGGGAGGCCAAGGCAGGTGGATTGCCTAAGCTTACATGTTCAAGACCAGTCTAAGCCACAGCAAGACCCTGTTTCTAAAAATAGTGGGCATTATGGTGAGCACCTGTAGTCCCAGCTACTCGGGAGGCTGAGGCAAGAGAATCACTTGAGCCCAGGGGTTTGAGGTTGCTGTGAGCTATGATGCCACAGCACTCTACTAAGGGCAACAAAGTGAGACTCTGTCTCAAAAATAAATAAATACATAAATAAATAAATAAATTAAATAAAAGTGTTCCCTTCTCTCACATTCATGCCAGCATCTGCAACTTTGGGATTTTGTGATATGGGCCATCCTTTCTGGGGTTAGATGATATCTCAGGGTGGTTTTGATTTGCATTTCTCTGATGATTAGGGACAATGAGCATTCTTTGATATGTTTGTTAGCCATTCTTCTGTCTTCTTTACAGAAGGCTCTATTCATGTCTCTTGCCCAGTGATATATGGGATTGTCAGCTCTTTTTTTTTTTTTTTCCTGTTTTTGGCTGGGGCTGGGTTTGAACCCGCCACCTCTGCCATATGGGACCGGCGCCCTACTCCTTGAGCCACAGGTGCCGCCCTGTCAGCTCTTTTTTAGTTGATTAATTTGAGCTCTCTATAGATCCTATTTATCAAACTTTTGTCTGATTCATAATATGCAAATATCTTTTCCCATTCTGATGATTGTCTGTTTGCTTTGGTTATTGTCTCCTTAGCTGTACAGATGCTATTCAGTTTAATTAAGTCCCATTTGTTTATTTTTGTTGTTGTTGCAATTGCCTCTGAAGTTTCCTTCATAAAATCTTTCCTCAGGCCGATGACTGTGTTTTCCCCATGCTTTCTTCAGGATTTTTATTGTTACATGCCTTAGATTTAAATCTTTTATCCATCTTGAATCAATTTTTGTGAGTGGAGAAAGGTCCCACCAGCAGTGTTAAAGTGTTTCAGTTTCAGTCCAGTTTCAGTCTTTTCCATGTGGATATCCAGTTCTCCCAACACCATTTATTGAATAGGGTTTCTTTTCCCCCAGTGTATGTTCTTGTTTGGTTTATCAAAGATTAGGTGGCTCATAAACCATGAGATTAGTTTCATCTCATGGTTTTCTATTCAGTTCCAAACGTATATGTTTCTATTTTTGTGCCAATATCATGCTGTTTTGATCACTATGGCCTTGTAGTATAGCCTAAAGTCTGGTAGGCTGATGCCCCTGGCTTTGTTTTTATTATGTATTAAGAATTGCCTTAGCTATACGGGTTTTTTCTGATTCCATACAAAATGAAGAATTCTTTTTTCCAAATCTTGAAAGTATGATGTTGGTATTTTAATGGGGATTGCATTGAATCTGTAGATTTCTTTGGGAAGTATAGACATTTTGACAATGTTGATTATTCCCAGCTATGAGCATGTTATATTCTTCCATGAGTTAATATCTTCTGCTATTCCTTTTCTTAGGGTTTCATAATTTTCTTTATAAAGGTCCTTCACCTGTTTGGTTAGGTATATTCCTAGGTGTTTCATTTTCTTTGAAGCTATGGGGAAGGGAGTTGTGTCCTTAATTAGCTTCTGATCTTGGCTGTTACTGGCATACACAAAGGCTACTGACTTGTGGACATTGATTTTATATCCTGAGACATTACTGTATTTTTGATCACTTCCAGGAGTCTTGTGGTTGAGTCTTTGGTGTTGTCTAAGTATAAGATCTTATTGTCGACAAAGAGTGAGAGTTTGACCTCCTGGGCACCCATTTGGATGCCCTTTATTTCATTCTCTTGCCTGATTGTATTGGCTAGAACTGCCAGCACTGTGTTGAATGGTGGTGGTAATAGAGGACAACCTTGTGTAGTTCCAGATCTAAGTGGAAAAGCTTTCAGTTTTACTCCATTCAGTATAATATTACCTGTGAGTTTGTCATAAATGATTTCAATCTGTTTAAGAAATGTGCTACCTATGCCTATACACTTCAGTGTTCTAATTAGAAAAGGATGCTGAATTTTATCATATGTTTTTTTCTGCATCTATTGTGAGGATCATATGGTCTTTGTTTTTGCTTCTGTTGATGTGGTGAATTATGTTTATGGACTTGCATATGTTAAACCAGCCTTGCATCCCTGGGATGAAATCTACTTGATCATGATGTGACTTTTTAAATGAGAAACTGTAATCTATTGGCTAGGATTTTATTGAGAATTTTTGCATCTATATTCATTACTGAAATTTGTCTGAAGTTCTCCTTTTTAGTTAGGTCTTTTCCTGGTTTTGGTATCAGGGTGATGTTTGTTTCTTAGAACATGTGGGGAAAAGTCTTTCATTCTCAATTTTTTGGAATAATTTCTGCAGTATTGCTATAAGCTCTTCTTTGAAGGTTTGATAGAATTCTGGTGTGAAGCCTTCTGGACCAGTGCATTTTTTATTTTTATTGAGACAGAGTCTCACTTTGTTGCCCTCAGTAGAGTGCTGTCACATCACAGCTCACAGCAACCTCCAATTCTTGGGCTTCAGCGATTCTCTTGCCTCAGCCTCCCAAGTAGCTGGGACTATAGGCGCCCACCACAACGCCCAGCTATTTTTTTGTGTTTAGCAGGCCAGGGCTGGGTTCGAACCCACCAACTCTGGTGCATGTGGCTAGTGCCCTACCCACTGAGCTATGGGCACCACCCCAGGACATTTTTTTGTTGAAGATTTTTTAATTGTTTCTTTGGTCTCAGTGCTTGAAATTGGTCTGTTCAGAAGATCTATTTCTTCTTGGTTAAGTCTAGGGAGAGGGTGTGATTCTAAGTGTTGATTCATTTCCTTCACATTATCAAATTTCTGGGCAAAGAGTTTCTTGTAGTAGTCAGAGATAATTTCTTGTATCTCTGTGGCATCTGTTGTTATTTCTCCTTTATCATTTCTGATTGAGGTTACTAGAGATTTTACTTTTCTATTTCTAGTTAGGTTTATCTGGGCAAAGGTTTGTCTATTTTGTTTATTTTTTCAAAAAAAAACCCTTTTTCTTTCAGTAATTTTCACAATGATTTTTTGTTTTCAATTTCATTAATCTCTGATTTAATTTTGGTTAATTCTTTTCTTCTGCTGGGTTAAAGCTTAGACTGTTCTTCTATTTCCAATTCCATAAGATGATTTGTGAGTATGTTGATGTGCTCTCTTTCTGTTTTTCAAATGTAGGCATCTAATGCAATAATTCTTCCTCTTAGGACTGCTTTCCCTGTATCCCACAGGTTTTGGTAACTTGTGTCTTCATTGTTGTTATCTTTGAGGAATTTAACAATTTCTTCTTTTATTTCTTCCTGAACCCATCTATCATTCAGCATAAGGTTGTTTAATTCCCATGCCTTTGTGTGGGCATGAACGTTTTTGTTACAGTTGAGTTTCATCTTTATTGCCTTTTTTATTGCCTTGTGGTCTGATTTGTATCCTAGGATGTGATCTATTTTTGAGTATGTGCCATTGGCTGACAAGAAAAATTTATATATATATATAAATTTTATTATATATTATATATTTTTATTGTATTTATTGTATATATTATATGTATATGTATATATATAAATCCCATTTGTTCTAGGACCACATTTAAGTTCTTTGTATCTTTGTTAAGTTTCTGTTTAGAGGATCTATCCAGTTCTGTCAGAGGGGTGTTAAAGTCCCTGGCTACTGTGGTGTTATGGGATATCATATTGCTCAGACCCCTTAAGGTCTGTTTCATAAATCTTGGAGCATTTAAGTTAGGTGCAAAAATATTTAAAATTGAGATGTCTTCTGTTGTATGTTCCTTTGATCAGTATGAAGTGTCCATCTTTGTCTTTCTTAAACTTAGTTGCTTTGAATCTGTTTGTATCTGAGAATAAGATCACAATCCTTCCCTTCTTCTGATTTCCGTTTGCTTCAAATATTGTTTTGCAGCCCTTAACTCTGAGTCTTGATTTGTCCTTCAAGGGTAGATGTGTCTCCTGGAAACAGCATATGGATAGCTTGTGCTTTTTTATTCAATCAGCCAGCCTGTGCCTCTTCAGTGGTGAATTCAGTCCATTTATTGAGAGAATTGATAAGTGTGGTGGAGGTCTATTCATCTTATTTTGTGAGAGTCCATTGTGTAGTTTTATCTTTTGAGCTTTTTTTTTTTTTTTTTTGAGACAGAGTCTCACTATGTCGCCCTCAGTAGAGTGCCATGGCATCACAACTCACAACAACCTCAACCCCCTGGGCTTAAGCAATTCTCTTGCCTCAGTCTCCCAAGTAGCTGGGACTTACAGGCACTGCCACAATGCCCAGCTATTTTTTCGTTGTAGTTGTCATTGTTATTTAGCAAGCCAGGGCTGGGTTCAAACTCGCCAACTCTGGAGTATGTGGCCAGAGCCCTAACTGCTGAGCTATGGGTGCCAAGACATGACGATGGTCAGTGTTGAGAATAGGTCTAAGTATTTCCTGTAGAGCTGGTCTTGTTGTGGCACATTTCCTCAGTGCTTGTATATCTACAAAATATTTGCTTTCTCCATAAATTTTGAAGCTTAGTTTAGCAAGATACAGAATTCTGGCAGAAAATTATTTTGTTTAAGAATATGGAAGGTGAAAAAAAAATATGGAAGGTGAATGACCATGCTCTTCTGGCTTGGAAGGTTTCAGTTGAAAGTCTACTGTCATCCTAATGGCTCTGCCTCTGTAGGTCAGTTGGTGCTTACTCCTGGCTGCTTGCAGAATTTTCTCCTTTGTTTTGACTTTGGACAGGTTCATTACAATGTGTATTGGAGAAGCGCTGTTAGAGTTGAGATGACCCAAAGTTTGATATCCATATGAAAGGAGTGTGTTGGGATCTTTAGTAAAACTTGGGAGTTTTCATTGATGATAGTCTCCAGTAGGACTTCCATAACTTTGGGACAATCTTCTTCCCCTTCAGGGATCCCTATTATTTGTATGTTCAAATGCTTCATGGAGTCTTATAGTTCTCTAAGCAACGGTTCTGTTTTCTCTCTCTTCTTTTCTGCCTCTTTAACTACCTGGGTTAACTTGAACACTTTATCTTCTAGCTCTTTCATGAAGAAGAAGTTTCTTTCTTCATGGTCTAATTAGTTTTTCTTTTTTTTTTTTTTTTTTTTGTAGAGACAGAGTCTCACTTTATGGCCCTGGGTAGAGTGCCGTGGCCTCACACAGCTCACAGCAACCTCCAACTCCTGGGCTTACGCGATTCTCTTGCCTCAGCCTCCCGAGTCGCTGGGACTACAGGCGCCCGCCACAACGCCCGGCTATTTTTTGGTTGCAGTTTGGCCAGAGCCGGGTTTGAACCCGCCACCCTCGGTATATGGGGCCGGCGCCCTACCGACTGAGCCACAGGTGCCGCCCATGGTCTAATTATTTTTGATAGTTTCTACTGCACTTTCACATTCCCTCATTGTCTCTTTCATTTCCTTAAGCTCCACCACATCCTTTCTATATTCTACATATCTCTCATCTGACTTTTGGTTCTGTCTTTCCATTTTCTCATCCATTCCCTTTATTGTCTTTATTATTCATATTTTAAATTCCCTTTCTGTCAAATCTATTAATTTTGTAAAAGCTGCTTTGTGGTCCATTGGAGGAGTTGCTCTATTTTGGTTTTTCATGGTGCCTGAATTTTTCTGTTGGTTCCTTCTCATGTGTATTTTCTTCTTGTTCACCTCCATGTGCTCTTTTTTCCTTCTCACTTCCTCCTTTGCTTCAAATTACTTTGTCTCAGAGTTTAGGTGATGAAGAGACCTCTTGGTAGGAAGCCAAAAGGTGGAGAAGGGTTAAAAGCAATCAGATAGAAACAAGAGGAAAAGAAAAAAGGGGAGAAAAAAAAGGAAAGAGTTAAAGAAAAGAAAAAGAAAAAAGGGAAGGAGAATAACAGAAAAAAACTGAAGAACAAGAGAGAAGGAGGACAGAAAGAGAGTACGAGAGTGATAGAAGAAATGGTGTTGATCAGAATGGTGTGAAGGCCACGCCTGTGACTCAAGGATTTTGAGGGCCTGGGCTGGGTGGGTTTCTGGAAAGCAGGTGATTCCTTACCAGCCTAAGCAGAGCTAGACTCTTCCTCTGCCAAAAATAAGAAGAGAAGGAAAAGAGCAAAAACAAAAAACAAAAAGAAAAAATTAAATAAGGATGAAAAAGAAATAGAAATATTCTGCAGTATGGTCTTGCCAAAACTTTTTCCTAAGGTCGAAAGTGGAAAGGTCTCTTGGCCTCCTTGCTCTAGACTACTACTATGGCCCACCTGCCTGATCACAGCTGTGTCACCCTAGCTCTCAGCAAAAAAAGAAATAAAAATGAAATAATAATAAAATAATAGATAAAGGAAATTAACAATACCATTGAATCAAATAAAGGAGAGAGAGGGAAGAGGAATAAACAAAGAAAGAAGAAAGAAAAAAAGGGGGAGGAGGTAACTTACCTGTTGCAGAAGCAATTTATGTGGGATAGATGAGAAAAGTAGAAGAGTCTCTATCCAGAGAGAGAATATAGAGGAGTGAAATAGGGAGACAGAATAAATGAGGCTAAAATACTGTAACAAAAAAATATAGGAGCCTTTGCTCTTGATGAAAGTGAAAATGGAAGAAAAGAACCAACTAAACAAATTAGCAAAAAACAAAACACATCAAAACAAAACAAAAAAATCTCTAATAGCCAAAAGTAAGCAACCTCAGAAACAAATAGAAGAAAAATACTAACCACAACTACAAGAAAAAAATTATATATATATATGCATATATATGTAAAGACTAAAGTCAGTCCTTTCTACTATATATATGTGTGTGTAAAAATATATATATAGAATATTCCATATACATATATATGGAATATATACGTACACAGAAAGGACTGACTTTAGTAGGAATATATTTCTGTTGCAATATACTGCCAGAACACCAGGTGGTGCTGTTGTTTTAAGGGACAGCTAACATAGCCAGTAACCTTTCTCTCGTTCCCAGGCGTAGTCCTGTTTCCCAACTTGGTTGTCCACAGTGATCACCTGATTATTCCCTCAGCATTTAGACCCTGCTGGGTTGGGATCTTAAAGCTCTGCAGAATCCTTCAGAGGCAGGTCTCACAGTGCCCCCTGACAACAGTTCCCAAGGGGTGTGGGAGGTCCTGAGCTTATCATGAGTAAAGTTCTGATCTCAGCAGGCAGAACTAAGAAGGCCATGCCTTAGGTCCCCAGTAAGAGGCCCACCCTCAAGACCTTCTTGTTACCTTCCCACAATGGCCACCCCCTGGCCTCCGAGATCTTTCCAGTATGGCTATCGTGTCTGCTTCCAAACTGATGGCAATTCCACTCCAACCAGCATTTGAATCTGGCTGCCGTATACTATTCAAGTCTGCCCACTCCTCCAATCTTTCCACTCAACATGCAGCTTCCCCAGAGAACCGAAAACTGCAATAAGGCTTCCTCCTGTCCCCAGACTCCAAGGAAGGGCCAACATTTGCCACAGGCTCGCAGAAGCTTGCCTAGTGTGTCAGACCTCCACTGCTCTGTTCACATACTGTATCCAGTATATGACCATCTCACTGCAAACAACTCCAGGTAAGGCCCTCATACCAGGTATGGCTTTCTTCTTCCCCAATTGTACTAGGAGAGCTCAGCCCAACAATCCTTCTGGCCCACCATCTTGCTCTGTCCCCCTTGTAACTGGTTTTCCATGACACTGTTTAAACACATCACTAGACTCTTCAGTTACGAGAGCTGATAAATTCCCTTTTTTTGTTGAAATCAGTTTGAGCTACCCTTTCTGTCACTTGCAACCTAATGACTAACATGAAATCCAAAGAAGAGAAGGGACCCCAGGGAAGAATCATGGCTTATCCCATGCCAAGGCAAAGAAAAGGAGCCATGTGGCACTAAAGCAAGTCCCCTGGCCTTAGCCTTTGCCTGAAACTCTGAAGGTTTGTGCCTGGGTACCAGCCCCACCACTGATTCACTGGGAGCTTTAGCTATACCACTTAATATCTCTAGGGCTCAATTTTCTCTTCTGTAAAAATGCGGATAATAATAATACTTAAATAAAGTCTATAATAAACAAATTTTTAGCCAACACTAAATGTAATTGGTTACTACATTCTAGTCCTTATGCAAAGTAGTTTCTATGCATTATTACATTAAATACTCATTAAAAAACAAATGATGTATTACAGTTATTCACAAGCTGAGACCAGAAGGTTGGGCAACTTGACCAAGGTCATCAGATGAAAGACCAAGTCTTTGGGTGGCGCCTGTGGCTCAAAGGAGTAGGGTGCCGGCCCCATATGCCAGAGGTGGTGGGTTCAAACCCAGCCCCGGCCAAAAACTGACAAAAAAAAAAAAAAAGAAAGACCTAGTCTTTGACTCTTAACCACCCATGTTACACAACCTCTCATATGTTTTTTTATTTTTTATTTTTTTAACAACCTCTCATATGTTGAAAGTATCACAGGCCATGAGAGGGCATGGCTCGGGGAGCTTTGCCACTGCCTGCTGGCTAACTAAGGCTCAGCCTTTTTTTTTTTTACCTGTTCTGGGCATCACAAGGTAGCTCCAGATCTACTTGCAAAGTGTTCCTGTTTGGGAAGTGACCCAAACTCTTCTGAATCTCTGGGACACAAACCCAGGTCAAGGTGAGGGTCATGAGGTTCAGCCCAAACTCTGTGAACACACATCTCTGTGGACTTTCAAAAGATGGGCCATTTTCCTGGTCAAAGGGAGGCTAGAGACCTTTTAAGGTCAATAATACCTTAGGTGACTGAGTGAATGAATGAATAAGTCAAGGAGTGAATGAATGAGTGAGTGACACAGAAGTGAACCGGTTCCCTGTCCAGGGAGCTTACAGGAGATCTGGGAGACAAGATAAAAATAGCAGAAACAACTAGAGAGCAACTGATGATGTGCTATGTAGGAAGATGTCTGTGTGGATAGGAGACATCCGGTCAAGCCAGTCAAGAAGGAAGAGAGGCTAATCAGGGCGCTGAGGATGATTAACATTGGAAAGGTTAACAAAGAGGAGACAGGACACTCGGGAGGGGGCTCTGTCTTCACGTGGAGAGCAGGAGCTGGCTGAGGCAGAAGACGCCCTCTCTCCCTACAGACCCACCCAGGCCACACCTTTCTCATACTTTCATCCACACTTGGCCAAGAGTTACCTGTGGGCATAGATCTAGGGCATGGATACCAGTGGGAGACATCACGAGGAAGAGCTGCTCTTAACCATGGCCCACAACTGGGACAGAAGAGGAAGGGTCATGCCCATCCATCACGGGCATCCTGGGTCTGACCACACCAAAAGCTGAGGCTGGGCACAGCCTCCTACTCTGAGGACCTAACCAGCTACAGAAAATGGATTTTCCTTTGATTGTTTTAAATCCAGAGAAAAATTCACTCAGGCAAGAGCTTCTGATGAGGGGGTAAGGCCACAGGCGGGACACTAAATCTCATGGACTTGGTTTCCACTGCTAGACCCACCGCACTGCTACCACACTATATGACTATGGGCAAGAAATGAGCCTCAGAGTGGTAAAAGGTACCTCACTGGGGTACATGAGGAATTGGGAACTCTGCCTAGTATGGTGCTCGCCTAGAATAAAGTAGGTACTTGGTAAATGACAGTTCTTTATTTTCTGACTTTTCCCCATTGGACATTTCTGTCATCAGAAACAAATGTAGTTAAAGAATTTTTTTAAATTAAAAACAACAGTGTGTCTGCTTATGGTCTGGAGAGAAAGAGTACATGATAGGTCAGAGACCCACCACAAAAGGACGATATCCTCAAGTTGCATAGTTTGAGGATAATTTCCTACAAGGACTATTTATAAAAGTATGGGCAGACCACACAAGGGATAATGCTGGACCCAGGGAAGGTAAGAGGACGCCAGTTAATACGCCCAAGTCTGGGGGGAAAAGGGAGGCAGCAGTTACCAGAACCCAGAGAAAGAGGGGGCTACATGGAGAGGGTCTTGACAGGAGCTGTAACCTTCAGGTGAGGGATCCCACAGACATGGAGCCAGAGAGTTAAATACTTTTTTCCCTTCTATCCTCTGCTCACCTTCTGGGGTCCCTACTGGCCAAACCAAATAGGAAGTCCAAAGCCAACAGAGCTCTTGATAAAAGCTGGGTTCCCAGGCATAAAGCAGGTTGGAGAAGGCTGAAGGAAACCAGATGGAGAGATCAGGGGTTTCTAAATGCCCCATTGATAATAAACTTGAAGACTCGTCCCCATACACATGCTTTTGAGCCCTCCTCTTCCACGATCTAGGCTTTGCCAAAAGCAATTATAGCCAGTATTTCACAGTGCAGAGGGGAATGTAATTATGACAAAGTTCTGATGAAAGATAAGCTTGGTCTTATCAGGGACACAGCCAGAAAGTGGGGACAGGACATTAGGATGCTGTCTGCTCTGGGGGGGAGGACAGGTGTGGCTGGACGTCATGTGGCAATGCTGAGGATGCACCTCAAACAGCAGGCGCCCTGTGATTGATGAGCCACTCAAGCCCAACAGGTGGAGAAATTAAAAGAAATTAAAAAAACAAAGCTTAATAAATTCTAGCCGGAGGCACGCAGACAGATCAGCCTTCCCCACCCTAGTCCTGAGAGTTATTTTTTAATTTGTATCCAGAGACGTCATAAAGAGTCACTGCAGCTGTCAGGATGATGGGAGTTTGGGTGTCCAGTGCTTTACAGACTCGTGACACTTTCACTTCCAAGCTTGGGGTGGGAAGCTGAGTGCTGAGCTGCCCTGGCCAGGTCACAGCCCTCAGGTCAGAGGCAGGGCCGGGAGGTAGAGCCAGTGCAGAGAAGGCATCAGCCATTCGGCCTACACAGAGCCTAAGGTGGGGGCTGAGACAACATGAGGAATGGAGACCAAGGCAGGCACAGGGCACAGGAATATGGAACAAGAGTATATACAGACACAGTCAGATACCGAGATAAACGCCTCCGAGATACACACAGAGACCCAGACGCACTCACAGACCCAGAGGAACACTCAAGAGAGACATAGAGAGTCATTTACACACAAAGACATACACAAGGACACTCAGAGAACCCTAAGTATGTTCAAATATACAGAGACACAGTCTCAGACATGGCTGCAAGACACACACACACACACGCGCGCGCGTGCACACACACACTCCTTCAGAAGGGACTCTAAGAGAAGGGAAAAAGCCCCTTTGCTGGAAGGTGTAGGAGCCAGGCAGGCTCAGACAAGAGATAAGACCCTTACCTACTCTCCGAGCTTCAGTGGCCTCACCTGAGAAATGGCAATCACAATCCCCACCATGTGGGCTGCTAGGAGAGCTGAATGGGACGTGACCTCAAGGGGCCAATGGAGGGTGTCACAGGCAGGGAAGTCAATGTCTGTTGGTTCCCTGATACCAAAAAATGAAGGGCAGTCAACATAATGGGCTATTTTTTAAACATAAGAATGTCAAGTGGCCCAACAGGGGCTATCCCAGGGCAGGCCCTGGTTGAATCTTAGTCTAAGTATAGTCCATGCCCAAAGCAGGACCACTACCACCCTACAGTTTCCCACCGACGTGCACGTTATTCCTGCCACCAGCCTCTGGACATGCATCCCTCCCATCTGGGGTGTCAGCCTTCTCCGTCTGCCTTTCCAGATCATAGCCCTCCTTTCCCAGCTCAAGTCCTCCGTATTTAGGAAACTTTTTTTTTTGGAGACAGAGTCGTCTCACTCTATGGCCCTCAGGAGAGTGCCAATGAGTCACAGATCGCAGCAACCTCAAACTCTTGGGCTTAAGCGATTCTCTTGCCTCAGCCTCCCAAGTAGCTGGGACTACAGGAGCCCGGCACAATGCCCAGCAATTTTTTCTGTTGCAGTTGTTATTGTTTAGCTGGCCCGGGACAGGTTCAAACCCGCCACCCTCGGTGTACGTGGCCAGTGCTATAACCACTGTGCTACGGGCTCTGAGCCTAGGAAGCCTTTTTGATCCCATTGACCTCTCTGTTCAGCTCTACAAAGTCACGGCTTTTCCTTTTCTTCCTCTACACCGGAGGCTCAAAGAGGTGAAGTGACTTGCTCGAGGTCATACATCTCAAAAGTGGTCAAGGTCATACATCTCAAAAGTGGTAGAGCTGGGATTCTCATGCAGATCTATCCGACTCCAAAGCCCAGTCTCTTTCGCTCCATAAGCTCCTAGAGTTTAGGGGTTAGAGTTAGGGGGTCACATTTTGTCCACATTTAAGTTGTTTCCATTTTTCATTATAAATAATGCTGCAATGAGCATCATTTCTTTTATTTTTGGAGACAGAGTCTCACTTTGTCACCCTCCGTGGAGTGCTCTAATGTTTAGCTCACAGCAACCTCAAACTCTTTGGGCTCAAATGATTCTCTTGCCTCAGCCTCCCAAGTAGTTGGGACTATAGGTGCCTGACACAATGCTTGACTATTTTTAGAGATGAGGTTTCACTCTTGCTCAGGCTGCTCTTGAACTCCTGAGCTCAAGCAATCCACCCACTTTGACCTCCCAGAGTGCTAGAATTATAGGCATGAACCACTGGGCCTGGCCAGTGTCTTCTTGTTTTACATTATTATGTCTAAAATTTATTTAGCATAAATTTTCAGGAGTGGAATTAAGGATACAGGTTTGTGAGCATTTATTAATTCAACAGAATTTCTCATCGCTTTCATTGCTACCACTCTGGCCCAGGCCATCATCACTGCTCACCTAGATATCTGTGGAGGCCTCTTAACTAGACACACTCCTTTCCCCTGTCCTCCTCTGGTATATGTATTAAAAATTGGTCCCAATTCTTCACCTTTTCCTGTAGTCATACCCTGCCATGGTGTCTTCATGGATGGGAGGGATTTCTCTGCCCCTTAACTTTGGCCTTGGCCTTTGACTTGCATTGGCCAACAAATGGAGCATAAGTGGGCCAGTTCTCCCCTGGGACATGTGAGTGTTTTCATTTGCCCTTGTGTGTTTCTGCCATTGCCATCGACATGCCTTGGCTCACTGGCTGCTGCTGGGAGACAGATGAGAGACAGAGGCAGCAGAGCCACCCCAACTTGTCTGCAAGCCTGTTAGAAGAGATGTCCATTGTTTGAAACCACTGGGTTTTGGGTAGCTTATCTTCTTAATTTCTCTTTTATAAGCGGTGCTTTATGCACTGTTACCTTTTACCATTAATCTGCCTGCCCACACCAAAGCCTTACCACTCCATGCCCAAGGACACCAGGGAAGAGCTAACAAAAGTACAGGAAGCAGAGGGGCTGCAGGCCACAGTACACCAGACCTCTTCTGCATTCATTAGGGCTGACCAAGGCCAAAATGCCACACAGAGAGGATAGAAGAAGCCTGAAACCCCCACTGGAAGGGGAAGGGGGAGGGCCAGGACCTAATAGATACCTGCCAGATGTCATTTCACCCTTGCACATAACTCACCCATTCCACGGGAAATTGAGGCTCAAACAGGTGAAGTAACTTGCCTCGGTTACATAGTGAGGACATAGTGGTAGTGGGATTGGAACCCTGACCAGTCAGATGCCAAAGTATTTCCTTTCCTCTCTGCCTTGGCTGGCCTCATCCTAAGTTGTCAGATGAAACCTTTCCATATAATCATGGCTTTTGCCTATGGTTGGCTCACAGATATGGCTACTTGCTGGCTGTGTGATGTCAGGCAAGTGACCTGGCCTCTCTGGGCCACCAGATTGTAAAGGCTCCGAGAGCAGAGACTTCCTTTCGCTTACTACTTTATCCCTTCACCTGGAGCAGAGCCTTGTACTTAATGGAGGCTGAAGGAAAGAGTGAATGAATGAAGAGGTCTGTCTGCCTATCTCTCCATGGAATCCATGGGATTTCTTTTGGACAAGAAGGTGCTTGAATTTGGACACTATTTTGATAGTCTCTGAGAAAGCCCTGGGAATAAAACTGGCCCGATATCAGCCCAGCTGTTCCCCAGGAAACGTGACTCACTTGCTCTGCAGTCTCTCTTCTATCGAGCTGACATTTTGCAGTTCCTACCCAGGGATTTGGGGGCACAAATTGAGGTGTAAGTAAAAAGTACCGAAAGGGTGGCACCCGACCGGCAGAGAGCTCACTGACCACCAAGTCTTGTACAAAAGGTTTTTCTTGGCGAGGGAGGGATGCTGTAGAGCAGCACCCAGGAGGAGAGAAGAGAAGAGAGAGGAAGAGAGAGAGGGAGGGAGAGGAGAGATTGAGAGACGGAGAGAGAGAGGGGGAGAGAGCGCGCCCCTTTATATAAGTTCAGTTAGGGGAAGTCTTAGAATGGTGACGGGGTGGTAGAATAGCCAATAAGGAGTTTCTGCTCTGGCTGGAAGAGCCCTTAGGGGCAGGGCATAAGTTTGAAATTTTCGGCAGGTAGCTGTAACTTTAAGAGTGAGACAGCTAATCTTGGTCTATAGAAAGTAGGAAGGGGCTTTTCTGGGGAAGGGGCTTTCTCTGGGGCAATTACCTAACAAGTACCTAGCACACAACTGGTGCTCATAAACAAGTCGCTGCTACCTGGATTAATGGTAGATGGATGTGTAGGCTAAATGACCAGAAAAGGAGGTAACTGATCAGAACCCTCCAAACCTCCTAGAGCGGTGTTTTCCAACCTTTTTTAAACTCATGGCACATTTGAACCTATAGCGAAACTTTCACAGCTCACTTAAATTACATTGATTAAAAACAAAAAGAGTGAAAAAAAATAATAATAACCATACTCTGCTTTGAACGTCTTTTGAAAATAATTTAATTAATGATCTTTAAAATTTTTCGCGGCACACCTAGGATCCTCTCATGGCACACCGGTGTGCCACAACACACTGGTTGAAAATCACTGCCCTAGAGGGTAATGTCTGGGTCTCCATCCTACCTAGGATGGCATCCAGGAGGCGGTGGGAGCAGAAAGGTCTCTGGCTCTGCTGGTGTGGGAGAGGGGACAGAGCAGAAGAGAGAAGGAGAAGCAAAATTTACTTATTTATTTGTCTGTTTGTTGAGACAGTCTCACTCTGTCACCCTGGCATCATTTGTAGCTCACTGCAACCTCAAACTCCTAAGCTCAAGCAAACCTCCTGCCTCAGCCTCCTGATTAGCAGAGGCTACTGGCACAATGCTTGATGTCTGGCTAACTTTTCTATTTTTTGTAGAGACGAGGTTTCACTCTTGCTCAGGCTGTTCTCAAACGCCTGAGCTCAAGCAATTCTTTCACCTCAGCCTCCCAGAATGCTAAGATAATAGGCTTGAGACACTGAACCGGCTAAAAAGTAGCTTTCTGTTTTATTCTTTCACTGAATTAGATCCCTGCTGAGCTCTTCTTGAACAGGAGGGAGGCAGAAGGGGCAGGCACTTGTAATGAATAGAGAGCTCACCCAGGCAAGGCTGGCTGTTGATCACCCAGCTCCAGCAGCAAGGGAGAGGGATTGCGTGTGTCCCCAGGAGCTGCAGGCAAGCATCCAGGTATCCGCATGACCCTGGAGTGGAGATGGAGGGGTGGCCAAAGAGATGACCAGAGGCCCCCACCATGTGTGCTGGGCTGTGAGGGAGGGTGGCACATACGGAGAACCAGATGAGTTCCAGGCACTTCACCTCTGTGATCACCTGTAATCCTAACAACCATCCTGCAAGGGGCAGCTCTTACCCCCATCAACACTGAAGCTCAGGGAGGGGAAGTGATTTGCCCAATATCACATAGCAGCCCTGTGACTTCCAGTCTAAAAGCCAAATATGCAAAAGTTATGACTTTCTAGGTCAGAATTTCAGTTCTATCTCAAGAATTCCCTTTGTGGCTCAGTGCCATGGCTCAAGCGGCTAAGGCACCAGCCACATACACCTGAGCTGGCGGGTTTGAATCCAGAAAAAATAATAATAACCTTACTCTGCTTTGAACGTCTTTTGAAAATAATTTAATTAATGATGGCTGCAACCAAAAAAATAGCCGGGCAGTGTGGCAGGCACCTGTATTCCCAGCTACTTGGGAGGTGGAGACAGGAGAATCACTTGAGCCCAAGAGTTGGAGGTTGCTGTGAGCTGTGATGCCACTGCACTCTACTCAGGGCAACAGCTTGAGGCTCTTGTCTCAAAAAAAAAAAAAAGAAAGAAAGAATTCCCTTTCTATCAGGAAGTGGGAACTTAATCGTGGGCAATTCAGAATCATCCACTTTAGAATCTCCTTGCTCCCAGGAGTCACTGTATATGCTGGTTTTCTATTATTGTGTAAGAAATCACCCCAAAGCCCAAGACTTTGTGGTTGCTGTGAGCTTTGACACCACATAACTCTATACCGAGGGTGACATAGTAAGACTCTGTCTCAAAAAAAAGTAAAATAAAAAAAAATTAAATTAAATTAATTAATTCAACTTGGTGCTCATAGCTCAGTGATTAGGGCACCAGCCACATACACCAAGGTTTGAAGCCAGTCCGGGCCTGTAAACAACAATGACAATTGCAGCAAAAAATAGCCGGGCATTGTGGCAGGCAGCTGTAGTCCCAGCTACTTGGGAGGCTGAGGCAAGAGAATCACTGAAGCCCAAGAGTTTGAGGTTGCTGTGAGCTGTGACGCCACAGCACTCTCCAAGGATAACATAGTGAGACTTAGCCTCAAAAAAAAAAAAAAAAAAGAAAGAAAATGAAAGAAATCACCCCAAAACTTAATGACTTAAAACAATCACAATCCAGGGCGGCACCTGTGGCTCAGTCGGTAAGGCGCTGGCCCCGTATAACGAGGGTGGCGGGTTCAAACCCAGCCCCAGCTGAACTGCAACAAAAAAATAGCCGGGTGTTGTGGCAGGTGCCTGTAGTCCCAGCTACTCGGGAGGCTGAGGCAAGAGAATTGCTTAAGCCCAGGAGTTGGAGGTTGCTGTGAGCTGTGTGATGCCTTGGCACTCTACCGAGGGCCATAAAGAGAAACTCTGTCTCTACAAAATAATAATAATAATAACAATAATAATAATAATAAATAAATAAATAAATAAATAAAAAACAAAACAATCACAATCTATTATTCCATCTATTATTCTGGGATGGACGGGGCCCAGCCAGGCTGTTCTTGCTTGGGGTCTCTCACACAGTTGCAGCTAGATAGTGGCTGAGGCTGGAGGTATGGTATTAATCACATGTCTGGCAGTTGACGCTGGCTGTTGGCTGGAACCTTGGTTAAGGCTAAGGCATGGGACACCTACATGTGGACTTTCCCAGTCGCCTGGGCTCCCTCACAACACAGTAGTTGGGTTCCGAGAGTAAGCAACTCAAGAGACCCAGGCCAAAGTTCTCACCTTTTGTGACTGAGCTTCAGAAGGTATAGAACATCATTGTGCAGTGGTGACATGCCACATTCAAGAGAAGGGAACATAAGTCCCACCTCTCCATGAAAGTAGTGTTGACATCTCACTGCAATATAAGCCCGTGAGATGGGAAACTGTGGCTGTCTTGAAAATGCAATCTGCTGCACCATCTCTACCCTGAGCTGGCCTTGTCCCCACTTGCTCTGCAATCACTGGTCCTCATAGCCTGTGACCCTGCAGGTCCTCACTCTAAGATCACCTTGCCTGGGCCTCTTGCGCCTCCTCTGTGCCTCTTGAAATACGGGGAGTGTTTCGCTGCTTCTTACAACAAACTGGAGCACCCAGGGCCCTCGTGAGGCCATCTCAGAATTCCTTCTCATTTTTCCACTCTCTCCTGCAGAGGAACAGAGGCCCTGGCCTAGAGTAAGTACTCAGTGCACGGTAGCAGCCGTTTCTATGATTATTATGTTAGTGTGGGAGTGCAGGGGAGGGCGATCCCTCTGCTGGGGGTATAGGAGTGGTCAGGGCAGGTCTCAGAGAAGAGGTGGCATGGGCTGCAGTATGTCAGGTAGGGAAATGAGAGGAGGAACAGGCAAGTACAGAGGACCAAAAGTGCAAAGGTATGGGGTGTGAGGGTGCACAGAGTGTGCAGGACAGGGAAGGACTCAGCTTTCAGGCGGGGGCTGGTTGGGAAAGGTCCCGCATGCGAAGCTGTCATGGGGTGTGCAAGCCCAGAGCAGAGGAAGGATGGTGGATCAGGACTCAGAGGGGCAGCTGGACAAGGGGCTCTCTGCCTAGGCACAATTCCAGACCTCCGCCGCAGCCCCCGCCAAGCCAGGGTGGCATGCCCAGCTCTAGAATCTCGGAAAAATGAAGCAGTTGGAGCTTCCTTCCAGCTTTGAAGCCCTTTCCTTCAGCAGGGTAAGGGTGGGCCACACACTGTGATCTCTGTGCCTTCCTAAGGCAGTTAACTCAATTAGAGCCTTTGTGGAAGGTAGCAGAGTGTGTAATGACTCTCCTTGTTTCATTAAGAGCACTGTGTTTAATTTAGATAACTTTAGTGCTTGGCAAGGGAGAAAACTGCCGCCTAGAGGCTGGGGAAGAGGCGTCTCTACTGTGACTTCCCACAGAGCCCTGCCATTTGGATTTCAACAGAACCCCTCCCCCTGCCCATTACTCTCTCCTCCCTCTCCCCCAGCACTGTCTGTGCACTGGGGTCCTCAGACCTCCCCCCCCAAGATTCTGATTCAGTAGGTCAGGGATGGGCCCCATGTGATTCTGATGCACATGGCCCAGGAACATGGTTGAGAAGCTCTCTGAGGAGGGAGGTTAGGTTGAGATCAAGAGGGATCTTGAGTGTCAGTTAAGGAAGTTTGAACAAATCCTGTCTGCTTGCTTTGTACCAGCGAGACATGGGGACAAGACTTCATTTGAAAGAAGTTTGAAACTTATCAATCCCAGGGTTGATCTTGGCAAAACTCATGGGTTCTTCTGACAAATGTTCCTCAACACCTGCCAGGCCTTGTTCAGAGGACCATGAGGTGGTAAGAGTTACTCACTCCAGTCTGTGCTACTCTGGTTGGGGGATGGGACGTACATGGGAATAATGGCCTGAGATAACTACATGATCCAGAACCTGAACTGTGACAGCTCACATGCTGCCACAGCCCAGGGAATGCAAGGATTAACTCTCCATCCCAGAGGTGGGGACTTTTGGGAAGGGCCTTGAAGAATAAATAGGAGTTTACCAAGGTAAGAAGGTAGGAAGGTAAAGATTTGGAAGAGGAGGGTATTTGGACTTTCTTCTTTTCCCACAGGAACTGTTTTAGCCCAGGCTTGTAGCCCTCCTTACAGAACCCCATAGTGGCCCAGGAGACACTGGTTTCTCCTTGCTTCCCTGGGCTCACCATCCCACTGTCACCCTGACTGCATCCCAAGACCTGCTGCCTTGGGTCACCTGGCAGAGTGGGAGCAGGTTAACAGCCTTCTTCATTGTCACACAGTTCACTTCTTTTCTTCCTTGGGCTTTACAATTTTTTTGGTCTGTTGGTCTATTATTCTCACATTTAGTTAATGTTCCACTTGACTAATAAGATATAACAGAAGCAGTTAGAGTTGCCTGGAGGCTGGGGGATGGGGTAATTGATATCTTGGGAAGGAGAGGGAGAGCCTTCAAGGGGCTAGCAGCCTTGGGAGGGGGGACAGGCATTAACTAGGGGCTCAGTTAGTTAAGTGAAACCCAGCAGGGCAAGCTGCATCCTAGCTCTGGGCTTTGCCCTGGCTGTCTCCCTCACAAGGACAAAGTCCTACCATCACCATAATCCCTGCATTCTCCCAACCTCCCAAAACAGTTTGGGCAGTGGTTCCCAAAACGTAGCAGGGTCAGAAAGTGTGTGTAAAAATGGGTTGTGTGCATAAAAATGCAGATTCCTGGCCCTCGTCCAGGAAGTTGGTGGGTTGAAACCCAGGAATCTGGGGTGGCGCCTGTGGCTCAAAGGAGTAGAACACCAGCCCCATATGCCAGAGGTGGTAGGTTCAAACCCAGCCCCTGCCAAAAACTGCAAAAAAAAAAGAAAGAAAGAAAGAAAGAAAAAGAAACCCAGGAATCTGTATGGCTGGCCCAAATCCTTGTTTTGTTTTGTTTTGTTTTGTTTTTTTTAAGACAGAGTCTTACTCTATCACTCTGGGGTTGAGTGCTATGGCATCATAACTCACAGCAAACTCCTGGGCTCAAGCAATCCTCATCCCTTAACCTCCCAAGTAGCTGGGACTACAGGCACCTGCCACAACACCCGGCTAGTTTTTCCTTTTTTTAATACAGACGAGGTCTCACTCTTGCTCCGGCTGGTCTCAAACTCCTGAGTTCAAGCAATCCACCTGTCTCGACCTTAAATCCCTGCTAGGATTATAAACATGAGCTACTGCAGCGGGCCCCAAATCCTTCTGATACAGGTTGACCTTGGGAAATCATGATTTAGACAATAAACTCCATTCTCATCTATGAAAGGGGAATAACCATAGTATCACCACCCCACAGCACTAGGAAGGATGAGCAAGCCGAGGGCCTGGCCGTTGTAAGCACTCAATACACATTAACTGTCACGGTCATGGTTGTTGTTGATTCTGTGGGAATGGTATCTGTCTGGTCCCCTACTGGCCCCAGTGCCCAGTGTACAGATTGGCTGCAAGTGGGTGATCAATAAGCATTTGAGAGTAGTTTTCTCTGGGCTGCTCCAGGAGGCAGAGTAGGAGGGGAAGAGTCCGAAAGTAATCGCTTCATCCTCCTATACTATTTGAATGTTTTAACACAAACACACACGTTACTTTCACAATTTTCAAAATTTGCTTAATTTTGTATTAATTTGTTAAATGACTAAAGTGACCTTCTGTAGGTTTTGGATAGAGTATGTGTTTCCCTTGTAAGCCTTTTTAATTAAGACCAGAGTAATGCAGAATCTAATTCTATGGGGCCTGCAAAGGCTATGTGCCAGGATACCCTGACATGCTTCTTTAAATACAGCTTCCTGGGCCCCCTTGAGGCCTCCTGGATGTGAATTTCTGGGGCTGGCACTGGCCTTGCTAATGACACCCAGTCATTGTGTTGCAGGTGATCTATGCCCTGCCAGGAAGAGATGCTGGAAAAAATACTGCCTCTGGTCTGGAAGCTGGCATCCGACACACTCAGGGCAGAGGCCATGGCATCCCCACTTTCTTTTGTACCTGCCCCTGCCCCCAATTGGATAAGGCCCTTAGGAACTCGGGAAGTCTCATTGATAGATTAAAATTGCACTGAGGCCCAGAGATGAGCAGTGACCTCCCAATGAAGCCACACAGCAGAGGGGTTGATGAAGAGCCTAGGATTAAAACCAGACATCCCTGGATTAAAAAAAAAAAAGCCAGCTGTTTCTTTTTTCATCTGTGTAGCTTTGGGCAAGCACCTTCATGCCCACACGAGCTGGTCCATCTATATAATGGGGCTATTCATCCCATTCTCAGAGAGCTGGAGTAGGATGTAGTGGTACTTAGCTCCAGGCCTGGCTTCTGCTAACTTAAAACAATGGAATCTGCTATTGTTATGACATCATACTTTTCAACACCATTTTTACTGCCAGACAGCACAAATCAGAGGCTAAAGACACAGGCTCTAAAGCACCTGGCCTCAATTGTTATCTGAGTGAACCTGACAAGCCACTTCACACTTCTGGGCCTCAGCTGCCCCACCTGTAAAATGGGATGAGAATGATAATCATAATACTTCGCCCCTAGGACTATAGTGAGAAGACATTTACAAAGCTCTTAGGAAGGTGCTGGCACACAGTAAGCCCTGGGTGAATGCTGATTGTTATTATCAGCAGCCTGGACTAGAAGCCCAGCTGTACCCCGGGGGATGAAGTGCGCCTGCTGCCTCACTCCTCCTCCCTAGCCCCTCTAAAGTCCCAATAAAAACTGACTCTGTAATGAATGTACCTCTCAGCCAAGCACGGCTGTGGCCACATAGCTCTGACGAACACGGCCTTGGCGGCAGCACCAACTTCCATACAATTAAGCAGCTCATAGCACTGGAGAGGTGGACGTCAGCCTCTGGATATAGATTTCCTGGTGGGAGCACAGCCTGAGCCAGAAACAGACTTCTGCTGAGATGGGAGACAGGATGACAGGACCAGAGTCAAGGGCAGGGGCCTGGGGCTGATAGCTCCCAAACCAGTGGGTCTTGGGGACCAAAAATGGCCCTTTCCCTCCAGAATGGCCACATACATGTCCATTTTTCACAATAATATCAGTATGACACAGGAGCTACCATACAGTGAGTATTTAGAGAGCATCATTTATATTCATCCATAGGTGCACTAATGACCCATTATATAGACAAAGAAACTGAGTCCCAGAGAGGCAGAGGTACTGACCTAAGGTCACTCAGTTGGGATTCAAGCCCAGGTCTGTCTGACTCCAAAATCCGTCTCATAACCTCCACTGTATTCCCTATTATTTATTCCTTACAGGTCCTCAGTTCCTCATCTCTGAAAGTCATGCAAGATTGGATTAGGTGGTTTTGAAAGGTTCATCTCAAATTTTTGTTTAATAAATTAACTCTTCAGGGAGCAGGGGGTTGGAGTCTGTTGGGAAGGATGAGCAGAGGCCAGTCCATGAGCTGGCTCCTTCCCAGAAGGTCTCTCACATTCGTCATGGCCCAAATAGTAATTGATAATAGGTAATACTTCCTAAATACTACCCTGTGTCAGGCACTGTTTTAAGAAGCATGCTTTCTTCAACTATTTTCCAAATGAGGAAACAGAGGCAGAGAGAGATTAAATAACTTGCCAGTCTAGATGCCCTTGACTGGCTGATGCACCCCCTCCTAGCTGCTCTGAGTGCTGGCTGCTGAAGAGCACAGCTGCTCCCTTCTCCTGAGACTTGTCCAAATGTCCTCCCACAGCCAACAGCCTTTGGGCAATGGCTGTCTGAAGTATGAATACTAACAGTTGGCCTCCTGCCACAAGAAACCTCATACAGGTTGAACTTTGTCCTCCCAAAAAAGATATGTTGAAGCCCTAACCCCTCGTATCCTAGAAAGTGACCTTATTAGGATCATTGGAGATATAAGAAGTTGAGTTCACCCCTGAGTAGGATATGCACTTAATCTAACACGACTGGTGTCCTTATAAGAAAGGAGAAGAGATACACCCAGACACACTGGGAGACAGCCATATAAAAACAGAGGCAGAGGGCAGCGCCTGTGGCTCAGTGAGTAGGGCGCCAGCCCCATATACCAAGGGTGGTGGGTTCAAACCCGGCCCCGGCCGAACTGCAACAACAACAACAACAGCAGCAACAAAAAGACGCAGAAATTGGAGTGAGGTATCTACAAGCCAAGGAACGCCAGGGACTCCCAGCCCCCACAAAAAGCTAGAAGAGGCACAAAAGGATTCTTCGGTGGGTTCCATAGTGAGCATGGCCTTGCTGACACCTTGATCTTGGACGTCTAGCTCCCAGAACTATGAGACAATCACTTTCTGTTGTTTACCACCTACTCTATGCTACTTTGCTATGGCTTCCCTCAGAAACTAATGCAAAGCCCCAGGGCGACGAATGCCTGACATGGGGCCCACTTGCCACATTGTGAGACAACTCTATAGTGTTATGCTTCAAGCCTATGCTTGCTTCTGACAAGGGACCCTGATTTTCCTTGGAAGAAGTCTCCCCAGGCTGAGTTCTCACACTTCCTGAGACCTGACTCCACTTTCTGACTCTGGAAGAAGACTCATGGCCCAGGCCTGACTAATCAGAACATTCCACCCCCCTTGCTCACAGTGATTGGCTCAAGGATGGACACCTGACCCAAGTCTATCCAATGAGCTGCAACCTCAGGAATACTGATGGGACTGCTGGAAACAAGTTTCTTTCCTCCCTCTGAGTGAGCGGGAGAAGCTAGTGGCTTCCATACTTTAGAGGGAGGACTGGAACATCAGGGACTCCTGATGATGACCCAAGTGGTCATTTCAAAGCTTAGGTCACACCCCATCCTCCACCTCCCTTCAACAGCTCCCCATCTTAGCCTGAGTAAAAGGCAAAATCTCTCCCAGGCCCACACAATGCTCCCCTGTTACTCTGGCCTCGCCTCTTCTGCAGCACTCAGCCTCCTGCTCCCACCTCAGCACCACTGTCCCTCCAATCAGGCACTCTCCAGAGAGCTCATAGCCTCAGAGGGGTCTCCTTTGGTTACTCAAATTAAGATAGCACCCCCTGGCTCGGCGCCTGTGGCTCAAGTGGCTAAGGCGCCAGCCACATACACCTGAGCTGGCGGGTTCGAATCCAGCCCAGGCCCGCCAAACAACAATGATGGCTGGAACCAAAAAATAGCCAGGCGTTGTGGCAGGCACCTGTAGTCCCAGCTACTTGGGAGGCGGAGACAGGAGACTCAACTCGCTTGAGCCCAGGAGTTGGAGGGCTGCGAGCTAAGATGCCACGGCACTCTACCCAGGGCAATAGCTTGAGGCTCTGTCTCAAAAAAAAAAAAAGATAGCAGCCCCTTTTACTCACTATCCCCTTAACTTTATTTTTCTTCACAACACTACTGACCACTGTTTACTGCCATGCATAAGACTTCTTGGTTCTAGCTCCATTGTTATCTTCATCCTGAATAATAAGCATGCATTGAGCAATTACTGAATACAATGCCCTACTGGTGACTAGGGACAGAATCAGAATCACAGCACTTGTGTCTTGGAGTTACTTTCCCAACTGTGCGTGCCCCTAGCACTGATCTGGAGTACACAGAAGAAACTTCACACATGTTCTTCATGGAACATGAGGGTTAATATTGCTAAGTTCCCTCCTCTTCAGAATTTCTTTTTTTTTTTTTTTGTAGAGACAGAGTCTCACTCTATGGCCCTCAGTAGAGTGCTGTGGCCTCACACAGCTCACAGCAACCTTCAACTCCTGGGCTTAAGCGATTCTCCTGCCTCAGCCTCCTGAGTAGCTGGGACGACAGGCGCCCGCCACAACACCCGGCTATTTTTTGGTTGCAGTTTGGCCGGGGCCGGGTTTGAACCCGCCACCCTCGGTATATGGGGCCGGCGCCTTACCGACTGAGCCACAGGCGCCACCCTCTTCAGAATTTCTTATGCCTTGGCCATTCCTCACTGTTTTCTTCCTTAAATGAAACAGAAGACACAGCAACCACTAGAGGCATGGGTTGCATGAGTTCTGGAAAGTTCTGGAAATCGGTATTCCTGGATTTGATTTCTAACTCTTCCCTTTTCTGACTATGGTAAAGGAGTCTGTTTCAGTTATCAGTTGCTGAGTAACAAATCACCCGGAAACTTCTTGGCCGAAAGCAACAATATCATTTTATTATCTCACAGGGGTTGACTGGACTTGGTGAGGTGGGTCTTGCTTGGGGCTCTCTCATGCAGTTGCAATCCAAGAGCTTAAATTATTTCACAGGCTTACTTTACATATATGGTGGTTGGGCCTGGCTGCTGTTTGAAACCTCAGCAGAAGCTGTTGGCTAGAAAATCTACATGTGGCCTCTCAGGGTAGCTCAAGCTTCCTCGCAGCGTGTCAGCTGGGTTCCAGGAGGAAGTGTCCCAAGAGAACCAAGTAGAAGCTGCATGACATAACCTGACCTAGCCTTGGAAGCCACACAGCACGTGCAATAGTCTCAAATTCTCAGGGAGAAAACGCAGACCACCCCCATCTCTCAGTGTCCTATTGCAGGCAGAGCACAGGGAATGGGAGATCATGGCCACTTTGGAAAATGGAAATGCCTTTAGGGGCTAAACAGTAAACAAAAATGTGGGAAATTATCCAGTATTTTTTAAAATAGAAGGAGTGGTGAGGTTTCTGGCCCCCCTTCTAAAAACATTTCAAGTTTAGCTTAGAGAAGCTACAATGTCAGCCAGATAAAACAAGTCCGTGGCTTTCCTTAGCTGAAAGGCCAGGAGTTGTAGCTCCTGCCCAGGTGATTCCCTGTAAGGAAGGAAATTCTATCTATGTGATACACATTTTACAGCTAAAGAAACTGGGGCACCAAATCGTGACAGAAGTGACCCATGGTCACAGAGTTAGGAAGTGATAAAACCAGGTTTCTGCCCCAGCCAAATCTTCCTTCTGAAAGGCCTACTTTCCTGGGCTATGAAATGGGAGGGTGGATGGTGCTGACTTTAAAATGTTGTGAACACACGGGGTTGTGACTTGACTCTAATATTTAGGGAGAAGGATTGAGTCAGCCAGGGGAGAGTTTTTTGAGGATGGAGAGACAAAAAGCAGAAATGGGGCTGCAGGGCATGGTAGGAGACCCTCCCCACCACCCCAGGAGAAAGTGTGGAAAGGCACCACCTAGATGTCCAGCTGCCAGCAGGGTAGGGGTCTGGGCCAACAGGGTATGAGCAATAGTGTGGCAGCTCTGAGGAAATGAAAAGGCTGGGAGGTGGAGCTGATTGCAGGGAAATGAGGGGGTGATACAGCCATCCATGAGGTGGTCAATAGTCACTGATGAAGCAGTGGGGGGGACAAGGGGCACAGCAATGTCACCAAGTCCCTAAAGTGCCTCTTGCAGAGTATAGGGGTGATTCCCTGCCCCTGTTCCTCTGTCAGAGCTCTTCCACCTGATGCCACCGTCCCCCACCTTGGGGGTCTCCCCGTCTCCTCTCGCCCTGACAGTCAGTTCCAGAGTGGCTTTCTAAAGGGTAAAGCAGATCCTGTCATTCAGCTGCAAACCCTCCCACAGTTCCTGGTGGCTCTTAGGATAAAGTACAGATTCCCACCACTCTGTTCTGTTCTGTTCTTCAACGTGGTCCTTCTTAACCAGTATTTTCTCCTTTACCTACTTGTCTAGTGGCTCACGTCTGTCTCTTCAGCCAAGCTCTAAGACAAGGTTGGCTCAGTCCCGGGTATAACTCTAGCACATAGTAGGTTCTCAACTATCAACTGCTCCTCTTGCAATCATCTGTCTCTGGAAAAAGCAACTCTTATGCCAACAGTTACTTGGGCAAACACTTTTGAGTCATTCTTGATTCCTCTCCTTCTCCCACACCAATCCATCAGCAAATTATATTGGCTCATCCTGCAAAATACATTCAGAATCCCACCCTTTCTCCACCTCCAGGGCTGCCACCCTGGCCCAGCACCATCATGCTACCAGTCTCCCGCTGGCACCCTGGCACCCTGTGATCTACTTCCTGCCCAGCTGCCAGATGGTTCTTTTAAAATCAAAGTCAGATCACATCCCTCCACTTTTCAGAACCCACCAATGGCTCCTTGTTTTATGGACAGTAAAACCCAAAGTCCTGCCCTTCTCCTTCACTTCTCTGATATCCCCTTTGCTTAGAGTCATGGTCCTTGACAGCAAGCTCATTCCTGCCTCGGGGCCTTTGCACTTGTTATTCCCTCTGCCTGGGACGCTCTACCAAGACATCTGCTTGGCTCACTCCTCACCTCCGTCAGGTCTCTGCTGAAACGTTCCTCCTCCCGACCGTCCTATGAGGAATTCACACATGCGTGCGCACATGCACACCTACACATATGCCCACGCACGCGTGTGCACCCACATACACACACTGATTGCCCTTCCTTTACCCTGCTTTATTTGTCCTACTGCACTTAATTATTACCTATCACGTTACACAGTTGTCTGTGTATTAGCTGTCTCTGTTTTCACTCATCTCTCCCACCAGGACGTAAACTCCAAGAAGACAAGGACTTCATCTCTTTTGTTCACTCTTGTGCCTTCAGCTTCTGGCACAGTTCCTGGCACATGGTAGCTGCCACTAACTGCCTTTTAAGTGAATGAGTTCAGGCTGCAGTTATCTAGGCAAGACCCATGGGAGGTGTGGGCCGGGATGGATGCTTTTGAAAACACACACACCTTCACATTGAACAAGCTAAACAAACACATAATACGAATAAATCTCAAGCTCCATCCCTCCCTGTTCCTTTTTTTTTGCAGTTTTTGGCCAGGGCTGGGTTTGAACCCACCACCTCCGGCATATGGGGCCAACGCCCTACTCCTTTGAGCCACAGGCGCCACCCCCTGTTCCCAGTTTTTTATGTGTCCAGCACCTGTTGTCCTATCATCCGAGACGGCCTTGCTTATCCTTTGGAGACCACTTCCTCTTCTACTATCAATCCAGGGCTGTGGGTAGATGGAGCCTACCATACCAGAGGTGGCCTGTGCCTCAGACCATATCAATGAGAGTTGCAGCAACTAGTTCCAGAATGAGCAGATGACACAGTCAGAGTGTGATCCCCAGGATGTCTGGTGGAATTGTGAATGAGGTTCTCTCTTGCCTGGTGGTTGCTGCCTGGGGTAAGCAGTCATCTTGCTGACCAGAGCAGGAAGCTTGTCTAAGAATGGAACCACCACAGAGAGGCAGATATATAATGATATATACATATATTTATTTTTTTTGAGACAGAATTCACTCTGTCGCCCAGGCTGGAGCTAGAGTACAGTGGTGCAATCATAGCTCATTATAGGGTCAAACTCCTGGGCTCAAGTGACCCTCCTGCCTCAGCCTGCAGAGTAGTAGGGGCTATACAGATGTGCCACCATGCCTGGCTGATGACATTTGAATCCCTGGATGCAGGTCTGAAGTCTTCTCCAGAACTTTTTACCCTAGACAATCATTTTTCTTTTTGCTTCAATTAGTTTGAGGTGGGCTTCTGTTGCTTGTATCCCTGAATTAGGACTGAAACAATGACTCGAGGCCTGTTTCAGAATTTCAGACATTGTCATACTGCCTCAGCCAGGCTATGCCTCCTCTGCAGACTCATTTCTCCCTCCAAGTCTTTGTTCAGGCTATGCCTGCTTCCCACACGCCCTCATTCCTTATTTCCCAAATCTTGCCTGTCTTCAAGGCCTGGCTAAAGAGTCTCCTTTTTTAGAAGCTTTCCCTGATCATCCCTGGTAGGACTTCTCCCTCCTCTGGCCTCCCCTAGTTGTTGGACACTAGGTCAGGCATAGTCTCCAGCTCTTCCCTCCTCCATTTCCTTTTAGCTCCCCCCCCCCCCCCCCCCAGTCCCAGGTGCCCCAAGGTCCTAGGAGAGAAACCCTCCTGAGCCTGGAGGACTCAGGTTAACTTTGCAGCTCTGCTTCCCTCTGGTGGTAAAAGTCATAATAGCAGTGAATTGTATGGCCCCACCTGAAATCCAGTTCCTTGTGATTTCCCACTTACAGTTGACAACTTGAGCGTCCTGTGTTTTTATTTGCTAAATCTGGCAACCCTACCCCCACCTCCTTGAATCTCTTTCATAGAAGCTTACATTTTTTAAGACAGGCTTTTGGAGACTTCCAAAAGGGGCTACCATGACTGCTCAGCCAACCTAAAGAGGCCAGAAATCTGGGTTTTAGTTAGTTTCCAGATTTTTACAGGTTAACAACTAATTCAAAGTTCATATATTACTATGCAGGTTAAACAAAATATGTCTGGGAGCCAGATTTGGCAGGAAAACTAGCCAGTTTTGCTTTTTTTAGTTTTGGGGGCTGTCTCCCATTTCACAGACAAAGAAACTGAGGCCCAGAAAGAATGAGGGCCAGTAAGCGTCATTTAAGGACCAAATATCAGGTCTCTCCTAGCTTCTGGTAGTTTCCTGGCAATCTTTGGCATTACTTGGAACAGATCATTCCCTTCTAGCCCTCAGAAAGAACCAACTCTGCCATCACTTTGATTTTGAATTTCTAGTTTCCAATTGAGAGAATACATTTCTGTTGTTTAAATCATTCCGTTTGTACTTTGTTGGAGCAGCCCTTGCCAAATGGAGACCTGGAAGGCTAGGCTGGATACTTATGTAAAATTTCACCATGCTGGACACTTCAGATGTGCACTTTGATAGATGCATAGATAGATCCCAATTTAAATATTTTAAAATAAATTTTTAAAATAATCAAGTATACCTACTTTATCCTGAGGGCAAAGAGAGTGTCTTCTGGTTCACGCCTCTCTAAAATCCCTCTTCCCCAGGGAGGGATTGAGCCCTCTCCAAGCCCTGAGCTGACAAGATTCCACACTATATACCTACCCCTCACTCCCCTGTTCGTGTTTTAAAGTAAAACCACTAGGTCAGAGATGATACCTTGACTGGCAGGTGCCCAGCAAGATGTCCTGAGGGGAAAGAACAAGCAGAGGTGCAGGGTTGGAGGGACTGATTTAGGAAACAAGACGACTCAGGATGGTAGCACACCTGTAATCCTAGCACTCTGGGAGGCCCAGGCAGGAGGATCACTTGAGCTCAGGAGTTTGAGACCAACTTGAGCAAGAATGAGACCCTGTCTCTACCAAAAATAGAAACACTAGCCAAGCATCATGGCAGGCGCCTGTAGTCCTAGCTCCTTGGGAGGCTGAGGCAAGAGAATCTCTTCAGCCCAAGAGTTTGAGATTGCTGTGAGCCGTGATGCCAGGGCACTCTACCCAGAGCAACAGAGTGGTGACTCAGGATGGGGACCCTGTTGTTGCTTCCCAACCAGATTCTTTGCCAGCCAGTACCCTGAGACAGCAGGGGTTACGGCAGAGAAAGATTTTAATGATGCTGAGTGGGAAATGAAAAGAATTTCTCAAATATGCCTCTGGAGAATTGGGGAGATGAGATTTTTAAGGACAGTTTGACAGGCAAAAGGCTATGTAATTGGATCTACTCATTGGCTGGGTTCAGAGCAGAGCCCTAGGGCTAAAGAAATTGTCTTCTTTGCTGACCGGGTTCTTAGATCAGGGGTCACTAGACCGGTTGATTCAGATCCTTGGTATGGGCTGCTGGTCTGGGTGGGTCAGTCATTCCACCAGAATGCAGGGCCCAGAAGATATCTCAAAAACTAGCCTTAGGTTTCAAGTTAAGACTGTTTATGACTACCTGCTGGGTGACTCCAAAGTGGCAATTATGGATAGTAAGTAGTTATTATTATTATTTTAGCTAGACCTACTATTTTACAGAGTTTCTTGCTTTGCACCCCTTTATTGATTTGTATATAAGAAGATTTCACTGAACTCACCATTCCCACAAACAGTGGCCCATGAGCCAAACTTACTTAGCACACAGATGGATAGGTAACTATCTATCTGGTTTTTTTGTTTGTTTTCAGTTTTGTTTTTGTTTTTTTTTGAGACAGAATCTCAAGCTGTCACACTGGGTAGAGTGTCATGGTGTCATAGCTCACAGCAACCTTAAACTCTTGGGCGTAAGCTATTCTCTTGCCTCAGCCTCCCAAATAACTGGGACTACAGGTGCCCACCACAAAGTCTGGCTATTTTTTTTGTTGCTGCAGTTTTTAGCTGGCCTGGGCCAGGTTCGAACCTGCCTACCTCGGTGTATGTGGCTGGCACCCTACCCACTGAGCTAGGGGCATCACCCTGCTTTTGTTTTTGTTTTTAGAGGCAAGGTCTCACTCTGTTTCCCAGGCTGGAGTACAATGGCACAGTCATAGCTCATCACAACCTCAAATTCCTGGCCTCAAGAGATCCTCCCTATTGGGCCTTCCAGAGTGCTGGGATTGCAGGTATGTACCATCAAACTTGGCCTGATCCGTACAATGTTTTCTAAAACTAAAATCATTCCCAGTACGTAAAACTTTGAAGAATTTCGCTAAAAACCCAGATTGCTGGCTTCTCTTAAATAATCAATCAGACAATAATGAGATGCTTTCCCCTGTGACAAAAAACAAGCACAGAGAATTAGCCAGGACGTGTGCTCTCCAGCAATCCCCAGGCCCCACCACTCTCTGCTGCTTCCCTGCCCACCCCTTCCCTGTATTCCTGGATTCACTGACTCAACGGATCTGAGTGTCCACCGTGTGTCAGTGAATTGAGAATGGTCCCTGCATTCCTAAAGCTCGAATTACGTGGGAGGAGTCAAGACAATAGGCAAATAAGTAAGTGAACTATACCAGATAGCAGTCAGATAGCAAGAGAAACATAGGCAGGGAAGGGGGTGGGGTGTAGGGTGGGGACATGTACACGGGTTTAAATGAAGTGACCAGGGAAGGCCTCACTGAAGAAGGAACATAGAGCAAAGGCCTGAGGGAGCTGAGAAAGAGAACTGTGTGGATACGAGGAGAAAGTTCCAGGCAGAGGAGCCTACACCTCAGAAGTCGGAGAGGCGATAAAGGAGCATCATCCAGAGGTGAGGGAGGCCAGGGAGGGCGTGGGGCTGGGGGGCTGGGCTTTTACTCGGAGAGATGTGGGGCCGATCTGAGCAGAGGCTACACGTGAGGTGACTTAGGGTGTCACAGGATCCCTCTAGCCATCACGTGAACAGTAGACTCTAACGGGTGTGGTGGTGCAGTTGAAGGAGAATGAGGTCAGGAGCACCAGGGAGGAGTCCTTTATTCCTTTGACCTTTTAAAAATTGTAGGAAAATACACACGCTATAAAATTTACCACATTAGCCATTTTTAAGTGGACAAGGGCTGTCCAGAAAGTATCCAGCCACGCATGTCTTGACTTTTCTTTCTTTCTTTTGTTCTTTTTTTGAGACAAAGTCTCAAGCTGTCCCCCTGGGTACCGTGCCATGATTGCTCACAGCAACCTCTAATTTGGGCTCAATCAATCCTCTTGACTCAGTTTTTTCTATTTTTAGTAGAGATGGGGTCTCGCTTTTTGCTCAGGCTGGTCTCGAACTAGTGAGCTCAGGCAATCCACCTGCCTCGGCCTCCCAGAGTGCTAGGATTACAGACGCCAGCCACCGCGCTGGCCGACTGGACCTTTCATAGTACATGGTTGGATACTTTCCAGACATCCTCATACATTTCAGTGCCATCAAGTATACCCAGCATTGTGTTGTCCTCACTACTATTTCCAGAATTTTTTTTATCAGCCCAAACAAAAACTCCCTACCACGCCCAGTGTAGGTGGCTCACACCTGTAACCCTAGCACTTTTGGAAGCCAAGGTGGGTGGATTGCTGTTTTTTTGTTGTTGCAGTTGTGACTGTTGTTTAGCAGGCCTGGACTGGGTTCGAACCTGCCAGCTCCGGTGTATGCGCCCAGCGCCCTAACCACTGAGCAATGGACACCAAGCCCAGAGGTCATTTTTAGAAACCTCGTCTCTAAGAAAAAAAAAAAAGCCAGGTGTGTGGCTGGCGCCTGTAGTCCCAGCTACTTGGGAGGCTAAGGCAAGAGAATCACTTAAGCCCAAGAGTTTGAGGTTGCTGTGAACTGTGACACCACAGCACTCTACCAAGGGCAATAGAGTGAGACTCTGTCTCAAAAAAAAAAACTCTCTGCCCACTAAACAATAACTCCCATCATGCCCACCCCCACCAGTCCTGTTGAACATTCAATTTACTTCTTATTCTAGAAATATGATATAAGTGGGATGGTACAATATTGGGCCTTTTGCGTCTGGCTTATTTCCATAAACACAGTGTTTTCAAGGTTCATCCATGTTGACGCCTGTTTATGGCTGAACAACATGGCATTGTGTGTATCCACTACATCCTGTTTGTCCATTCATCTGGTGACAGACATTTGGGTCATTTCTACTTTTTATTTCTACAAACTAAGTAGTTTATCCCAGATAAAGAATCCATAGTATTGCATTTAACCATTCTTTCTGATTTAACATTTGTCTTTTTAAAAAATGTCTAGGCTCGGGCGGCGCCTGTGGCTCAACGGGTAGGGCGCCGGTCCCATATGCCGGAGGTGGCGGGTTCAAACCCAGCCCCAGCCAAAAAAAAAAAAAAAAAAAAAAAAATGTCTAGGCTCAGTGGTTAGGGCACCAGTAGCTAAGTGGTTAGGGCGCTGACCACATACACCTGGGCTGGTGGGTTCGAACCTGGCCCAGGCCTACTAAACAACAATGACAACCACAACAAAACAAAAATAGCTGGGCGTCATGGCGGGCACCTGTAGTCCCAGCTACTTGGGAGGCTGAGGCAAGGGAATTGCTTAAGCCCAACAGTTTGAGGTTGCTGTGAGCTGTGATGCGACAGCACTCTACCAAAGGTGACATGGTAAGAATCTGTCTCAAAAAAAAAAAAGTCTAATTACTATGAGTAATTTCTAATTACTAGGCTACATTGCTTGCATTTGTATAGCAAAGTCTAAGTTGTAACTATGCCCCTAACACAGGAAGTGTTGTTTCTCCTTTTTGACTATTGTGAATAATGTTGATAGGAACACTGGTATCTGAGTCTCTGCTTTTTATTTGGTATATTAGCAGAAGTGGAATCACTACATCATGTGGTAATTCTATGTTTAACTTTTGAGGAACTGCCCTACTGGTTCCAGGCAGCTGCACCATTTTACATCCCATCAGCAACATCTTTTTTAATACTTGTTGTTTGTTATTTTTCTTTTTTTTTTCTTCTTTTTCCTTTTTTAGAGACAGGGTCTCTCTCTGTCACCCACGCTGGAGTAGTACAGTGGCTTAATCACAGCTCACTGAAACCTAGAACTCCTGGGCTCAAGTGATCCTCCCACCTCAGGCTCCCAAGTAGCTAGACCTACAGGCATGAACCACCACACCACTTTCTTTTCTTTCTTTCTTTCTTTCTTTCTTTCTTTTTTTTTTTTTTTTTTTGTAGAGACAGAGTCTCACTTTATGGCCCTCGGTAGAGTGCCATGGCATCACACAGCTCACAGCAACCTCCAACTCCTGGGCATAAGCGATTCTCTTGCCTCAGCCTCCCGAGTAGCTGGGACTACAGGCGCCTGCCACAACGCCCAGCTATTTTTTGGTTGCAGTTCAGCCGGGGCCGGGTTTGAACCCGCCACCCTTGGCATATGGGGCTGACGCCTTACCGACTGAGCCACAGGCGCCGTCCTCTTTCTTTCTTTCTTTCTTTCTTTCTTTCTTTCTTTCTTTCTTTCTTTCTTTCTTTCTTTCTTTCTTTCTTTCTTTCTTTCTTTCTTTCTTTCTTTCTTTCTTTCTCTTCCTTCCTTCCTTCCTTCCTTCCTTCCTTCCTTCCTTCCTTCTTTCTTTTCTTTCTTCCTTCCTTTCTTTTTTTCTCTTTCCTTCTTTCCTTCCTTCCTTCCTTAAATTCCTGACCTCAAGAAATTCTTTCTCTTTGGCCTCCCAAAGTGCTGGAATTGCAGGCGTGAGCCATTGTTACCTGGCCTGTTTCTCCCTGTTTTTGATACTAGCTATGCTAATGGATCTGAAGTGGTATCTCATGGTGGGTTTGATTTGCATTTCTCTAATGACTAAAGATGTTGAGAATCTTTTCACATGTCTGTTGGCCATTTGCATATCTTCTTTGGAGAAGTGTCCAGGGAGGAATCTTTTCCAGCTGAGAGATTATATCAGCACAGACCAGAGTAGGAAAGGTAGAGTGAAGTGGTCAGATTCTAGATATGTCTTTGGAAGATAGAACGGGCAGGGTTTACCATGGAGTGTGAGAGAAAGAAAGAAATGAAGTAATACACCAGTATTTTTGGATTGAGAAATTACTGAGACGGGTGGCCAGGCACAATGGCTTGCATTTGTAATCCTAGCATTCTGGAAGCCTGAGGCAGGTGGATTGCCTGAGCTCAGGAGTTCAAGTCCAGCCTGAGTAAAATGAGACCCCCGTCTTGAAAAATAGCTAGGCATCATGGCAGGTGCCTGTAGTCCCAGCTACTTAGGAGGCTGAGGCAAGAGGATCACTTGAGCCCAAGAGGTTGAGGTTGCTGTGAGCTGTGATGCCTTGGCAGTCTGCTGAGGGCAACAAAGTAAGAGTCTGTCTTGAAAAAGGAAGGAAGGAAGGAAGGAAGGAAGGAAGGAAGGAAGGAAGGAAGGAAGGAAGGAAGGAAGGAAGGAAGGAAGGAAGGAAGGAAGGAAGGAAGGAAGGAAGGAAGGAAGGAAGGAAGGAAATTACTGAAATGGGAAAAGCTTCAGGATAAAGGGCTTGGAGGAAAGAAAAGGAGTTTGGTTGGACTCAGAACCCTGAAACCCGACCTTTGAAACCCTGGGAGGAATTTAATGTTTCAAGAAAGTGGGCAAGGCCGGACATGGTGGCTCATGCCTGGTAATCCCAGCATTCCTGGAGGCCAAGGTCAGCAGATCGCCAGAGCTCACAAGTTTGAGACCAGCCTGAGCTACAGAGAGACACCGGTCTCTAAAAACAGTCGGGGGTTGTGGTGGGCACCTATAGTCCCAGCTACTTGGGAGGCTGAGGTAAGAGAATCACTTAAGCCCAAGAGTTTGAGGTTGCTGTGAGCTGTGACGCCTTGACATTCTACCAAGGGGGAAAAAGTGAGACTCTGTCTCAAAAAAAAAAAAAAAGAAAGTGGGAAGAGAGACAAGAGACATTTTCTATACTTTATCATCATGTTGCTTTTCAGAACCTTCTCTGGTCCCTGCTTCACTTTATCAATTCCTGTTCAGCTGCTGTCATTGCCCCCACCCCCACCCCAAACCCATTCCTCATTTGAGACCAGAGGGGTGCACAGATAAATGTGCCCACCAGGTGCCACTGTAGGGCCAAAAATAGCCAGAACCGTGTGGCTAGGGGGACTAAAGTTGGACCAAAATTGAAGTTGAACTGTAGAAAAATGCAGCTCTGGAATCTTTGTCCCCTTGACTAGAGGACTCAAGACAGTAAATGCCACACCTAAGCTTTGGGAGGAGAAGGAGGGCCTGGAGGATAGCTGATTCCAAGCGGCACCTACATGAGACGGTTAACTGGTATTAACGTTTCATCGCTGGGTACTCACGACCTGCCACGCGTGTACACATGTGTTAGATGTGTTAGGTGCTGTGAATTCAGCTATGACCAGCATAAACTTAGTACCTGCCTTGAGAGGAATTTGGAGGCTGAAGTAGCAAACAAATAAAAGAATAAGATAATTACAGATTGTCTTGTAGAGGAAATAACAGGATTATATGATGGAGAATAATGGAGGGGGAAGCCATACGAGGAGGTGAAATCTGGGTGAGACCTGAAGCCAGATGGAGCCCGCAGCCCTTTCCATATAAGTAAACCAAGAGTGAAGCGGCGTCTCCCCATTTCCATTCCCAAAGCCAATCATACTCAGGTTCCCTGCCTGAAGTAGGTCTTCTGTATAGAAAAGGAGCTCACCAGTGGCTTTGAGGAGGATTGAGTGAGCTGATACATGCAAATTGAGTGAGCTGATACATCCTCAGCATAAAACGTGGGAGCTACCCCGTTATTTCTCAAATAGGAGCAGGGTTTTCAAAGCAACCTCCAGAACACAACTATCATTTCTTGCCTTATGGTTTTTGCCATGAGGCCAATGGAAAACGTTAAATGTTACCAAATAAGACTCGCCCCACTGACATTACTCATTTGCTGTAGCAGACCTCCCGCCACCCTCTGCATATATACTCATGTGTAAAATCACATACACGCTCACACATGTATGCACTCATTTACCCTGACATTTAAATTCACATGTTCACGACTCACTTAGACGTATACACTAACCCAATATATATAGGCTCATAGCTTATATGCTCAAACTTATCCACGTGGTCATATACTCACACTCACATGTAGTTCCATACATACTCAAATGTTCACACATTCATACACTTGAACCCACTTTCTTTTTTTTTTTTAGACAGAGTCTCACTATGTCCTCCTCAGTAGAGTGCTGTGGCATCACAGCTCACAGCAACCTCAAACTCTTGGGCTTAAGCGATTCTCTTGCCTCAGCCTCCCAAGTAGCTGGGACTACAGGCGCCCACGACACCCAGCTATTTTTTTGTTGCAATTTTCATTGTTGTTTTGCAGGCCCGGGCCAGGTTTGAACCTGCCAGCCTCAGTGCATGTGACCGGTGCCCTAACCACCAAGCTACAGACACTAAGCCACTTGAACCCACTTTCAATAACACACACATTTACATACTCATACCCACAACCATAAACACATAGAGTCTGCTCACATACACATTTACATACTCTCCCACTCTGTATACTCACACTCATTTCCATGCATATAGTTACACACAAATGGAAACATTCACATACTGACTGTTCTTTTCGTGCACAAAGACTCACCCATTTAATTAACACACACTCATACATTTATACACACATTTATTATTCACACACATTCATATGCGACACTTACACCTGCACACACGCACACACCCACATCTCACTCACATACTGATGTTTCCCCCAGCCTTACATGCACTCATCTGTATGCACAGTCACATTCACACTAGCAAACGTGTTGACTTGCACACGCAGACACACCTTTTCATACACTTAAGCATTCACGCATGCTCTTACTTAATTCAACTCATACTCATACACACACATTTGAGTGCTCAAACGTTTACAACACTCATCTATTCACACACTCTTCCACACACAGAAACATTGATGCTCACACACTCAAACCTTTACACATATTCACTCCTAAATCAGCAAGCTGTGTCCAGTTGGTCTGACCACTCTGTAGCATCCAGAAGGCATTTCCTCTATGTTCATTTCTGTGACACCTGTGTTGTGGACCTAGTGTGCTGATCAAAAGATGAGCTCCTGGACTCTGCTTGCTGCATCTCTCCAAGAATAGTGTTCTTCTCTGAGAGCAGCCCGCTCACTGCCTGGCTTGGGGTCCCTGAGAAGAATCTTGGGCTGAGAGTCAATAGAGCAGAGGCCACTGGGCTTGGCCACAGTGGTCACGGACCCCAGCTAGGGGGCAGGTATGTGGTATGATAGGTAAGAAGAGACAGGAAGAGAAGAGAAACACAATCAGAATATCGCTGGGAATTTTGGGCCCACAGACCAGGAAATCGTTGCTTATTATTCTCTCCCTCCCTCAAGTATCACAGCATTGTACAAATAAATGAATACAGTAGACCCCCTACATTGACTACCTCCTTGTGAAGCCAGAAAAGTGGTCTGCAAGATGGATTCTGAGAAGCTGAGCTGAATCAGTACAGCAGACCTAGTCTGCTTAGCTCACATTCTTTCCCATACCCCTGTAATCATGTAGTTAAGGTTTCACTTCACTAGAATTTGTAAGGATATTTGTCTCAGGAAACTCTGAGGTGGTAGTTACACGTAGACAATAAGCATTATAATATTGGTAGAGTAAAAGTTACTTTGATGATAAGATGTTTTCTGATGATTCTCTTAGATATTTTGTTAAAATGAAAATCACCTTTCTGTTGTTTAAACAATTTGCCTAGTTTTTTTTTTTTTAGAGACAGAGTCTCACTTTATGGCCCTCGGTAGAGTGCGGTGGCCTCACACAGCTCACAGCAACCTCTAGTTCCTGGGCTTAAGCGATTCTCTTGCCTCAGCCTCCCGAGTAGCTGGGACCACAGGCGCCCGCCACAACGGTTGCAGTTTGGCCGGGGCCGGGTTTGAACCCGCCACCCTCGCTATATGGGGCCGGCACCTTACCGACTGAGCCACAGGCGCCACCCTTGTTGTTTAAACAATTTGCATTGTTAGAATGGAGACTACTTTGATGTTACCTATTATCAGGTAAAGTTAAAATTGTCTAGGTTGATTTTCTTGTATTTCATTGTAAAAGTTGTTAGAATTGTAACTGAGGCAGAACAGAATTGAGAGGCTACTCTCGCTGTTCTCCAGAACCACTGGCCTTCTGTCAAATAAAGCTTGTTGGATCTAAAACCCCGTCTCTGCATATTGGCTGGACAGTGACAGGCAGCTGGTCCCTCTTTGTCTGGTAACACTTAAGTTGAACTAATTTTCATAGACTGGACATGCACCACATGTACATAATCAGTACAGTAGGCCTGGCTCCTTAGGCTGACCACCTCTACATGTTGACCATTTTGCTACAGTACTTTGAGTAGTCAACTTACAGAGCTTCTGTTATATTTTCAGAAGGCATATTTTTGGGTCTAGAGACCACAAATTTGATGAACCACAGACTATTTCAGCCCATAGACCCTTTTCTTTGAGCTGCATATTTTTTTAATTTGAATTTCAAATGCTTTGTAGGGGAGATGACATTTTCAGAAAAGTGGAGTAAAGACCTCTGAAAATCTATTCCTCCATAACAGCAATGACAGCACTAGTAAAATTGTCAAAATTAATGTTAATTGTGGCTTGCAACAATTGAAGGATCATTTATTTAAAAAACAAAAAATAATGGCCGGGCAAGGTGGCTCATATAATTCTAGCACTCTGGGAGGCCAAAGTAGGTGGATTGCCTGAATTCATGAGTTTGAGACCAGCCTGAGCCAGAACTAGACCTCATCTCTAAAAATAGCCAGGTGTTGTGGTGGGCACCAATAGTTCCAGCTACTTGGGAGGCTAAGGCAAAAGAATTGCTTAAGCCCAAGAGTTTGAGGTTGCTGTGAGCTGTGATACCACAGCACTCTACCTGAAAAGGGTGACAAAGTAAGACTGTCTCAAAAAAAAAAAAATTCAGTAAGAACAGTGACCTTTGTGGCATTTTAACTTCTCCTATTCCCATCTCTACCCTCCCCCCAGCTCTATAGTGTCTTTTAAAACCAAAAGCCTTACAATCATGGTAGCTATGAAAATCAGCATCTTAGGGGCTACTACAAAAGAAGGTTTGGAAGTCTCTCAGAAGCCCCATCCCCAGAGAGTTATCATTATTTGACCTGTCTGGAAGTTCCTTGGGAATCCTTGCTCTCAGAGCTGGTTTTTATTTGACCTGCCTCAGAGCTCAGTCAGGGTGAACAGCCTTTTCCCTAGGGTCATGTGTCAAAAACAATCAGCAGCAATTGTCCCCATTGCAACTTCCTACGCAGTGACAACAGATGGGGCAAACAAGAAGCTGACCAAAATATTTAAAACAAAAGTTGGGGAACGAATGTCCATTGGTGGTTCTGAAAAGCTGCAACATATTTTTAGGGATCTAAAAGCCAATGCACACATACAGGAAATATTTGAGAAGGCCATACTCCTCATCTTTGGCTGACCTTGGGTCTCTGCTCAAGCAGGAAGTAAAAGCTAAAGCAGTGTGGGAATGCTGGAATGTTGAAAGCATGTCTCAACAACACACACCTTTTGTTAAAGTGTAGGATACTTACTGGTCCAAAGCATTTAAAGAAATCTCTGTCCAATCATTAGCTGAATTATTAGAGAGTTTAGTGGTAATACATGGCAGAAAATACAGACTTTACAGAATTCGTTCAGAAAAGTCACTAAACAGCAGCAGCAACAACAACAAAAACAGCAACAGCAACAAGTCCTGGAGAGGGGGACACCTGATTTGCAGAATTACCACATTATATTATTTAAAATGTTGAATTTTCAACAAATTACAAGACACACAAAGAAATAGAAAAGTATGACCAATATGAAGGAAAAAGGCAGATAATAGAAACTGTCCCTGAGGAAGGCCAGACTTTGGACTTACTAGACAAAGACTTAAATCAGCTATTTTAAATGTATTCAAAGAAATTAAGAAAACCATGTCAAAAGAAGTGAAGGAAAGTAAGAGAACAATGTCTCACCAAAGAATATTGATGAAGAGATAGAAATTATTTTTTAAAAAAAACAAATAGGGGAAGCACCCATAGCTCCGTGGGTAAGGGCACTGGCTACATACACCAAGGCTAGCAGGTTCAAACCCAGCTCAGGCCAGGTAAACAACAATGACAACTGCAACAAAAAAATAGCCAGGCATTGTGGTGGGAGCCTGTAGTTCCAGTTACTTGGGAGGCTGAGACAAGAGAATCGCTTAAGCCCAAGAGTTCAAGGTTGCTGTGAGTTGTGATGCCACAGCACTCTACCAAGGGTGACGTAGTGAGACTCTGTCTCAAAATAAATAAATAAATAAATAATCGAATAGAATTTTGAAAGTACATAACTAAAATTAAAATTTCACTGGAGGGCAGTGTTCAGTGGTTAGGGTGCTGGCCACATGTTCCAGGGCTGGTGGGTTCAAACCTTGGCCAGCTAAACAAAAAAAAAAAAAATAGCTAGGCATTGTGGCAAGTGCCTGTAGTCCCAGCTACTAAGGAGCCTGAGGCAAGAGAATTGCTTGAGCCCAGGAGTTTGAGGTTGCTGTGAGCTATGATGCCAGAACACTCTACTGAGGGTGACAAAGTGAGACTCTGTCTCAATAAAAAAAAATAAAAAATAGGGCGGCACCTGTGGCTCAGTTGGTAAGGTGCCAGCCCCATATACCGAGGGTGGCGGGTTCAAACCCGGCCCCAGCTGAACTGCAACAGAAAAATAGCCGGGTGTTGTGGCGGGCGCCTGTAGTCCCAGCTACTTGGGAGGCTGAGGCAAGAGAATCACTTAAGCCCAAGAAAAATAAAAAATAAAATAAATAAAATTCACTGGAGGGGCCCAATAGCAGATTTAAGCTGGCAGAAGAAAGAATCAGCTAATGTGAAGATTGATCATTTGTGATTCTCTAGTGTGAGCAATAAAATTTTTAAAACATGAGGGAAAATGAGCAGAGTCTCAGATAACTGATGGACACCATGAAGCACACCAAAATAGGAGGAAATGAGAAGATAGTTAAAAAAGGTGGTGGGGGGGTAGGGCAGTGCCTGTGGTTCAAAGGAGTAGGGCGCTGACCCCATATACTGGAGGTGGAGGGTTCAAACCCGGCCCCGGCCAAAAAAAAAAAAAATAATAAAAACTGTAAAAAAAAAGGGGAGGGAGTCATAGAAAGAATATTTGAAGAAATAATGGCCAAAAACTTCTCAAATTTTATTTTATTTTATTTTTATTTATTTATTTATTTTTGAGACAGAGTCTTACTCTGTCACTCTAGCTAGAATGCCATGTCATCATCGTAGTTTACAGAAACTCCAAACTCTTGGGCTCAAGAGATCCTCTTGCCTCAGCCTCTCAAGTAGCTATAACTACAGTGAGCTTCACAACACTTAGTTTTTCTATTTTTCGTAGAGACAGGGTCTTACTCTTGCTCAGGCTGGTCTCGAACTCTTGAAGCAATCCACCTGCTTTATAGATGTGAGTCACAGCACCAGCCCTAAATTTGATTTTTTAAAAACAGTAATCTACACCATAAAGAAGCTCGACAAACTCCAAGTAGGATAAACTCAAAGAGATCCACACCTAGACACATCTTAATGAAATTGCTGAAAGATAAAGAGAGAATTTTAAAAGCAGCAGGAGAGAAAAGACTCATCATATATAGAAAATCTCAATAAGCTTAACAGCTGATTTCTCATCAGAAACCATGGAGGATGGATGGCAATGAGATAGCATGTTCAAAGTGCTGAAAGAACAACTCAACCAAGAATTCTATATCTAGCAAAACTCTTTCAAAAATAAAGTACAGTAGACACTTAACATGCCAATGTTCATTGCAACATTATTCACCATAGCTAAAAGATGGAAGATGGAGACATCCCAAATGTTCCTCAATGAATGAATCGATAAACAAAATGTGGTATCTGCACACAATTAAAACATTATTCAGCCATAAAAAGAAATGAAGTTCTGATATATGCTATAACATGAATGAACTTTGACTTCAGTATGCTAAGTGAAATAAGCCAGATACAAAAGGAAAAATATTGTATAATTCAACTTAGATGAGGTACTTAGAATAAGCAAATTCATAGAGAAAGTAGTTTAGAGATTACCAGGTGTTGGTAGAAAGGAGTAATGGAGAGTCGTTACTTGACACTGGGGTTGTTTTTTGTGACAGAATCCTGTTGTGTCCTCTAGGTTAGAGTGCAGTGGTGTCATCATGGGTCACTGCATACTCAGTCTCCTGGGCTAAGTGATCCTGCCTCACCCTCCAGAGTAGCTGGGACTACAGACACCACCACCGTGCCTGGCTAATTTTTTCTACTTTTAGTAGAGACAGAGTGTTGCTCTTGCTCAGGCTGGTCTCAAAGTACTGAGCTCCAGTGATCCTTCCCCCTCAGCCTCCCAGGGTACTAGAATTACAGGTGTGAGCCACTGCATCTGGCCAAGTTATTATTTAATATTTACAGAGTTCTTGCTTGGCATGGTGTAAAGGTTTTGGGAATAAGTTGTGGTGGTGGTTGCACAACACTGTGATTAATTAATGTCACTGAATTGTGGCTTTAAAATTTTAACATTTAAAAACAGTTAAAATAGCAAATTTTATGTTAATTGTATTTCACAACAATAAATAAAAAGAAGAAGTTAAGACAGTCTCAGATAACCAAACATCTAGAATTTATTGCTAGCAGATTCCCCCCCCCCCTTTTTTTTGTTTTTGCAGTTTTTGACGGAGGCTGGGTTTGAACCCACCACCTCTAGTATATAGGGCCGGCACCCTACTCCTTTGAGCCACAGGTGCTGCCCGTAGATCCCCCTCTTACAAGAGATACTAAAGAGAGTTTTTCAGGCAGGAGTGAAAGGACGTTGGATAGTAACTCAAATCCACATGAAGAAATAAAGAACACCAGTAAAGGTAACTATATAGGTAAATATAGAAGGTAGGATAACATAAATTTGTTTATTTTTGCTATAACCTTTTTTTTTTTTTCCTGGCTTGGTGCCTGTAGCTCAGCGGGTAGGGTGCCAGCCACATACACTAGAGCTGGCAGGTTCAATCCCGGCCCAGGCCTGCCAAACAACAAGACAACTAGAACAAAAAAAAATAGCCAGGCTTTGTGGCAGGCACCTGTAGTCCCAGCTACTTGGGAGGCTGAGGCAAAAGAACTGCTTAAGCCCAAGAGCTGGAGGTTGCTGTGAGCTGTGACGCCATGGCACTCTACCAAGGGTGACATAGTTAGACTTTGTCTCAAAAAAAAAAAAAACACATTTTCCCCCCCTCAGAGAGGGTCTTACTCTGTCACCTGAGCTACAGTGCCATGGCACCATGATGGCTCACAGCAACCCCAAACTCCTGGGCTCAATTGAGCCTCCCTGCTCAGCCTCCTGAGTAGCTAGGACTACAGGCTCATGCCACCATACCTGGCTGATTTTTCTATTTTTTGTAGAGCATCTCACTTTTGCTCAGGCTGATCTCAAATTCCTAGCTTCAAATGATCCTCCTGCCTTGGGCGCCCAAAGTGCTAAGGTGTAACTATTTTTCCTTCAATTTATTTTATTTTTTTAATGTATATTTGTTTTATGCATGATTTGTAATGTTCTGGGATACCAAAAGTAATTCTAACGATGGCTGAATTAAACAAAAATGTTTTAACCACATCTTGAAACATCCGCTGATCTATCTCATTCACTGGCAATATTCAGTGTTTAAAGGAACATAAAAAACATGCACACAATTGCACAGTTTTCATAAAGGTCTATTTCATTATTGGTGGGTAGCACATTTAATAGTTAAATACATTTAAATAATGTATAGGTGACTGCATGAGCGTAGCATTGGTAACTAGATAGATAACCAATTCAACTAGAAACCAACTAACAATTAACTGTCTAAATATTTAAAATACAGCTCTTGTTTGATCATCCTTTGTTTTGATCACCTTCTTGGGGAGAAAAGAGCCTGCTGGTCACCATGGAAATATATTAAGGCCAAATCTTCTGATATCCATTCCCAAAGGTTTCTTTTCAGTTAGATTAAGCCTCCAACTCCAGGGCAAGCCCAAGTTTGTGGCCTCCAGCATTAATATTCTTCCCATCTACGAGAGGAGACAGTGTAAGCTTCACACCAGGCCTCAGAGTTTGAGTGTAGCCCACTCCAATTAAACTAGAGTTGTTGACTTTTGCAGAAATGGAAGCAGTGGGATCCAACTGGTACTTCGCTGCAATGCTAAAACGAGTGCAGTTGGTACCTGATGTCCAAGCAAGGTTTACCGAAGTGTCAAGGTCTTCACATACTTTCTGATAAATTGATCCTCCAAATTCTGTCCATCATTGACATTAGTGTGTAGCTGGAAGTCCCCAGTCTTGTAGCCTACTGCAAAGTTATTCCTTGTCAGCTTTGATTTGGCACTGTCAAAGGTCATCTGATACCCAGCAAGCCAGCCGTCATCACCAAAGACAGCTGAACCATGGACTGCAGGTCCAGCAAAATCAAAGTCAAGATCACAACCAAGATTTATACACTCCGTCCTGTAAGAGGACTTGATTTTACCACTCTTCTTTCCTGTGTTTGGCGAGAAGGTAGTATCAAATGTCACTTTCAAACCTTGACAAATCTGGTCTTCAATTGCGATTTCAGTTCCCAAAGTGTTCTCAATGTTCCATTTTTCTATGAAAGTCAGACCATACTCACACCATTTATATTTGGTCTCCAAAGTGCCAGTAACTTTACCAGTGTCTGTGTCAGATGAACCAGATGTTGAGAATTCCACACCACTGCATGACTGTGTTTTCACATCTAGTTTCACCAACCCAAAACCAAATCCTTTGTAGAAAATATCTCTGGCAGCTTTGCCAAGGTCAGCACATGATGGAGGATTACACATTGGCCGCGTGCACATCTGTCCCATAGGCCGCGGCTGGAGGGCAAAGTGAAACTCCTTCAATTTAATTTAAAAGACAATTGCATATAAGGCAACAATTATAAAGCTGTACTGGTAGACTTATAATGTATAAAGATGTAATTTGTATGACTTTGATAGAACAAAGAAGGGGAAAGAACAGAGCTATACAGAAGCAAAATTGTATACTATTGAAAAGAAATTGGTATTAATCAGAACTAGAGTGTTATAAGATATTGATTTTAGTCCTGAGAGCAACCATTTAAAAACAAAACTCAAAAAAATGTTTTTAGAAATGAGAATTAGGGGCTTGGTGCCCATAGCACAGTGGTTACAGCACCAGCCACATCCACCAAAGTTGGCGGGTTCGAGCCCGGCCCAGGCCAGCTAAACAACAATGACACTGCAACAGAAAATAGCCGGGCGTTGTGGTGGGCACTTTAGTCCCCACTACTTGGGAGGCTGAGGCAAGAGAATCACTTAAGCCCAAGAGTTTGAGGTTGCTATGAGCTACAATGCCACAGCACTCTACCCAGGGTGACAAAGTGAGACTCTTTCTTAAAAAAAAAAAAAAAGAAAGAAAGAAAGAAAGAGAATTAGGGCCAGATGTGTTGGCTCACATCTGTAAGCCTAGCACTCCGGGAGGATGATGCGGATAGGTTGCCTGAGCTCAGGAGTTTGAAAAACTAACTTGAGTGTCATGGCAAGCTCCTGTATTCCTAGCTACCTGGGAGGGTAAGACAAGATGATTACTTAAGCCCAAGAGTTTGAGGTTGCTGTGAACTGCTATGACACCACAGCACTCAACCCCAGGGTGACAGAGTGAGACTCTGTCTCCAAAAAAAGGAAAAACAGGAATCAGGCTAGGCACAGAAGTTCCCAGCACTTTGGGAACCCAAGGTGAGAAGACTTCTTGAGACCATGAATTCAAAACCAGCCTGGGCAACAGCAAGATTCCATTGTTACAGAAAAAACAAAAACAAAAAACTTTTAATTAGCCAGTTGTAGTGGCATGTGACTGTAATCCCAGCTACCCAGGAGGCTGAGGCAGGAGGATGGGTTGAGCCCAAGAGTTCAAGGCTTCAATGAGCTATGATTGCACCACTGTTCTTGAGGCTGGGGGACAGAGCAAGACCCTGACTCTTAAAAAACAACCCCAAAAAACTGCAGATCCCAGATCCCACCTTAACCTCTTAGTAAATCAGACCCTAGAGCAGCGGTTGTCAACCTGTGGATTGCGACCCTTTTGGGGGTTGAACGACCCTTTCACAGGGGTCACCTAAATATATCCTGCATATCAGATATTTACATTACGATTTATAACAGTAGCAAAATTACAGTTATGAAGTAGCAACAAAAATAATTTTATGGGTGGGGGTCACCACAACATGAGGAACTGTATTAAAGGGTCGCAGCATCAGGAAGGTTGAGAACCACTGCCTAGAGGTTTGGCCTAGAAATCTGGATTTTTAATAACCCTACCAGGCCCTGGAGGCACATTGGAAGATTCTATTCTAGTTCAACCTCTCACCCGGCCTGGGAGTCTTTGCTGCAATGTCCTGGCAGGTTGTCTCCTAGCTGGTACATCTATGTCTAGGGACATCTTTATCTACATAAAGTGCTTCCCTACAAGAGTGGAATCCATGCCTGGGCCACCAGAGTTGGCTTGCCAGAGCTTCCCAGAGTCTTCCCTTCACCCAGAGATATCCTTTTTCCAGGCCAAACACCACTATTCCTTCAAATCTTTTTGAAGTTTTCCTTAGAGCAAGCTGTCCAGGTTCAGGTCCCTGTCCAGTCTTTCTTTCTTTCTTTATCTTTCTTTCTTTTCTTTCCTTTTCTTTCTTTTCTTCCTTTTCTTTCTTTTCTTTCTTTCTTTCTTTTTTGTAGAGATAGAGTTTCACTTTATGGCCCTGGGTAGAGTGCCATGGCATCACACAGCTCACAGCAACCTCCAACTCTGGGGCCCAGGCGATTCTCTTGCCTCAGCCTCCCGAGTAGCTGGGACTACAGGCGCCTGTCACAACGCCCGGCTATTTCTTGGTTGCAGTTCAGCCGAGGCTGGGTTGGAACCGGCTACCCTCGGTATATGGGGCCGGCGCCTTACCAACTGAGCCACAGGCGCCGCCCCTTTCTTTCTCTCTCTCTCTCTCTCTCTTTCCTTCTTTCCTTCCTTCCTTTCCCTCCCTCCCTCTCTCTCTCTCTCTCTCTCTCTCTCTCTCTCTCTCTCTCTCTCTTTCTTTCTTTCTTTCTTTCTTTCTTTCTTTCTTTCTGACAGAGTCTCACTCTTTTGCCCAGGCTAGAATGCCATGGCTTTAGCTCACAGAAACGTCAACCTCCTGGGTTCAAGCAAGCCTCAGCCTTCTGAGTAGCTGTGGCTACAAGCACCCACCACAACACCTGGCCAATTTTCCTATTTTTAGTAGAGATGGGGTCTTGCTCTTGCTCAGCCTGGTCTCAAATTTGTGAGCTCCAGCAATCCACATGCCTCAGCCTCCCAGCGTGCTAGGATTACCAATGTGAGCTATGGTGCCCAGCCCCCTCACTCTACTTTATTTTTACATTTAATTCAATTAAAAAAAGTTTTTTTTAGGAATGGGGTCTATGTTGTCCAGGCTGGTCTTGAACTCCTG